>NC_044979.1:86642225-86964885 GCF_008728515.1 Papio anubis | reverse complement strand
GCATTAGTTCATTTTCATGCTGCTGAGAAAGATGTACCCGAAACTGGGAAGAAAAAGAGGTTTAATTGGACTTCTAGTTCCACATGGCTGGGGAGGCCTCAGAATCATGGCGGGAGGCGAAAGGCACTTCTGATATAGTGGTGGCAAGAGAAAAATGAGAAAGAAGTAAAAGCAGAAATCCCTGATAAACTCATCAGATCTCATGAGACTTATTCACTATCACGAGAATAGCATGGGAAAGACCAGCCCCCATGATTCAGTTACCTCCGCTGGGTCCCTCCCACAACATCTGGCAATTCTGGAAGGTAGAATTCAAGCTGAGATTTGGGTGAGGACATAGCCAAACCATGTCAAGTGCTAATAGATATTCTTCATCTCCAGCTATTTCAACGTGCATAGGCCTTCCCCAAATGCAAGATAGTGGCTAAAAGCTGGGGTTAAGTGAGGAAAAATGAGAAAAATTCCAATAAAGCAATCTGGTTCTTTAACTCCAGGGCTAACATAGCAGCAGAAAAGAAAATTCTCTCTATGATACACTGAAAGAGCCCTCCAATGACTGGAACAGAACCGCAGAACAGCAAGAGATCTCACAAGATACAGAAAGCCAAGGATGTGAGTGGAGAGCAAAGACTATTCCCCAGCAAACAAAAAAGTAACAAGGTTGTAAAACACAGAGATCTCCCAAGGCTCAGATTGCTGGTGGCTAGGCTGCAAAGCACAAAGAAATCTCTATACAGACTTCCTTTCTGTAAAAGGAAAGTCTTGATCACACCTTCAAGAATATTTGAAGCCAATAATGAACTGAATCTATTAAACCTATAGCAAACCCTAATCCAGCTAAACTATAGTTTAGACGGACTTAGGCACCCACACCAGCAGCCTGACAGAATAAGGGATGTGCCATTTTCTTCTGGGGGTAAATATTATTTACTTCAGGCTCTATTTTCCTTCAAGGGTAAAAGGCCACATTTTGGAAGAGCGTATGTGATGAGACATACTGTGGTGTCTTTAGAAAATAAAATCTGCCATAGGCAATGTCCTTATTTCATATTATGCCTCCATGTTGCTCCTTTGATGAAAAACTGCTTTTTTTTAAATGGAAAAAAAGAACGGGACACTGGACTACAGTTATATTAGAGTTATACTGGAGACTAAGCTATGAGATTATGTATATTTCTGAGTGGAAGGAGAGCTTTTATTTTATTTTATTTTGAGATGGAGTTTCACTCTTGTTGCCCAGGTTGGATTGCAATGGCATTATCTTGGCTCGCTGCAACCTCCACCTCCCGGGTTCAAGCAATTCTCCTGCCTCAGCCTCCCAAGTAGCTGAGAGTACAGATGCGTGCCACCAAGCCCTGCTAATTTTTTGTATTTTTAGTAGAGATGCGGTTTCACCATGTTGGCCAGGCTGGTCTGGAACTCCTGACCCCAGATGATCCACCCACCTTGGCCTACCAAAGTGCTGGGATTACAGGCGTGAGATGCCGGGCCTGGCCAAGGTTTTATTTTTATACAATAAAGTTGTCTTTATCCACAAAATCAATAGAATGGATAATTGAAATTTATTTCTTAAAAACTGGGTCTTCTAAACTGTTTTAATTTAAGATCTTTAAGATGCAGAGTACCCTTCCAATGATTAGAAGAGATACAAGATGGAAATAAAGATTTTATTACTGGGTACCTGGCATGCCTGGAGGCCACACACAGAGATACCCGGGAGTCTGAGCAGGGAGAGAGATGGGGGCCTGTGGGCAAATGCCCTTATTGGTTCCGGGGGTTTCCCGTGAGGAGTTTTAATTAGTGAGTTCGTAACAAGCAGGCATGATTTCCAGGAGGTCACACAGTGACTGACAGGCGGTCACTGTGGCACGTCTGCACAGTCCATGCAGGGTGTGAGGCTCAGCGGGCCAGTCAGGCAGGCTGCGTCTATTAATAGCCGTCCCACTGGGAGGTGGTCACCAGGAAGAAGTTGTATAAGGCGGATGTCTGGATCGGCCACATTGAGAAACTGGGAATGTGTAGAACTGGAAACTGAGCCCTGCTTCTGATATGAGTCCAACTTCAAAATATAGGCCATGGCAGCATAAAATTATAACGTATACTACATAAGCAAACTATTTCTAACAATTTTCAACTAGGAATAACAAAGACAAACATCCATTTTACATACACTTTCTTAGTCTCTGAATAAATCTTTAATATGAGATGACCTTCTAGCAATTTAGGAGATCGGTACACTTCCTTCCTCCTCTTTTCTCCCTCTTCCTCCTTTCCCCCTTCTTCTCCCCTTCCTCCCCTCCTCCTTCTCTTCCTCCTCCTTCTTCTTCTTCCTGCTCATTTAATATGTTTTTGAGGTTGGGCATGGTAATTCACACCTTTAATCCCAGCGCTTTGGGAGGGATCCAAGGTGGGTGGATCGCCTGAGGTCAGGAGTTCCAGACCAGCCTGGCCAACATGCTGAAAACCCGTCTCTACTAAGAATACAAAAAATTAGCAGGGTGTGGTGGTGGGCACCTGTAATCCCAGCTACTCAGGAGGCTGAGGCAGGAGAATCGCTTGAACCCAGGAGGTGGAGGTTGCAGTGAGCCAAGGTAGTGCCATTGCGCTCCAGCCTGGGTAACAAGAGCAAAACTCTTCTCCAAAAAAAAAAAATTAATAAATAATATAAAAATAATAAAATACATATATATACATTTTTAAAAATATATATACATATATACACGTTTTTGAGTCAGGGCAATGAGAGAATTCTTGTGCATTGGTCCAGATCTTCTGAGAAGTAGGTGCCAAAACTGGGTTAGATGTGCAAGCAGTTAATTAGGAGAAATGTCCATGAGGAGAAATAGGAAGGGAGCTCTTGGAGGCTGGGAGAGCTAAAAGACCACAATGCAGGTTTGACTTCTATGAAGGAGAGAGAGAAGAAGAGAAGAGAAGAAAGGAAGGGGAGAGAGAGGAAGGAAGAAAGGGTCTATGACTGCAGTGCAGTTTTAAGGAGATTTGGCAAGGCCAACTGGGAGTCCAAGCCAGATGTCAGAGAAATCCCACATGCTCTCCTGGAATGACCCTGTCTTAGTGTCCCTGCCACACTGTCACAGGCTGGAAATATCAGCACAAATGCTGTGATGGATTTCAGAGCATAACATGGGACTGGCTTCATTTATGCTCCTCATAATAGATCTTAGAAGTACATTTTCTTGAAAAATAATTCTGATTACATTTTTTCCCTGTATTCTACAAAGATTTCTCTAGTCACATTTCAAGCCATCTTTCAGTTTTGGAGTCTTCATCATTTTATCGGGGAAGAAAATTCTCTCACTTCACTGGGTAATCAATTTCAGATTTTAACAATTCTTCCTTTTTTTTTTGAAACAGGGTCTTGCCCTGTCCCCCAGGCTGGAGTGCAGTGGTGTGATCTCGGCTCACTGCAACTTCTGCCTCCCAGGTTTAAGCGATCCTCCTGCCTAGTTGGGATTATAGGCACACGCCACCACACCCAGCTAATTTTTGTATTTTTAGTAGAGACAGGTATCACCACTTTGGCCAGGCCGGTCTCGAACTCCTGACCTCAGTTGATCGGCCCATCTCCGCCTCCCAAAGTGCTGGGATTATAGGCATGAGCCACCACACCTGGCCAGATTTTAACAATTCTTATTGTAAAACTCTTTTCACGGTTAAGGTTTAGCTTGACATTAACTCGAATTTGTGAAATTCTTATTATTCAAACGTAAGGTCAACATTTATTTTTAAAGAATTCAACATGACGGTCAGGGGCAGTGCCACATGCCTGTAGTCCTGGTTAATCAGAGGGCTGAGGTGGGAGGATCACTTGAGCCCAGAAGTTTGAACCCAGCCTGGGCAACATAGTAAGACCCTTTCTCTAAAACACAAACACAAACAAAAAAAAAATCCCAAACATTATTCAATCCTTTTCAGACAAGACCATAGGAGGAAAAAAAATAATAATAATTGAACACTAGGATCTGATCATCCCCAATAAATCCTAAGCAAAATTACTCCTAAACTGTTATACAGCACTGTTACCTACCCTACCAAAATACTTTCCTGACTTCTCTGAAATATAAACATGAATTAGGTAAATTTATAATTGCTTATCTAATTGTTTATCATAGATAAGTTATAGTCACATAAAATATCAGTGGTATAGTTAATTTAAATTGCTTCAATTGTAGTCCACATTGCTATCGCTAAACTTCAGTGTAATATTTCCTTAGCCAATAAAATATTATTATTAAATAAATTAAGTGACAATTTTAAAAACATCAGTCAATGATTTTAAGTGGATTGATTCGGTTAAATTATTTCTAATGACAAACAGATTTTTTATTACATTTTTTTTTCCATTTTTCCTCTGATTCTTCTGCTTCCTAAGCAAACAAAGAAAAGAACTGAAAACGTTCCCTTGTAATGATTTGCAATCTTTTGGATTGAACGAAGCATGGGCAGGGAGCTTCTTGGCTGACAATGAGACAAAGAAGCTGATCAACAACAGAAGTCTCTCTCCTTCTAAGTCTATCCCTTGCTATCTTTTCTCTGTGTTATCCTATTCTTTTTAATGTATTGCCAAACATTAGCAATTAAATGCAACACATTCATTGCTCCTACAATAATATTAAGTCTCCCTTTTGCTGTGCAGGATGTATCCCTGTTCATACCAGAGGACTTCAAACCAGAATTCAATTTCAGAAAATGTTTTTCTTCCAACCACAAATTAAATGTGAAGTTTTTTTCTGGCTTTTACCAGCCAGATGTTGAATGTAAATTCTTTTTTTCTTTCTCCTTCATATGATCAAGAGTAAAACATACATATCTATTTGACCATCTGGTTAGATTATATTAGCACTAACATCTCAATTCTAAATTTCTAGAAGTGAGTATTTTTAGTGGTATATTTAGCTACTACAGTATTACATATAATTCCAGAGCCTAAAGAGCAAATCCAGCTCGAAAACCAGACAAATCCAGCCTGGCCACTGACAACCTGCCTTCAGTGAGGGGGACAATCAGCTTTAATGACTGAATAATCCATCTACTCTTTGCCTCTTTATTCTCTGCATCCTCCCTTTCCACTGGTCTTTTACTCACTTTTGGATTCTGAGGCTTGAATCTGTTTCCATTTTGAATATTGTGGGCCAATGTGTTGTGTCCAAGGGCCACTTCAATAGATGCACGTTGTTTGTCTCTGAAAGCTAATAATGCTGATGGTGACAGGAGGCAGGCAAATGCCTAAGAAGATATGGGAGGATCCCCGGTGAAACCCAACCTTCAAGCCAAAGACAGTTTAAGCCTAGCTAAAAGTCCGGAGTAAATCCACAGACCAGATTGAGAACCTGTCTTCCTATTTGGCATGCTTTCCTTTGATTGATCTCCACCCTTCACCTATTTTACATATGCCTACCCTTTCTGAATTTGTTTTCTCCCCTGCTGTGCCCACCTTTGAGTAGTGCCTTTGCTTTAGGCTTTCTCTACATACTCACAAACCAATCAGTACACACTCCCCTATTCTGAGGCCATAGAAGTCCTGGCCTCAGCCACATTGGGAGAGAAATCACCCGACTGTGGGGGTGGGACCACCTCCCCCACCACTTCCCCTCTCCACTGGGAGCTGTTTCGTTGCTCAATAAAATTATTTTCTGCCCATCTTCACCCTTCAATTGTCAGTGTATCCTCATTCTTCTTGGACGTGTGACAAATGCTCAGGAGCCACCGAACATGGGTACAAGCTATAGCACAGGTGGGCCAAGTGGGTGGGGTGCCTCCAGTGGCAGGCCTGGGCCTGAACAAGGCCCAGGTGAGGGGAGAGGGGTGGGGCTGGGCCCCGTGGCTCACGCCTGTAATCCCAGCACTTTGGAAGGCCAAGGTTGGTGGATCACGAGGTCAGGAGATTGAGACTAGCCTGGCTAACACAGTGAAACCCTGTCCCTACTAAAAATACAAAAAATTAGCCAGGCGTGGTGGCAGGTGCCTGTAGTCCCAGCTACTCGTGAGGCTGAGGCAGGAGAACGGCGTGAACCCAAGAGGCGGAGGTTGCAGTGAGCCAAGAAAGCGCCACTGTACTCCAGCCTGGGAGACAGAGCAAGTCTCTGTCTCAAAAAAAAAAAAAAAAAAAAAAAAGAGGGGAGAGGGCCATCAAAAGTTGTGGAGGTCCCTGGTTGACAAAGTGGCCAAGAAAAATCCTGCATCATTACTGTCTCAATTAATACACATAAATCAGAGAGTAATAGGTAAGAATGAACAGGGGAAAGTGAAATTCAAGTGGCCAGCTGAGTTTATTTAAATAAGCTGTCATTGTGTTTAAGAAAATGGAAGTAACCTTGGCGTTTATAAGAGTGATTACATGTTCTTAAATATTATAAAAACATCTTTCTGTCTCTTATCTATGAAGAATTTCTGAGCCCTAAAAGGGAGATTAATCAGTCTAATGCAGCTCCTGGTGTACTGGCAATCCTCCAAAATGGAAACAACTCAAATCTTCATTAATACTAGAAATGGATAACTAAATCATGGTACATTCCCATAACAGAAACCTATCCAATACTAGAAACAAACAAACAAACAAACAAAATACAGCTACAGCAACAATATGAATGTGCCTTACAAAGACAGAGTTGAGTAAAAGACACCAGAAGTACAAAAATATATATTGTATGATTCTCTTTACAGAACAAAAACATATAAACTTACAGTGTTTAGGGATGAATGTTAAAGAGTGACATTATAAATAAAAATGAGGGCCAGATAATCATAAAAGTCAGGGGAGTCACGTATTTCAGGGGTCCAGGGGTGGGAAAATAGTAATTGGAAAGGACCACAGGGTCTGAATCCCTGCATGTTGATAATGTACCCAGATGATTACTTTATGATTAAGCTATAAAAGAGACCAGAGAATGTAAGATAAATACTTATAGCCTAATGTACCAGTAATCTGAGTTTTAGATTATATAATGTTATCATAGAAAAAATTAGTAAAACCATCTGTGTACTTTTTCAAACTTAATTTCTTACACACATTTTTCTTTAGAACAGTAGCTGTTTATTAAAGAATGCAGATGGTGAGGTGACGTTTCTCATTTCACTTCAAAGGACTTTGCATATTGGCTGTTACTGTCAAAATGTACCAGTTGTGTGTTCATGATATTTCTGACAAAGTCTACTAGATACAACCTATGGCAAAGACACAGAGGTTTTGGAAATAAAAGTGTGTCAGAGTTAAGTCATATCCTGTTTACACAAGTGCAACTACACTGGAACACATTGTTTAGTACTTTCCTGAAATAAGGTGAATGGTTGAAATGTTTAAAGCCATATACACCCGTCAGAAAATATTTTTATTCTCTCTCTTTTGATCAAGGGTTTCACAGTGTATTAAATTCTACACTGTTGGAAATTATTTCCTGCTAGAAGTTTGAGGGCTTTTGGCTGTTAAATTTTATCTTCCAGTGGTATAGAAAGGTCCAAAGCCATGTTGATTCTTTGTATGCGGTGATTTGGGTTTGGTTTTATTATTATTATCTTTTTCCTTCCCTTTGGAAGTTTGTAGAATCTTGACTTCGATTGCAGTGTTCTGAAAATTTGCTGAAGCTCTTTCAGAAAAAGAATACAAAGTACAAAGTACAAAATTTGGTACAAATGTGAATATTTACATTTAAAAAACAGCAAATTATAAATATTCAAAACAAACGATATAATTATATATACCACAGCCTCCTTCACAAAATCCTGAAAAATATTATATAGTTTGTACTAATTAACTGCCTTGTAATATGCAAATAGCTCTATAATACATTTTTTCCTACCTTTTTTTTTTTTCTTTTTTTTCTTTCTAAGACAGGGTCTCACTCTGTCTCCCAGGCTGCCGTGACAAGATCATGGTCACGGCTCACTGCAACCTCAACCTCCTGGACTCAAGTGACCCTCCTAGCTCAGCCTCTTGAGTAGTGGAACTACAGGGATGTTCCACAATGCCAGGTAATTTTTTGATTTTTTTTTCAGAAATTTTGCCCAGGCTGCTCACCACGTTGCCCAGGTTGGTCTCGAACTCCTGGGCTTAAGCGATCCACCTTCCTCAGCCTCCCAAAGTGCTGGGATTACAGGCATGAGCCACCACACCCAGCATTTAATACCTTTTTGGCTGCTTGCTTTTTCATATCTTCTTCATATGACAATAGTTTTGTAATATTTTCCAGAGAGAATAGAAAAATAATTAAGTCTTTCCTCTAGCATGGTTAATTAAAGCTATTTATTATCAATAATTTACGTTAACTGTTTTCTTCTTTACAACTTATAGTCACAATTCATTATTAGTCATACTATATAACTTTGCGGAAATTCTTTGTCTCAATTATTTATTACTATATAATACATTACCCCCAAATTTAGCTGCTTAAAATGCTAACCATATTATTATACCTTGCGATTTTGTAGGTAAGGAATTTGAGCAGGGCTTGGAGGGCCAATTCTGCCCCTATGGTGTCAACAGGGTCACTCTGTGGTGTTCAGGTGACACTCAGGCTGGTCTGGAGGGTCCAGCCTCACATGCTGGGGTTCAACTGGGATGTTCTCCCTCTCCATACAGCCTCAGGACCTCTCCATGTGGTTTCTCCAGCAAGGTTGTTGGACTTCTTACACAGTGGCTCACTGTGCTGAGACAAAGTAGAAGCTGCCAGTACTCTTAAAGACAGGCCTCAGCACTGGCATTGGGTCACTTCTGCTGTACTCTTTTGGGCGAAGCAGTCACAGGCCAGCACAGGTCCAAGGAGAGAGGAAATAGACTCAACCTCTTGGTAGGAGTTGTAGCAAAGATTTTGTGGCCAGTGATTCAGTTGTAGTTATCTACTACTACCTAGCAAACTACTCTCAAAACACAGAATCTTAAAACTACAATTTATTATCATCTTTCACAATTTTGTGGATTGCCTGGACTCAGTTCAGTGTTTCTCACTTGAGGTTCCTCATTCTGCTCCAGTTAGTTGGAAGCAGGGGTTAGAGTCCTCTGAAGGCTCTAATGGGCTGGACATAGAAGATGGCCTTCTTACCACTTCTTTGGAGCCTCAGCTGGGATGGCTGAAATAGCTGGGGTATACTGGCCTTCTCTACATAATTGGCTTAACCTTCCTCATAGCGTGACAATCTCAGGGTAGTTCAACTTCTTATATGATGTCTTGCTTCCCCTACATGTTTCAAGAGATCCGGGCAGAAGCTCCAAGACTTTTTTAGGATTCAGTCTCAGAAGTCACCCAATCCTTCTACCACAGTTTTTGGGTCAAAATAAAGTAATATGCCAGCCAAGATTCAAGAGCAGAAGACTACACAACAACATTAATACCAGGAAACATTGGGGGCCATCTTTGAGACTAGTTACTATACCCTAACAAATTTCTTTACGATCTCTGGCATGGCACCATTGTGTTTCACCACATGAACTGACACAGTGGAAGCACCTTCATACCTGGGACCAACGACAAATTAACTATATATGGAAGTGACTGCAGGCTATATAACTACATTGTACTAAGTCCAAACTAAATATATCCCTAACTCAACTTACCCCTAACTAAATCCCAATATGTTGATGGCCTCAATAAAGCCACCTGGCAGAGGTGAAGTTGTAGTAGAATCAACAGCCTTAACGGTTTGAAATTTAAGTATCTTAAGTTTGCAAATTTTACAAAAGCATAGGACTGTGTGGACACGTTCCCAGAATCCCTCCCAAGGCCTTGGAAGAGACCTATTTATAATCTTTTAATTCCTTCCTGTTCTACACCCTCAGTTTCTGCCTATTTCAGGATCACTTTCTTCTGACATGCTACTATAGCATCTATAAGTCGTCTTCTTATCTCAGACTTTAGTTGCTTCCATCTATTCTCTACCCTTCAACAAAAGAAATCATTCTAAAAAATAAATTTGACCTGATTGTCACTCTAGCTTAAAATCCTCAATGGCTCTTTGCCATTTTAAAGATTCCTTAACAGTTTACAAAGTTT
The DNA here is from genome assembly GCF_008728515.1 of Papio anubis. NCBI lineage: Eukaryota > Metazoa > Chordata > Mammalia > Primates > Cercopithecidae > Papio > Papio anubis. Next base: position 86,954,884 of record NC_044979.1, on the reverse strand, counting down.
TTCAAAACCTGGACCTTATCTATATTTCAACCTAATTCTTCTTACTGACCTTCAAGCACTCTTTGATCCAGTCACACTAAACTATTTTTAATTCTCTGATATTCTTTTTACTCTTGGCCTTTATAACTCCTAGGTCTGGGTTAGGCTCTGTATTAGTCAGATACAGTAGACTATGCTGTAATAGAAAGTTTATTCCTCCCACGTGCAAAATTGAGTCAGAGCAGCGTTCCTTCGTACAGTGACCCAGCAATCTGAGCAGCTTCTGTCTTATCACACCAGAGGGAGAGAGCCTGGAGAACACACACATGCTCGTCAAAACCTCCACTCAAAAGTGATTCATGCAACTTGGCTCACAGTCCTTTGGCCAGAATGAATCAAATGGATGGAATAATTGGTGAGCACCACTAATTATACTAGGAAGGAATTAAAATTAGCTGAACATTATCTTTAAACTATGGCTACTATATCATGGTGTAAATTACTGGGAAAAATCAACTTAGTAAAAAAATGTTCTCCCAAACCAGAAATAATCACAATGATAATAAAGAAAGAAAGCGAACACTTTTATTACTGAATAAACATTAAACCAGAATGTGATGTACATCATAGGCAATCTTCTAAGAGATTGCAAAAACAAAAAGTAATCTCACCCTCTTATATCGTCAACCAGATATCATCCACTACATACATGCTTTCAAGATAAGCAATAACTACTTTTGTTTTGAGACAGGGTCTCACTCTGTCACCCAGACTTGAGTGCCATGGTGTGATCTTGGCTCACAGCAACCTCAACCTCCAGGGCTCAAGAGAGCCTCCCACCTCAGCCTACAGAGTAGCTGGGACTATAGGTCTGTGCCACTATGTCCGGCTAATTTTGTTTAGCTTTTGTAGAGGTGAAGTCTCGCTATGTTGCCCAGGTTGGTCTTGAAATCCTGCAGTCAAGCGACCCTCTAGCCTTAGCCTCCCAAAGTGCTGGGATTATGGTGATGAGCCACCACGCCTGGCCAAGTAGTTTTCAAATAAGAGGACTGCCAACACCATTTGTCACACCATAGTTTATCCTGCTTTACCTAGCAATTGGGGTGACCATCTGTGTTTTTTCTCTGGTCTCATACAACAATCAACACAAAATACATCTGTGAAAAAATGGGGCAGGGGATTCCCCACTACACCAAGCAGCAGACACCAGCAGGGTGTCCCCTATGTCCTCTAATTCAATTCTGATGCTATCTACCTGGAGATAGCCTCAGATCCCATAGGTTGAGAGCTCAGTCCCCAAGATTGTCCCCTCCTTCCCACTAGTTGCAAGTCCAGGCTTCCAGAACTTCTGATTGACCAGTTTCAAGTTGGGGTTCTTATGACCCCCTCTTTTGGTTCAATTAATTTGCTAGAGTGGCTCACAGAACTCAGGGAAACTTACTTGCATTTACCAGTTTATTACAAAAGATATTTTAAAGGATATAAGTGAAGAGCCAGATGAAGAGACACATGGGCTGAAGTCTGGAAGTGTCCTGAGTGCAGGAGCTTCTGTCTGCGTGGACTTGGGGTGCCGCATCTTCCTGCACATGCTTGAGTTCTTGTTCACCCTCTTGTAAGCCTCCACTTGTTCAGCTGCAGGAAGCTTTCCAAACCCTGTCCTTTTGGGTGTTCGTGGAAGCTTCATGACATAGGCATGATTGATTAAACCATTGGCCATTGGTGATCAACTTAACCTTCAGCCCCTCTCTCCTCCCCTGAGTTTAGGCCGGGGGTGTTGCTGAAAGTCCCAGTCCTCTAGTTCTGCCTTAATATTTCCAGTGACCATCCCTCATCCTGAAGCTACCTAGGGGCCATCAGTCAACTCACTAGCACACAAAAAGACATCACTTCGGAGTATCTAAGAATTTTAAGAGTTGTATGCCAGGAAACAAGAAAGAAAACCAAATATATATTTTACCATATCACACTATCTATATTAGTTAATTGACTTTATCCAGAATGTCATCCAAAAGACTACCAGGATGGTTAAATGGCAGAAAGGAGAGCTTTTTGGGCAATATTGGTTTGCAAACTCGGAAAAGACATTCTCTGGCATGTGCCAAAGGTGTTCTCTCTTGGAAAAGGAGAAGGACAGGTTGGATTTTATGCCTCACAGGGCCTGTATCACACAATAGAGTCATACATATTCAACAGGTTGGGAGAGAAAGCTACACACATTTAGGGGAGGAGCTGAGTGCATGCACAGTAAGTAAACACATATGTCATGTACATTCCATGTTCACCTTGTGATGAAGTTTTACCATTAAAATGAAGTGAAATTTGGCTCTTTATCTCAAAAGATGAACACAGAGATAGTTTGTGTGTGTGCAGGCTCCATAAACTGGCTGAAATGGCTTAAAGTCTGCAATAGCTCATCAGAAAAGATGTCTATCCTTTGTCCAGTCAGAGTGTAGTGGTTTGGGTTATAAATCACAGTTAGAAGAGGTCCAGTAGCTCCTATTGTTAGGAAGTTTAGAGCCATAAAGATTTAGAAATCTGCCTTGCCAGCCAAGCCCTGAACCCTCAACTCCTATAGGTGATTTTGTTTCCTCAACTCTGGAGTTCCTCTTAGCTGATAAAGGGGAATCTGTTTTGGTGTCTCAGATCGCAAGATGTTTGAATCCCTCTTTAAAAAAAAAAAAAAAATCACAGAGGGGCAGGCCAGGCATGGTGGCTCATGCCTGTAATCCCAGTGCCCTGGGAGGCCAAGGCAGGCAGATGACTTGAGGTCAGGAGTTTGAGACCAGCTTGGCCAACATGGTGAAACCCTGCCTCTCCTAAAAGTACAAAAATTAGCCGGGTGTGGTGGCACATACCTGTAATCCCACCTACTCAAGAGACTGAGGCAAGAGAATCACTTGAACCCGGGATGTGGGGGTTGCATTGAGCCGAGATCACAGCCTGGGCATCAGAGTGATATTCTGTCTCAAAAAAAAAAAAAAAAATCACAGAGGAAAAACAAACTTCTCCTATCTTTATGACAAGAGGTAGTTGTGCAACTTGAAGCAAGGTGCCAACCTAAATAATCTCCACTGAAACCAGTATGTAGGGTGCAATCTCCCTCGATGTTTACATTTCAAAGTAATGGCCCCCAGTTCCTTGAAAAAGGCACTCCTAGGTCATAAAGCTGGAAACCTCAATCTAGTCTTCAAAAGGATTTATATACATTTCAAAAGAAGAAGAGAATATCTACAATTACAAGTTTTTTAAAAGCAAATGCTCAAAATAAGAGGAGAGAAAAAAATGCTTCCCTTTTCAATAGGGAGAAATAAGCCCCTTAGTTTTCATTTGTATTTGTCCTTTCATTATGCACATATTTTGACTCTAGGTATACAAGACAATTAAATAGGTGAAATTTCATCCAACATATATTTCTAAGATTCCTTACTATTGTCAACTGAAGAATGATGAGGTTCATACACAAATTTGGAAAGGAGAGCTTTATTTTTCATAAAGGGCTGCAGCCTGCAGGTTGGCCATTCTGACAAGCTGGGAAGCATAACCTCCAACCAGAAATCAAAAACAGATATTTCGAGGGAGGGGCAAGGGGAACAGGAATTTATGTTGAGCAGGCTGCCCAGATATACATATTCAATAAGCCATAAGAGGCGTCATGAATAGTTATGAAAGGAGAAACATGCACCTGTGCAATTGAGCTTCATGCCCCTTCTTGGGTCAATGTACAAAAAATGGTGGCATTAGCATGATTCGAGTATCAAAAGATAAAGCAGAGGACCTGAAAATCCTTATTGTGTATTCTGTATAGACTGGCCAAAGCAACTTGATTGTTCGTGCTCTCTTATCAGGCAAAACATGAGTGACAGTATCAGGTGATTGGTTGGTATCTGTGGTGGAATCTTTTGAAAGGGGTGGTTTCTATTTAGCCCTTATGGAAGAAAATCTAATCATAGGTTGCAAAGGAAGGGGTATGAGATGTACGTCTTACCCCTGTCCCATCATCGCCAAGAACTCAAGTTTTCAAGGTAGTTCTGGGTCCTTTTGGCCAATAAATGGTCGGTTCAGTCAGTTGGGAGCCTTAGAATTTTATTTTTAGTTTATGTTATGTACTAACCATGCACTTGGCAAATGAAAAATCCTTTATGCTTATTCTAAACTAAAAAGCTCTGAAAATTATACAAATTTTTGTATCTAGTGCTGAGATTGTTTTGGTAGCAAAATTTGACCTAAAATGACATGAAATTAAGTATAATCTTTATTTAGTTCACTTGATGTAAATAATCTTTTTTTTTTTTTTTTTTTTTTGAGACAGAGTCTGGCTCTGTCGCCCAGGCTGGAGTGCAGTGGCATGATCTTGGCTCACTGCAAGCTCCGCCTCCCAGGTTCACGCCATTCTCCTGCCTCAGCCGACCAAGTAGCTGGGACTACAGGCACCAGCCAATTTTTCCATCTTTAGTAGAGATGGGGTTTCACCATATTAGCCAGGATGGTCTCAATCTTCTGATCTTGTGATCTGCCCACCTTGGCCTCCCAAAGTGCTGGGATTATGGGTGTGAGCCACCGTGCCCAGCCAGATGTAAATAATCTTAATACATTTTGCTAAGAATTATCAATGTTCTTGAATCCTGGGCAAGACCCCAAATCCTGCTTAATTAGCTTTATTTATCATTTTACTTTGATTTTTGAAGGAAAAATGCATTAAAACATGGAGTGGGAGGTAGAATATTAGATTCAATATAGATAAGTGGTATTTCAAAAAATTTAATTTGGGACCAGGCACAGTGGCTTATGCCTGTAACCCCAACACTTTGGGAGGCCAAGGAGGGTGAACACCTGAGGTCAGGAGTTTGAGACCAGCCTGGCAAACATGATGAAACCCCATCTCTATTAAAAATATAAAAAGTAGCTGGGTGTGGTGGCAGGCACCTGTAATCCCAGCTACTCGGAGGCTCAGGCAGGAGAATTGCTTGAACCTGGGAGGTGGAGTGTGCAGTGAGCCAAGATCATGCCACAGTACTCCAGACTGGGTGACAGAGTGAGACTCTGTCTCAAAAATATAATATAATACAATAAAATAAAATACAAAAATTTAATTTCACATTATACCCAGTTAATGAAGTTGGAAGAGTAAAAAGAAAAAGAGAAAGAGAAAGCAGACAGACTGAAGGAAAGGGGAAATGCAAGCACCATGTTTACAAATGAGGGCAAAATTCTTATCTATTTTTAGTTAAATATCCAGAATTTAGCACAGTGCCTAATACAAAGTAGAAGCTCAATAAATATTTGTTTATTTGTTTAATGGGAGGGACAGGAGGAAGTACAGCAGGATGGGCACAGAAAATAGAAACAGACAATCACAGGATAATCACCAAAGGAAAATAAACAAATATCATATTCCTAAAACTGGAGATGGGGGAAAAGAGAGAAAGAGAGACAGAACACAAAGCTACAAACAGAGAGAATGAAAAAGACAGGAAAGAGAGAGACTAAGAGTGTCTGAGCTCTTAGCCTGGTGACAGCTCTATAGAGATGAGAGGGACTTTAAGAGACCTATTATCTTTGATCCTTGAAATTCTAACTCACTGATTACAGACTTTCCTCAAATTATGTATACTTAAATTTTTAGAGGTGGCTTCTGAAAGGCCTGGCTGCAGCAGTTCACCAAAAGGGAAATTATTCTTTTGGTTGAACTGACACGGAAAGATGATATGATGGGGTTGTATTTGCATGGTGAGTTCTTCCCGCTCACTGCACAGACAAAATCAGTTCACTGAGAATGGGGCATTTCAGCAGAGAAAGAGTTTACTAGACACAAGGCCGGCCAATGCAGAAGAATTGGAGTCATCACTCAAATCAGTCTGCCCAAAGGTTTAGAGTTCAGGGTTTTTATGAATAATTTGGAGAACAAGGAGCTAGTAGAGAATGGGTACTGCTGTTTTTTGTTTTGTTTTGTTTTGTTTTGTTTTGAGATATTCTTGTCTTGCACTGTCACCCAGGCTGGAGTGCAGTGGCACAAACTTGGCTCACTGCAACTTATCTCAAATAATAAAGGTTCAGGGTAAGTTAATTCTACTCAAATTTACAGGAAACCCAAATTAGATTTAGCAGAAATAAGCAGTTAAAATTTCCTGATAAGAGTCACTAATTGAGCTTAGGTATTGGTGTTTCCTTGAATTGTCCTCTAAATTGTCTATCTTAAGATTAATTGGTTAGTGATTTTGTTATAGTGAATAAGCCTTTTGATCTATATCTTAGCCACATGTAGGAGAATCCTAGCTTTTTTTCTCTTCTGAGACGGAGTCTTGCTCTGTTGCCCAGGCTAGAGTGCAGTGGCACGATCTCAGCTCACTGAAGCCTCCTGAGTGTCCCTGTACCTAACTCCATGCTCACATTTAGTCATCAAGTCCTGTTGCTTTACTTTCAAGAAACGTATCACAAAATCTCCACTGCCTTCACGGTGCCCAATCACCCTTCATATTGTACCTGGGTTCCTGGCATGGCCTCTGACCAGCTTCTCTTCTTCCCCTCTTATTCTCTTAGCACAAAATTTATGATACAATCTTGCTGAAGAGCTTTCAGGAGCTTTATAAATTCTGGGATAAAATCCAAATTGTGTAACTTGACTGATTAGGCCCAGCCCACTTGTCTACTGCCCTCACTTCCCCTGCTTCCGTCTCTCCACTGACCTCCTTTCCTTTTATTGTTCTGAAGCCTCCTCAGATCTCTCGTCTCTTAAAGCATCTTCATGCAGATTCATTGTTGATTCCACCAGAATTGTCCATTCTCAACCCTTCTTCTTCCTCTCCCACCCTAAACACGAGGTCCCCACACCGCTTTCTTGTCAGTGAGGCCTGACTACATTTCTTTTACCCTTTAGTTCTGAAGTTAATTCTCTAACTCTGCATTTTTTCTTCAAAGCATTTCCAACAATTGCAGTGGAAAAGTTGCCTCTGCATTTATGTGTTCACCTTCCCCAAGAGAATATAAGTTCCATGAGATCACAGGTTAGATATGGTAAATTTCAAAGACAATTTTCATTTTTAAGTTTTGTGTGTGTTTGTTTTTGAGACAGGGTATCACTTTGTTACCCAAGCTGGAGTGCAGTGGCACAGCCGTGGCTCACTGCACACTTGACCTCCCAGGTTCAAGTGATCCTACTACCTCAGCCCCCTGAGTACCTGGGACTGAAGGTGCGTATGCCACCACATGCAGTTAATTAAAAAAAATTTTTTTTTGTAGAGGTTTCACCATGTTGCCCAGGCTGGTCTTGAATTGTTGGGCTCTAGAGATCCTCCCACGTGGGCCCCCCCAAGTTCTGGGATTACAAGCGTGAGCCACCATGACTGGCCCATTTTTAAGTTTTTTATTCGTACAATAATAGGCTTGCAAAACAAACTTATTAGAATTTGTACTTTGAAAGTTATGGGCCGGGTGCAGTGGCTCACGCCTGTAATCCAGGCACATTGGGAGGCCAAGGTGGGCAGATCGCTTGAGCCCAGTAGCTTGAGACCAGCATGGGCAACATGGTGAAACTCCATCTCTATAAAAAACACAAAAAGTAGCCAGTGTAGTGGCATGTGCCTGTAGTCCATCTAGCTACTCCAGAGGTTGAGGTGAGTGTGTCATCTGAGCCTGGGGAGGTCAAGACTCCGGTCGCCCCACTGCACTCCGGCCTGGGCAACAGTGTGAGATTCCATCTCAAAAAAAAAAAAAAAGTTATGCATTTTCTTTAAGGTAATAGAACATACACTTAAGTACCCATGCCTGGAAGTCAGGTTTCCATGACTTATTATGTAAAGATTTATATGAGTTACTCAGCTTTGCTAAAATGGTTCATCAGCTGCAAAGTCAGATTAATAGCTCGAGCTTACAGAGTTGTAATCCCAGCACTTTGAGAGGCCAAGGCAGAAGTATCACCTGAACCCAGCAGTTCAAGAAAGAAAGAAAGAGAAAAGAAAAGAAACAAAACGAAAGGAAAAGAAAAGAAAGAAAAAAGAATACTAGCAGAGCTGTTGTGCTTCATGCTCAACCTGGACTTCCTTATTGGATTCGTAGTGTATAGTGTATTAATTGGCATCTTGGTATCTTCGCTTCAGCTGCTATAAAAAAAAAAAAATCATAGACTGGGTGGCTTAAGCAACCAATGTTCATTTCTCATAGTTCTGGAGGCTGGGAAGTCCAGGATCAGGGACCCAGCGTGGTTGGGTTCTTGGTGAGGGCCCCGTCCCCAGCTTGCAAGGGCAGCTTCTTGCTATATCCTCACATGGCAGAGAGAGAACAATCTCTCTGGTATCTCTCTCTCTCTCTCTCTCTCTCTCTCTCTCTCTCTCTCTCTCTATATATATATATATATATATATATATATATATATATATATATAAAAGAGAGACTTGTCCCATAATGAAGGCCTATTGGAAATGAAACTTTTGGAGTTTCTCTTCCATTTTGCCACACTAGATAGTAACTGCTGTCCCCAGCAGCCACTAGAGGTCTAGAGGAAAAATCACCAGCAGTGGATCCACCTGCATGTGCCCCTTCACAATGGCCTTGCCATCAGGGGCTGGATTTCGGGCACGGCTTCAGTGACACAACCACAGTGTGAAGGTTTAAGAGTTTTTACTACCTACAGACTCTGGAAGGCAGATTCCCTCGCATGCCTCTAGGCCACCTACATGGAGGTCAGGGAGTACAGGCAAGGAGAGACAGAGGGACCTACGAGCTAGTGCCCTTATTGGGTCCAGGGCATTTATCCCAACAGGTTTCCCATGGGGAGTTTTAATTGGTGGGTTTAGAGCAAGCAAGCAGGACTCTCAGGAGGTCGCACAGTGACTGGCAGGTGGTCACTGTGGCATGTCTGCACAGTCCATGGGTCTGGGGGCAGCAGGCCAGTCACCTAGGCTGCTTCTAGCAGTCCCATAGGCAAGTGGTCAGCAGGGAGCAGTTGTATAAGGCAGATGTCTAGATTGGCCACACAGAGACACTGGGAGGAAGGATACAACTGGAAACTGTCAAGGGTGACTGAGCCAAGCTTTTAGTATGGGAAAGCCCAACATATTTCAAAATAGATGCTGAAGCAGCATAAATATAAGCATACACTACAGGGCCCCATCTTCGTGACCTTACCTAAACTTAATCACCTCCCAAAGCCCCATCTCCAGACACTATCACATTGGGAGATAGACTTCGACATTTACATTTTGTGCGGGACACAAACATTCAGTGAGTAACGTTTTGCTAGGGCTGCTGGGATAAATAGAATTTATCGTATCACAGTTACGGAGGCTGGGAGTCTGGAATCAATGTGGCCGCAGGGTGGGTTCCTCCTGAGGGCTGCATGGGAGAATCTGTTCCATGCTGCTCTCTCGGTTTCTGGTGGTTTGCTGGCAACCTTTGGTGCTCCTTGGTTTCTGATGAATCATCCCAATCTCTGCCTCCGTCGGCACATGTTGTTCTCCCTCTGTGCATGCCTGTGCCCAAATTGTCCCTCTTTATAAGGACACAAGTCAGATTAGGCGACCATCCTACTCCATTATAACCTTATTATTTTTTTGTTTTGTTTTGTTTTTTCTTGAGACAGGGTCTTGCTCAGTCGCTCTGAGGCTGGAGTGTAGCGGTGTGATCTTGTCTCACTGCAGCCTCCACTTCCCGGGCTCAGATACTCAGGCGATCTTCCCACCTCAGCCTCCTGAGTAGCTGGAACTACATGTGCATGCCACCATGCCAGGCAACTATTTAATTTTTTTGTAGAGATGGGGTTCACCATGTTGCCCAGCCTGGTCTCGAACACCTAGACTTAAGCCATCTGCCTGCCTCTGCCTCCCAGAGTGCTAGGATTATGAGTGTGAGCCACTGCACCTGGCCCATTATGCCGTCATCTTAACTAATTACATCTACAATGTTTGTAGTTTCAAATAAGTTCACATTCTAAGGTATTGGGGATTACAACACCAACATATAAATTTGGAAGGTGATGCAATTGAACCCATAACACCTAGTTACCTTTGATATCTATACAGCTTAGATAAGGATATGAAACCTGGTTTTTTTAAGCTCTCAAGTGTTCACAGGCTATATTAATTTTCATACGATTATGAAATATTGTGTGATCTAAGTTTTTTCACTTGATATCTTTCTTCTGTGAGAAGTATTGGTAATACTGAAATAAAATTCGGAGCTGTGTGTAAGGAACATTTATTTATAAAACGGAACTGAATCCTACATGTAATCTAGGAACACTGCCAGATCAAATTAGCAATGTGCTAAGTTTCCTGGTATGGTACTTCCAGTGTTAAAAAGTGGTCTCTAAATTAGCTATTAAAAAGCATTTAATTTTGCATAAAGCAGCTTTCACTACAGAGCCTTAATTAAAAGCCAGTACTCAATTATTTATGTACCACTCAGGGTATTCAAATGATTTAGAAGAACTAGCAAGTGACATTTTACAGATTTGGGCCCATTGGCATAAAGGAACTCCAGGGTAAATTCAAAGTCTTGTTGTGACTTTACTTCTTTGGGTTTGTATTCATTAGCCTTTAGAGAACACTGCCAGCTAATGCAGTCTCTGCTGAGATCAAAAGCCAAGGAGTTGCTGGAAGTATTCTGAATACTTCTTTAAAAGTTTTGAGAAATTTGAAGCTGTAAAAATTTTGCTAGCTCAAAAGAGAACAATTAGGCTGATAATACAAACAGATCCTCCCTGCCCACCCCCCACCCGCCCCTCAGATGGAGTCTTGTTCTGTCACCCAGAGCTAGAGTATAATGGTGTGATCTCGGCTCACTGCAACCTCTGCCTCCCGTGTTCAAGCAATTCTCCTGCCTCAGCCTCCCAAGAAACTGGGATTACAGGCACGCGCCACAAGTCCCGGCTAATTAATTTCTCTGTATTTTTATAAGAGATGGGGTTTCACCATGCTAGCCAGGCTGGTCTCAAACTCCTGACCTCATGATCTGCCCGCCTTGGCCTCCCAAAGTGCTGGGATTACAGGTGTGAGCCACCACGCTCAGCCATACAAACAGATTTTTAAGAGCTAATTAATAATCACAGCCAAAGAAAGAAGACTCAGGTATCTAATGCAACTAGACCTCTGCAGCTCAGTGGTGACTAAGCAGGCTCTGAGGGTGTTGACCTCCCCATTGTGGTGAACTCCAGATATGGGCAGCTGCTTGCCTTGAGGATGCCTGAAGGGAGAGGATTTTAAGGGGATATCCATGCACCTCTAAAACAATGAGCAAAATTAGCAACACGGGCACCCACCCCTCCTCTTTGATACCTTGATGGTGTCCAAGAGGTGTTCTGCCATCGGGACATGTACTGCAGGACAGCTTCAGAGGCTGACACTGCCCATCATGGGCAAGGAGCTCAGGGATGAATTGTAGGAGTTACATTCCCTGTGTCCAAAAGCAAGTCTAGTAGTTCCAGGTGTGACTGTTTTGGGGCAGTGCTTGAAACTCAGTGGCTCAGTGGGGACTCAGGCCAGGTATGGTTCCAGCAAACTTGAATCTCCGATTTTACATACATGGTGTCCCAAAAGTCTTAGTTCAGTTTTAAGCTTTAATATCTTCAGTAGTACAGATGCTGTGAACATACAAAATGAGCTTACAAACTTACAAAATGAAGAAGACTATTTAAATTTATCTGTACTTAGTTTTGAGATATTTGAAAAATTAATTTTTAAAACATTGTAATCCCTCTAAAGATGGCAGACACTGACATCACTAAAGATTAAATTAAAAATGTATTATTTGGCTAAGTCTATGAAATAATCATTACAGAAATGCAAAGAAAAACCACAATGAGATATCGCCGCACACCCATTTGGATGGCTATTATCAAAAAAAGGAAAGAAAAGAAAAGAACAAGTGCTGGCACTGATATGGAGAAAGTGGAACTCTTTGCACCATTGGTGGGAATGTAAAATAGGGCTACTGCTATAGAAAACACAGTGGTTCTCAAAAAACTAATAATAGAACTACTGTATGATCCAGCAATTCCACTTCTACACATATATCTGAGAGAATTGAAAATAGGTCTCGAAGAGTTATTTGTACATCCGTGTTCATAGCAGGATTATTCACAATAGCCAAGGGGTGGAAGAAACCCAGTGTCCATCAACAGATGAGTGCATCAGCAACTGTGGCATATACACACAAGGGCATATGACTCAGCTTTCAGAAGGAAAAAAATTCTGACGCATGCAACAACATGAATGAACTTTGAGGACACAATGCAAAGTGAAATAAGCCAGTCACAAAGACAAATACTGTATGATTCCACGTATATGAAGTAACTAAGGTAGTCAAATATTTAGAAAGTAGAATGGTGGTTACCAGGGGCTGAGGGGAGAGGTAAATGGGGAGTTATTATTTAATGGTGTCTTCGTTTGGACTGCTACAACAAAACATCATAGACTAAGTGGTGTATAAGCAAGAGAAATGTATTTCACAGAGAGGCTGGAAGTCTGAGATCAGGATGCCAACATGTTCAGGTTCTAGTGGGGGCTATCTTGTAGGTTGCAGATTGTTGACTTTTTTTGTAACCTCATAAGGGGAAAGAGGGCTAGAGAGCTCTCTGGGGGTCTCTTTTATAAGGCCTAATCTCATTCATGAGGGCTTCACCCTTATCACCTCTCAAATTCTCTTCCAAAGACCCTGCCCCCTAATACTTCACATTGGGGGATTTCTACCTATAAATTCTGGGGAGATACAAATATCAGTCCACTGCAATGGATACAGAGTTTCAGTTTTGTAAGATGAAAAAGTTCTGGAGATTGGTTGCACAGCAATGCTAATATATTTAACACTACTGAACTATACATTTAGAAATGGTTAAGATGGTAAAGTTTATGTTACATATTTTTTACTACAATAAAAAAGTATTATTGAAACTTTCTCAAAATGTCCTGATTGTAATATATTTAAATCATTACATTTCACTTTTTAAATTTTGAAGGATTTATTCTTCCGAAATTACTAAAACTTAAAACTGCAGCAGGACTTTTGAAAGATCCTATGCTTTGGGACTTCTCTCCATTTATAACAGATGATGTGCACTATTAGTAGGCTTTAGGTTTGCAGAAGTGTCATTGCTCTAAAATCCATGTTGCAAATCAAAGCTTCCATATTGCTTTGACATACTTAACATTTACAAAGTTTGTATGGATTTGAAACCATTTGCATTATCACAGAAATTTCAGTATCACATGTGGCAATGAAAGAAGTGAAGTGCCATTAGATTCTTAAAATATAATTTCAAATGTATATTTTTGTTTCTTTTCAAATGTATATTTTTGAATGGTCATAAGCACAGTTTAAATTTTTTCAATTATAATTATGAAAATTTCAAACCTATAACAAAAAAGAAATGCTGGGAGAATTGGACATCCACATGCAAGGCACAAATGCAGTCTATTGAGAAGAGTCAGAAGGATCAGAAGACAAACATATTGTGCTACAGAGAATGGGAAGATTTTTTTGTTGTGTTTTAAAAATGACAATTTAAAAAATCAACTAGTATTGATTTGTAAATAAAGTTTTCCAAGTAAGAAGGCTATGAGTAAATAGCCTTCTTAACTTATGTGACTGAACTTCTATTTTTTTAACTGGCTGAATTGATTACAACAGTATCAATGAAGTCATAGTCAATAATGATCACCAGGCTAGTGAGTAAATTCAACCTCCTAAGCAAACATTGTTCGCAACTTTAAGTGAATAAACAATTCTCTAAAATGAATATTTTCGCAAACAGTGTTTTTCATAAGATGAAAGGGTTCTAAGGTCAATAGTCCTTACAGCATAACTAATAAAAATAATATAAATGTAAAAAAAAACACCCAAAATTGACATATTAAGGGAGATTTCCCTTCCCTTTTTTGGTAAATGGACTAAGATATTCTGTTTTAGGATGATAAGGGGCAGACTAAATGTAGATTTAACTTATTTTTTATGGCAAATAAAGTCTAAATATCTTCATTCATTCTCTTTCTCCCTTACCTCTCTAAGCACATAGTAATGACTAACCTAGTACCTGGCATTCTCAGTCTATTATTTCGACACCTTTCCATTTTTCCTTACAGGTTTGCTTTTAGAAATCTTTGTCTAGTACCTTTTCTTTCCCCTTAATTTAATCAAGGCTTCATTAAAGTATCTGGGAATTATAATTTCTTTTACCTTATTCGCTGTGAATGAGCATTGTAATAAAACTGCTTTATATTCTGATTCACATTTTGACAGTTGTTGTAGGTTGAATAATAGCTCCCAAAGATGTCCTTTTCCTAATCTCTGGAACTTGTGAATATATTACTTTACATGGCAAAGTGTAATTTACAGATGTGATCAAGAAGGGATTTTGAGATGGGAAGAGTATCCTGGATTATCCAGGTAGGTCCCATAGAATCACAAGGGTCCTCTAAGAAGGGGAGTAGGCCCTGTGACCAGAGAGGTAGAAGCTATGCTGATGGCTTTGAGGCTGGAGGAAAGAGCCACTGGCCAAGCAATGTGGGCAGCCTGTAGAAGCTAGAAAAGGAAAGGACCTGGATTCCTCCCTACAGCATCCAGAAGGAATACAGCAGCTCTGCCTATTGTAAAATAATTCATTTGTGTGGTTTTAAGCCACTACATTTGTGGTAATTTGTTTTAATGTCATTAGGAAACAAATGCAATGATCTGTATGTAATCAGCTATCAGTCATCTCTGTTGTGGGATTTGCACATTTAGTCTGTGGTGTCGCTTTTAGGTTTGTGTTTGTGAGATTAATGCTGTTCAAGTCACTGCCTCCATTTGCTGACCAACCTGAAAGGTAGTCGAAGTCTCAGGTGAATTGTGTTGCCTAAGCTGTCTTATAATGTAGCTAGAAGCTGGTGCAGGGTGGCTCACGCCTGTAATCCCAACACTTTGGGAGACCCAGGCGGGCGGATCACTTGAGGTCAGGAGTTTGAGGTCAGCCTGGTCAGCATGGTGAAACCCTATCTCTACTGAAAATACAAAAAGTAGCTGAGTGTGGTGGTGGGTGCCTGTAATCCCAGCTATTTGGGAGGCTAAGGTGGGAGAATCGCTTGAACTCAGGAGGCGGAGGCTATAGTGAGCTGAGATCGTGCCACTGCACTCCAACCTGGGCGACAGAGTGAGACTCCATCTCAAAAGAAAAAAAAAAAAAAAGCTAGGATTCTCCTACATGTGGCTAAGATATAGATTAGAAGGCTTATTCACTATAACAAAATCACTAACAAATTAATCTAAGACAGACAATTTAGAGGACGATTCAAGGAAACGCCAGTACCTAGACTCAGTTAGTGACTCTTATCAGGAAATGTTAACTGCTCATCCCTGCTGAATCTAATTTGGGTTTCCTGCAAATTTGAGTAGAATTAACTCACCCTGAACCTTCATTATTTGAGATAAGTCTAGAACCGTCAGACCAAATTGATATAAAAAATGTTTCTCCACTGCAATACTTTTATTTTCCTTAATTAAATATTGATCTTGGAAATTTCCTCTAACTATCCTCTCACCTATTTGATTCAGAGCCCAGATTGTCTACTGCTTACTTCTGCCTCCACGTAGAATAAAAATATTATTCCATCCCCCTTCATTCTCTAGGCCAAATTCAGTGCTTGCTCTCTCGTCCTGGCCTCATTTATGTTCTGAGGCAGTAAACGGAGGGTTGTTCTGCTGTGTGTGTCCTCCAGCACTTTCTGCTACAATCCTGCTGAAAGATGGGCTGTGGGAGTTCACATTTTAAAGAAGGCGAGGCACAAAGTTAAATTTAGTTCATTCTGGGTATCACAATCCTGGGAACTAGCACCACCTCTAACCATGCCAGTCACGTTGCAAAACTGAGATCTTCAACACTGTTTTTCATTTTTTAAATTTTGTTTTCAGTGTTTAGGGGAAGAAAAGAAGAATGCATCCAAAAGAAACACTACTAGACCATAATCCTTAATTGATTATAGGACAATTCAAATTTATTACCTGAGCTTTGCTGCTGCTGTTGTTGTTTTGTTTTGAGACAGGGTCTTGCTTTGTTGTCCAGGCTGGAGTGCAGTGGTACAATCACAGCTTACTGCAGCATTGAACTCCCAGGCTCAAGTGATCTTTCCACCCCGTCTCCCAAGTATCTGGGACTACAGGTGTATGCCACCATGCCCGGTTATTTATTTATTTATTTTTTTGAGATGGAGTCCCACTCTGTTGCCCAGGCTGGAGTGCAGTGGCACAATCTCGGCTCACTGCAGTCTCCTGCCTCAGCCTCCAGAACAGCTGGGATTACAAGTACAAGCCACCACACCTGGCTAATTTTTTATATTTTTGGTAGAGATGGGGTTTCACCATATTGGCCAGGCTGGTCTCAAACTCCTGACCTCAAGTGATCTGCCCACCTGGGCCTCCCAAAGTGCTGGGACTACAGGCGTGAGCCACCACACCAGGTCCTGGTTATTTTTTTTGATTTTTTGTACAGACAGGGTCTCACTGTATTGCCCAGGCTGGTCTTGAATTCCTGGGCTCAAGTGATCAGCTTGCCTCAGTCTCCCAAAGTGTGAGATTACAGGTGAACCACTGCACCGGACCTATTACCTGAGTTTTTAAAAACAAAAATATAATTTGAGTTATCATATTTCTTAGAACATGGGCTTTTGCTTTTTAAAATCTTTTTCCCCTCAAACAGTATTATGCAGTGTTCTTAGGCTAATTGCTGAGTTGTGAACAGGAGAAAGGGGCCATTGGAGCAGGCACTTCGTTATGTCAGCACCGATTGACATACAATTCCTTTCTGTAACTCTCTTACTCTTCACACCGCATTTTCCCCTTTCTTCTTCATTTTTCCATTGTGAGAACATGTCAGAAGGAAGAACAGCCCTCAGGACAAAAATGAGATTCAGTTAAGAGACTGATATTCAAAATGGCACATACATTTCATGTGGGAGGCAGGCTATTGGCTATAACTAACTTCCATGAGTTACTTTTGGGAAGCCCTCACTAGCTGGGTGCTATTTGTTTTTTGTAGAAGTGGCATATTCTTTCATGTGTCCTATGTAATTTTCCTGAGTGCACACATTTTTAGCATATGTTGCAGTCCAATTTTCAAAGGCATCTACTGTATTGCTTCAGTTACAAATCTTTCACTGTTAGAATCATTCTTTACTTTCAGAATGATTTTAAGAATTAGAATATTTTCCCCATATCTAACATAATGCACAAATCATAATAGATTCTGGGGAGTTAATTTGTTTGCTTCCAACTTTGTTGGTCATTGTATATAGAAATAACTTTTTTTAACAGAAGGGGGCGAATATTAGTGGCTTTTATGAATTTCATCAATTGTTAAAAAATTGTGATTTGTGGAATTAGAAAATCTTTCAATCTCTCTGTGTTTTGTTTTTGTTTTTGTTTTTGTTTTTTGTTTGTTTGTTTTTGAGATAGGGTCTCTTTCTGTCACCCAGGCTGGAGTGCAGTAGCACAATCATAGTTCATTGTAACCTCAAACTCCTGGGCTCAAGCGATCTTCCTGCCTCAGCCTCCCAAGTAGCTAGAATTATAGGCAAACACCATCACGTCCGGCTAATTTTTTATTTTTTGTAGAGACAAGTCTCACTATGTTGCCCAGGCTGGTCTCACACTCCTGCATTCAAGCAATCCTCCCTCCTTGGCCTCCCAAAGTGCTGGGATTACAGGCATGAGCCACCATGTCCGGTCTAATCTTACTCTTATAATCGTTTTTTAGGGTATCCTGTGAGTGTTGATTCAAACAGGTCAGAAGGCAGTTCTGGATCATCTCCAAGTCTCAGGTCTTATTTATGGAAGTGTGGAATAGTTCTTAGAAAGACTCAGAGAAATACTAGAGGTCATCATGTCTAACCTCTGACATTGCAAGAGAAGGAACTCAAGACAAGAGGAGATAAGAATGAACAACAGAGAAGCTGTGATCTTTTGACTCCCCACACGATGCACTTGTCTCCGAAATTATGCTAATTCGGACTCTGAACATAAACAAACATGGTTCCCCACAAGCTATTGTAAGAATAAAAAGGTTGTGATATCTATTTTAGAGATTTTTCTGGACGGTTTAGGGAAATATAATTTTGATCTGAAGAAAACGTGAATTCATAATATTTTCAGCACTTAAAAAATGTAATCTTGTTATCCCCATGTAATGATGTATAAGTCTGTTCTCATAATGCTATGAAAAAATACCCACAACTGGGTAATTTATAAAGGGAAGAGGCTTAATTGACTCACAGTTCAGCATTGCTGAGGAGGCCTCAGGAAACTTACAATCGTGGCAGAAGCAAAGGAAAAGCAGGCAACTTCTTCACAGGGTGGCAGGATGGAGTGAGCGCAAGCAGGGGAAATGCCAGATGCTCGTAAAACTCTCAGATCTTGTGAGACTCCCTCATTATCATGAGAACAGCATGGGGGAAACCGCCCCCGTGATCCAATCACCTCCCACCTGGTCCCATCCTTGACACGTGGAAATTATTACAATTCAAGGAGTGATTTAAGTGGGGACACAGAGTTAAACCATATCAAATGGAATAACCACATAATGGTTAAGAACATGGTTTCTGAAATAAGATTGCATTGGATCCATTTTTATTATCTGTATGAACTTGGGTGTGTTCCTTAACTTTTCTATCTTTGTAATATGTGAAAATATAATCAATCACATTGACTTCAAAAAATTTGTGAAGCTCAAATAAAATAAGGCATACACCATGTTGAACATGATTGCTAGAAATATAGAAGTCACCCAATAAATATAAACTATTAATTTTATTGTTGTTAATAAATATAGAAAGACATTAATTTTGCCATCAAGTAAGAATGTGTCTTTAGAGAGATATGATATGTCAGAGAAAATGAGTTTTTTTTCCTTTGTTGCTATTCATCTACTCTCACCCCTGATGAAATGAACTAAAAAAGAAGCTAATCTGAACTGAAAGTAAACTACAGAATTAATAGATCAATGGTTACTAATTTTTTAAAAGGATGATAACTAAAGATACTCATATAGATACACACACACACACACACAACGTAATAAGGATCAGTGTTCTTATGCATTAAAATATGCTATTTCTAGTCTCCAAGTCTCTTTGCTTTGGCCATAATTAAGATCTGTATGCATCAATATGTGGAACTTATTTTTTTAAAACTACTCAAGGCCGGGCGCGGTGGCTCAAGCCTGTAATCCCAGCACTTTGGGAGGCCGAGACGGGTGGATCACGAGGTCAGAAGATCGAGACCATCCTGGCGAACACGGTGAAACCCCGTCTCTACTAAAAAATACAAAAAAAACTAGCCGGGCGAGATGGCGGGCGCCTGTAGTCCCAGTTACTTGGGAGGCTGAGGCAGGAGAATGGCGTAAACCCGGGAGGCGGAGCTTGCAGTGAGCTGAGATCCGACCACTGCACTCCAGCCCGGGCGACAGAGCGAGACTCCGTCTCAAAAAAAAAATAAATAAATAAATAAAATAAATAAAACTACTCAAGTGAGGCGGGGCACAGTGGTTCACACCTGTAATGCCAACACTTTGGGAGGCTGAGGTGGGTGGATCACTTGAGGTCAGGAGTTCGAGACCAGCCTGGCCAACATGGCAAAACCACATCTCTAAAAATACAAAAATTAGCCAGGCATGGTGGTGCATGCCTGTAATTCCAGCTACTCAGGAGGCTGAGGCAGGAGAATCCCTTGAACCCAGGAGGTGGAGGTTGCAATGAGCCGAGATCACACCATTGCACTCCAGCCTGGGCAACAGAGAGACACTACATCTCAAAATAAAAGAAAAAAAAGAGAGAGACTCTGATATTCAAAATGGCACATACATTTCACATGGGAGGCGGGCTGTTGGCTATAAGTAACTTCCGTGAGCTACTTTTGGCAAGCCCTCACTACCTGGATGCTAGTGGCTCTGTCTCAAAAAAAAATTTATTATTTTTTTAAAAGACTGGTCAAGTACAGTAGTGAGAAGGGGAAAAGAATATATGGAATTTAAAAAGAGAAAAATGGCAATCTTGTCATTGCTGAGTTTTTCTACCTACCTCTTCTCATTCTCCTTTTACTAAGCACTAGAATTTAACCTTAAATGAAAACAACCTGTGAATATACATTTGCTTCTAATGTAGAGAAATGTGAAAAATCCATTTCTTTTGCCAAATTTAATTATGCACTAAAAGAAATATTTTAGTAGTATTTTATGAGATTGTTAGAAATTTGAAATTTTCATAAGAAATTTAATTAATTAATTAATTAATAAGAATTTTTAAAAACCAAGAAAGTATTTTAGTAATCTGCCCTGATTTCTAAGGATATTGTTTGTTTAAA
The DNA here is from genome assembly GCF_008728515.1 of Papio anubis. Classification (NCBI taxonomy): domain Eukaryota; kingdom Metazoa; phylum Chordata; class Mammalia; order Primates; family Cercopithecidae; genus Papio; species Papio anubis. Next base: position 86,934,592 of record NC_044979.1, on the reverse strand, counting down.
TTTTTACTAAAAGTCGAATAAGAGGAGGGGATCGTAAAACTTCCTCTGTCTATGCTAAGCCCTGTGTCTGTCCACATTTTACTTATGCCTCATCCTTACTTCCAGAGAAGAGAAGCTGCTGATCTCACCATTGTATTTAAAGCCATGGATGAGGAAATAGTTGCTCATGAGTAGAAACACTGTATGTGTCAGAAAGTGAACATCTCAGTATTGAACCTCTTCCTGCCTCATGCTGTAAGTACAGATAGCAGGGCCTGCCCTCTGGCCAGTAATATCTCTTCTTCTTTTTCCATGTGGCTTGTCAGGTAAATAGAATCAGGGTCTCTCTGGGAGCCTGATAATCTCCTTCTGTCTAAAGATGCCTCTAAATATGCTACAACCAAGATATAGACAGATGTGGGGAGGCAAAGGGAAGGAGTAGGTTCAGAATGTATTAGTGTTCTCTTAATTTTACCCACACCCTGTAAAAGATATTGTAATATATATGACATTGTGATATTATCATTTCTATTTACTCTTGATTCTTGTGTGTATGGTTCTCTTGGGACCCTCATAGGGAGTGAGAGTGGAGGGGGAGAAGTAGAGTAATTTATCAGGGGAGGATTTCAACAGTATTGGGACTTTTGCCATAACAAACAAATCTTATTTTTCTTCCTACTAGGCTACACATTCTCCATTTCCAGCAGGTCTGTAACTCACAGTATTTTTTTTTTTTTTTTGGTTATTCCATGATTAGTCCTATTTAGTACTTAATGTTCTTAAATATGTAAATATGTGATGGTTTGCTTTGTGTGTCAACTTGGTTAAGGTGTTTTGTAGATGTGGTTAAGATCTACAATAAGATGACTTTAAGTAAGGGAGATTATCCTCATAATCTGAGTAGGACTTATCCAATCAGTTGAAAGGTTTTAAGAGCAAAAATTAGGTTTTTCTGGTTTCCTGGGTCTTCACAGGAAGAAATTCCACCCATGAACTGCAATCTTAGCTCTTGCTAAAGATTTCTAGCCTGCCTTTTCTGTGAACTTTAGACTTGCCTAGTCACCCCTACAACACATAAACCAATTCTGTGCAATAAATCTCTCTCTCTCATACACAGACACATGCACACACTTACATACATGTATGTGCATCTGTATATCTGTGTGTATGTGTGAGTGGGTGTGTGTGTGTGTGTGTGTGTGTGTATATATATATATCTCCTGCATTCTACTGGTTCTGTTTCTCTGGTAGAATACTAATATAGATTTTAGTATCCTTATATATTGATATCACACTACAGTAAATAATTGAGACATTGAGTCAGCTCTAGAAAGTAATGAAACCCATAATCTGTTTCTAAAATGGTTTATTATCATTATCTCTTAAGTGCTTTGAACAAGTTGCCAATGGAGGTGATTCAAAAACTATCAGGGAATATGGCAAGATTTGTAATTTTGTGTTTTTCCAATCAACTAGAGCATAAAGTGGTATAATATGTTTTGAAGGTGCTAGAAGCCCACAAAACAATCAGAGCCCTGACAGCTGCCATGCCTTGGATCCCCTGCTCAGATGGTATGATACTGATGCTCATTCACTGTGTGATATTAATTTTGTGATGTGATATGCTATGACTTAAAGGTAGTGTTCCTTTCCCACATCAACATAAATTCCCGGTTCCTAAGTTTTAATCAAGATTTTTATCCTATAGGACCTAATCAGTAGGTAGGTACATAGATAGATAGATACAGATAGATAGATGATAGATAGATAGATAGATAGATAGATAGATAGATAGATAGATAGATAGATAGATAGATACACACATACATACATACATAGGTACATACATACATAGTATAGAGAGATAGCTTTTAGCCTGGGGGCAGGTCTAGAACAATGATTTGAAAGCTCCCTGACTGCTCATCAGGAAAAAATGGAGCCATAAGACAATGTAACAAGATCTTTAAAATGCTGAAAGATAAAAACTGCAAACCCAGACGAACACTCTATCCAATAAAAATATACTTTAAAAATTAAAGCAAAATAAAGACATTTTCATACAAAAGGAAACAAGATCATTTTTCAGCAGATTTACACTACTAGAAATTCTAAAAGTAGGGTTTTGTTTTTGTTTTGTAATTAATTTGTACAATCATTATATGTATATGTAAAAAAAAGAAATGATACCAGATGGAAACTCAGATCTTTAGAAGGAGGAACACTAGATATAGTAAATAAATGGGTAAATATAAAACATATTTTGCTTTTTTTATTTTGTTTTTAAATTTATTTTTAGTTTGTCTAAGTTTCAGGGTCCACGTGTAGGATGTGCAGGTTTGTTACATCGGTAAATGTGTGCCATGGTGGTTTGCTGCACAGACTGACCCATCACCTAGGTATTAAGCCCAGCAACCATTAGCTATTCTTCCTGATCCAGTCCCTCCCCCCACCCCAACAAGCCCCAGTGAAAAACACATTTTTCTTAATTTAAAATGAATAGAACTGTTTAAAACAAAAATTTATAACATTGTATTTTGGAGTCCAGAATCTTTGCAGATGTAATACATATGACAACTGTTATACAAATGATTGAGGAGAGGGTAAATAGACCTGTACAATTACACGGTATATTTTATGCAACAGGTTACAATATTAACTCTCACTGGACTGAAAATTGAAGATTGTACAGTGAAATCCCTAGGGCAACCACTACAAAGATAACATAAAGAGGTAAAGCTAAAAGGCAACAGATAAATTAAAATGGAATTCTAAAAAATATTCAATTATCCAAAAAGAAGGCAGGAAAAGAGGAGCAGAGGAATACAACCGGAAGGAACAAGCAGGAGAAAACTAAAATTATAGACTTAAAGCAACCATATTAATAACGAGCCAAACATACCATTTAGAAGGCTGGAATTGTCATAATAATTTTTTTTAAAGCAAGACTTGGCCCAGTGCAGTGGTGCACATCTATAATCCCAGCTACTCGGGAGGCTGAGGCAGGAGAATTGCTTGAACCTGGGAAGCAGAGGTTGCAGTGAGCTGAGTTCGTGCCACTGGACTCCAGCCTGGGTGACAGAGAGAGACTCCATTTCAAAAAAAAAAAAAAAAAAAGTTAAACTGAAGACTGTTAAAGTTGTTTTATAAAAATCAGATATCTGTGGATTAAAAAGGGGACAAAACCAAGATTATTATCAGGTAAAGCGGGACATTTCATTGGCCAACTCATGAGAAAGACATAACAATCATAAATCTGTACGCATCTAATAACAGAGTTTCCAGATGTATAAAGCAAAACTGGCCAAATTAAACAGAGAAATGTACAGTTTACAGTCATAGTCTGAGATTTTAATACCCCTTTCTCAGCAACTGATACGATTACCAGGCAAACAAAAACAAAACAAAAACATTAAAGATGCAGAACTTCTGAACAACACCATCAACTACCAAGACCTCATCAATATTTGTAGAACATTCCACCCAAAAACTGTAGAATACACATTGTTTTCAAGTGCAAATGGCATATTCACCAAGATAGACCATATGCTGGGCTATAAAACAAGTCTTAATAAATTTAAAAGCTTTGGAATCTTACCATTTATGTTCTCCTACCACAATGAAATTAAACTAGAAAGTAATTTCAACCATATATTTTAAACCTCAAATATATGGAAATTAAACAATGCGCTTGTAAATAATTCATTGGCCATTGTCATTGCTCAAAATATTTCAAAGCCATTTAGCAGGTACAAGCTATGATGTGAAACAGGTTGTGATTTGAACAAAGCACTAGAGGCCATATTGGCAAAGTGAACAGTTTTTCTAAAATCCATGAAAAAACTTTAAGGTTGGTCCAAAGCAAGATAAATAATCAAATATTTCATATGTTATTTTATCCTCAGTATCAGAATTTTAAAATCCTTTGTTGCAAGCTAGTTAGCCTGGTACCCTCCTATCTAGACTGCTAGAAGCATATACACAGAAAATTCATCTTTCCCTACTCGGTAGCCTGTGTTACTCTCTATTCTCTGAAAGTTTTAGATATGTTGTAAATAGTCATCTCTTAGATTTTCTTGTATTTAGAAGTTGTTGTTTGGTACTACAACAAAAATTGTTGTTTAGTTGTAATTGTGAGCACACTGGAAAAAAGAAAAAAAGCTAAATACATTTTCACTTTATTGCTCACTAAGATAAAAAAATCAAGAAAGACCAGTTTTAGGACTATTACTTTTCGTAGTGTTCCCACACACTTGGGAATGAGTTCAGATTAGCTGTCATATAGCTATAGGGCACTGACGTCTTCTAACCTCTTACATCAGGTAAAACCCACTGAAGGATGCCAGCACATCTTGCCCCAAGAGATATTTGCCAGACTTTAATCAGCTTTCAGGAAAAATGAAATCTACTATCTCACTAATCCCTTATCCTGTGCCAAAGCCTGGTCCTGCTTGTCTTTATGTCTTGTCTGCTTGCCTTTATGTCTCCTTGGGAATGTGTTCCAAGATGTTTTGACACCTGAAGTTTGGGTTAGGTCAGTATTCTTAAGCCTAAGCTTGCGTCCGAATCACCAGGAGGGCTTGTCAAAATAGATTGCTCGGTCCACCTCCAGAGTTTCTGATTTTGCATGTCTTGGGGGGATCCTGACAGTCTTCATGTCCAGCTAGCCCCCAGGGAATATCCGTGCTGCCAGTCTGGAGACTACACTCAGAAAACCATGAGGATTTCCTGCTAAAAAGAAAAGATAATGTTACAAAAAGGTCTAAGATTCCTCAAAGGATTTAGTTGGTTGTAAAACATCAAGGACTGCTTCTTCCCTGGGGACTAAAAAATTTTTTTAAAAAGTCAAGACTATTTGAATTGAGATATTTCCCACCCTCCTGTACCTCTTAAAATACTTTAAAAGTGTTTTGTTTTATTTTATTTTATTTTGAGACAGAGTCTGGCTCTGGCACTCAGACTGGAGTACAATGGCTCAATCTCGGCTCACTGCAACCTCTGCCTTCCGGGTTCAGGCTATTCTCCTGCCTCAGCCTCCCAAGTAGCTGGGACTACAGGTGTGAGCCACCACACCTGGCTAATTTTTGTATTTTTAGTAGAGATGGGGTTTCACCATGTTGGCCAGGCTGGTCTTGAACTCCTGACCGCAGGGGATCCACCCGCCTCAGCTTCCCAAAGTGCTGGGATTACAGGCGTGAGCCACTGCGCCTGGCTGAAAAGTATTTTTAAAAATGCAAAATAAAAATACTTGAAAATACTTAAAAAGTAAAAAAAAAAAAAAAAAAAAACTTTAGGATTTTAGGAAAAAAAAAAACCCTCAGAAACAGAAAGTCAAATATCACATGTATTGACTTTCACAAGTGGGAGCTAAACAATGGGCACACATGGACATAGAGTGGAAGAATAGACACTGGAGACTACAAAAGGCAGGGGTGGGACTGAGGGGTGAGAAATTACCTGTCAGGTACAATGTATACTATTTGGGCGGTGAGTACACTAAAAGCCCAGACTTCACCAGTGTACAATCTATTCACCTAAGAAATCTGTACTTGTACTCCCTAAATATATAAAAATTTGAACAACTTTTAAAAAAGAATAAGTGGCATTGTTACAGAACCTGGTTAGACAATCCTCACAGTAAAGTTCTTTTGGCTCCGTTTGAAAACAAATAATAAAAGAAAGTGTCAGGAATATTTTGTAAATAAATTATGGGCCCACATTGTATTGGCTCTGTTCCAGAGAATGACACAATCAATAATGATGCGTTTTTATTTAGTGCATTAATCCAAATTCTCGTGAAGTAACAGCCAGGCTGTGGCTCCAATGCCAAAATTTTTAAAGAAGGTATAGGACAAATTTAGGATGAATTTATTTATGATTAGCTCTTTAAAAAGGATTTCTTTTTTTTTTTTTTTTTTGAGATGGAGTCTCACTCTGTCTCGCAGGCTGGAGTGCAGTGGGGCAATCTCGGCTCACTGCAAGCTCTGCCTCCTGGGTTCACACCATTCTTCTGCCTCAGTCTCCCGAGAAGCTGGGACCACAGGTGCCCGCCACCACGCCTGGCTAATTTTTTTATTTTTAGTAGACGTGGGGTTTCACCGTGTCAGCCAGGATGGTCTCGATCTCCTGACCTCATGATCCGCCCGCCTCAGCCTCCCAAAGTGCTGGGATTACAGGCGTGAGCCACACCACGCATGGCCTAAAAAGGAATTCTTAATACACATTCGCTCATTTAGACATTCAAACTTTATGGGACACCAACTTCCTGCCAAGCTATGTGCTACACTATAAGGCAATTGAAGATACAGAGTTGAACAAAATACATTTGTCTCCTTAATTGAAGACATAATGGACTTCAGAAAGTTAGCGCAGAAATGGAGCTTAGTAACCATTTGGCCCTGCGGTTCTCCAAATGTGGTTCTGACACAGAATAGTGTCATCTGGGGACTTGTTAGACATGCAAACCCTTTGACCCAGACCTACAGAGTCAGACACACGCTGGCAGGGGTGCAATCAACCGTAACAAACCCTTGGGTGATCCTGATGCATGCTGAAGTTTGAGGATGAGCAAGGTAGCCCCGTCATATTTTACTTTCCTTAAGTCACAGACCACTGACAATCTGATGAAAACAGAGTTTTGCAGATTACTTTGGGTGGCTCACACTATTGGTTTAAGGCTGAACCTTGTCCAAGCTCTTATTTTTACAATTAAGCAAAGTAAATACCAAGAGTTAAGTGGCTAATTAGTTTAACAGCAAATTAAGTGGCAGAATGGTGTCTACATGCTCAAGCCAATCAATTCCAAGTTCCTATCTCTACCTTTCTACTTACACAGCCACAAAAGCCAAAAGTGGAAAGAAGTCCAGAGGACTGAAGCCACAGTAGTTTATGATTTCATTTAAAAAAATCTATCTTGTCCATAAAGATGTGACTACTCTTCCAGAGAAGACACGGATGATTTTTTTTTGTAATGAGGAAAAGCATGTGCTCCAAAGATTATCTCCGAAAAACAGGTATGTACCTAGAAATTATTCTCTGCCAAGAACATAGTGCAACATTCAGGCTCGTTAAAAAATAATGTTCTCATTTCACAGGTTTCTGCTGAAAGAGCTGGGCATTATTGTTGGTAGGTCAACTGTGTCTACTTAATCACACACCAGAAAACAACTAAACACAAAGAACAACAAAAAAGGTAAAACAAGGTTGAGTAAAAGAAGACATTAACAAAATAATATTAAATGCATCCATTTCAAACACAGGCAAAAAGAATCCAGGATCATGATTTCTCAGGTGGAGGCTGAGGTTGGGAGAGGCAGAAGGAGGCTAATGTTCCATTTCTTCATTGGATCGCTGATTACGCAGGTGTGCTATTTCCATTCAAGCCAAAGACTTAGATGCACTTTTCTAGATGCTGTATGTCAATAAAATAGTTAAAACACACATAAAAACAAGATGTAAAGGTTTCAATCATGCAAAGATTAGTTCTAAAAAGGTGTTTTATGTGGAAGAAGCATTTTACACCCATGTATTTCACAAGAAAAGGTATACCAGGGTATATATCAGGTGTAGGGTATACCAGGAGGGACTTCGAAGTCTATGATTCCTCAAAAGTACAGACAGCAGAAAGGAAATGATTTCCATTAGTTCAGAGAAGATGAGGTCAGAAACACTGAATGAGCATGAGCTGGGAGGTGTTTTAGAATTAGTAATGGGACACACATTGTCTCAAGCCAAACAATTCTATGACTATGCAAGACATGATACGTTTCACGACTGTTGGTTTCTTGGTTTGAAAATGAAAGATTTTTATTTCCCTCTACCTCAACAAAATTTTGCAAACTGGAAACTGCTGAATTCCAGAAGTTTCGAAGTGTAGTGTTCTATTTTTAGACACTAACACATAATTTTTAATTTCTTATTGAAATGATATTGCCTTGAACTATGTCCAAAATGGGAGTAAACTGTATTTAAATGTATAAATGCAAATCCAGAAAGTGAGATCACATTGTGTTAAAATGTTCAAACCCTTTGACTCAAATTCCATGTTTTTTCTAAATAACCACACATGAACAGAAATTTATATAAAGGTATATTTTAAATGGTAATTTTTAAAAGCAAAAAGTTAAAGATACCTTATACAGAATTCTGGAATAATTAAATAAATTGTGACCCTTCTGGATGAAGAACACATGTTTTTGAAGAATAGTTATTGATATGGTAAAAATACAGAGTATGATTAAGGAGCAGGATATAAAAATAATATAGAATGGACTTAATTTTTTAAAGAATTAAGCAAAACTGTATTTGCAAAAATATAAGAACATTAGAAGTTCTCATTTTTCTGATTGAATACTGTGTAATGTCTATTTTTTTCCTAAAGCTTTTTGATGTTTTCCAAAATAAACACATTAATTTTAAAATTATGAATGTATCAGATACCCTTTCTAAGGAAATCTAAATAGGTATGAAGAATAAAAAGAAAAATTATTCTTTCCCTTTCCTCATCCCATCACTGTCCAAGATACATGCAAAAATAACATTTATAACAATTATTAGATAGTATTCCTTTTCTCTTTTTATGTATTTATAAGGGTAAAGTATACATACACATAACTTTTTTGATGAAAAAACATTCTTTAAAACTTGCGTTTTTCCTTGAATAATATATTATTAACATCTTTTTTAGTTTACTTTAACTTAAAATCACTATCTCAAGTTTTGTTTGGGAAAAATACTTTGTGCTAGAAAATGTCAAGCAGTATTCTAAAATTGTTGAGTCATAGATTGATAGAAATGCATATATGGGACCACCCTGCTAAGCTGCTTCCAGATTCCTGACCCACAGAAACTATGGCAGAAAAAATGTTTTTAAAATGTTCATTATTTAAAGCTGCTAAATGTTAGGATAATTTATTCCACAGGGAAAAAAACATTGTTCCATGATATAGATTCATGATATTTTTAAGGTAGTCATTTCCTTCCTTCCTTCCCTCCCTCCTTCCTTCCTTCCTTCCTTCCTTCCTTCCTTCCTTCCTTCCTTCCGTTCTTTCTTGAGGCAGTTTCTCTCTTGTTGCCCAGGCTGGGGTGCAATGGCACAATCTTAGCAGCTCCTGGTGATCTCTAACCAGGTGATCCTGCCTTGGCCTCCCAAAGTGCTGGGATTACAGGCGTGAGCCAACATGCCCAGCCAGGTGGTTTTTTTCTTATACACATTTTACATCTACCAGCCTATCACTAATACAGTGATCAGTGCACATAGGTCTTTGGGTACAACTGTGGAATGATTTCTAGAAATAGAGTGGTGGATCAATGGACATGCATTTAAAAAATCTTGACGTTTATTGCCAGATTGTAACTGTAAAGGCCATATGTGAAAATAGCTCACTTTTCATACAACCAACGTTATTGATTTTAGTAATTTTTTTCTGACTTTATTAAGTTGTACATCTCCAATTAATAGTAAGGTTGAGCATCTTTTAATTTTAATTATCCATTTGAATTGACTCATCATACTCTTTGTATATTTTCAGTTAAATTCTTTTTCTTATTAATTTATAGAAGCTGTTTATATTGTATTAACTCTTTTGTTATTTTTATCCATCTGTTGAAGCTCTACTGATCTCATATGTATTTGGTGTTTATCATTCATATGCCTTTCAGTATAGACACATTTTAAACTTTCCATATTCAGAGCTTTTTATTTTTTGCTTTTGTGTCTTGTTTTCTTTATGTGAAGGCTATAAAGACATTTCTGTGTTTTTTTTTTTTTAGTGCTTTGTTTTACCATTAGGTGAAAATTTTAATTTTTAATTTTTTTTTTTTTTTTAAGACAGGGTCTCACTCTGTCACCCAAGCTGGAGTGCATAGCATGATCACACCTCATTGCAGCCTCGACCTCCAGGTCTCAAGCAAATCCTCCTGCCCCAGGCTCGAGAGTAGCTAGAACCACAGGTGGTGCCACCATGCCCAGGTTTGTTTGTTTAACTTTTGTAGATATGAGGTCTCACTGTGTTGCCCAGGCTGGTCTTGGGCTCAAGGGATCAATGGATCCTCCAGCCTCGGCCACCTAAAGTGTTGGGATTACAGGTGTGAGCCACCATGCCTGGCAAGGTGAACGTTTTTAATTTATCCAGAAATTATTTTTGTGTATGTACTAACTACTGTGGTAGCCAGTCTCCAGGTTGGCCTTAAATTATCCTGATGTCTTGGTATTCACACTCTCATTCAGTTCTCTTATACATTATACAGGGTTGGTCTATGTAACCAATAAAATATAGCAGAAGTGATGTTATGTCACTTCCAATATTAGGTTATTAAAGATGACTTCCTTCTTGGGCTCCTTGTCTCTCAGATCACTCAATCTGGAGGAAGTCAGCGATTATGTCATGAGGTCACTCAGGCAGTTGAGGTTCTGGCTAAAAGTCAGCAAGAACTGAGGTCCACCAACAACCTTGTGAGTCCCCTGAAAGCAGATTCTACAGCCCTGGGAAGACAGTGGCTCCAGCCCATGGCCTGATGGCAACCTCATGAGGCTGAGCTGAAGCCACACAGCCAAGCCAGTCCCAGATTCCAGATTCCAGACCCACAGAAGCTGTGGCATCACATATGTTTATTGTTTAAAGCTGCCAAATGGCCAAATGTTAGGGTAATTTGTTCCACAGCAATGGATAACTAACTTAACTACTTTTAAAATAGAAACTGGTTTTACATAAAAACAAACAAAAAACAGGAAATTGTCTTTCAGAGAAAGACAGGGCTTTTGGTTTGAGGATTCATTATTGAGTCCCTGCTGTTTGAGCATTCATCTCCCTTCCCGATGAGTGCTGACCTTACAATCGCTATCTCCAGTTTTGTTTGGGAAAAATACTCTGTGCTGGAAAATGTTAAGTAGTATTCCATAGACTTCTAGTTCCATGTTGGTTCCATTCTAAGCCCTTGGATGACTATGCTTTTTGGTTACCTTGGAAATGCTGGAGCCAACAAAGTTGTTGGCTCACATTTTTTACTCCTATTCTGCTAAAGTGGAGGAATAACTCTCTTACACATTGACATGTAAAAACACATAAAAGTTGACATAACATTTGTAGCATGTTGTCAATATTTCATCTTTAAATTTTGTCAATATATTAGATATGATATTTAACTTTTTCAATTTATAGAATATTCTAGCCATGTATCCTAACTGGCAGTCAGGATGTGTCAAATTAGTTGGCCAAGTTTATTTTTCAGTTAAAATTTTGCATTTTTTCATTTCAAATAAGCACATTAATAGACATACATGGTGTAATTACTATTTATCTTCAAAATTATAATTTCTAGATATATGGAAGGGGGCCAAGAACAGTGGCTCGCGCCTGTAATCCCAGCACTTTCAGAGGCCGAGGTGGGTGGATCACCTGAGGTCAGGAGTTCGAGACCAGTCTGGCCAACATGGTGAAACCCCCACCTCTACTAAAAACACAAAAATTAGCTGGGTGTGGTGGCTCCTGCCTGTATCCCAGCTACTCCAGAGGCTGAGGCAGGAAAATCGCTTGAGCCCAGGCAGAGGTTGCAGTGAGTCAAGGTAGTGCCACTGCACTAAAGCCTGGGTCACAGAGCAAGACTCTGCCTCTAAAAAAAAAAAAAGATAGATGGAAGAGTAGACAGATAATGGAGACTTGCCACGAATTGATGGCCTGTTAGAAATCAGCCACCTCTCCCATCAGTTTCCAGCTTTTCTCTCACGGGACTAGCCTAAAAGAGCCACACATTCTACAACTGTCCCTTTGTTTAGTGCCATCTGCCTGTCATCCTTGGGGCAGTGTACCATATTGGAATGGATGCATTAGTATTTTCTTTTATAAAATAGGAGGAAGGCAACCATGAAGGAAAATCAGGATATAAAAAAGGGACATTATCTAGTAGGTCAATTTTAGGAAAGAATACGTATGTTACCTCCAGGGCTATGCTAAGCACTCCAAGGTGACATAAGCTTTTTATTCTATGACTTTCTTCTTGACCACAGTTGTCCTGTCATTATTTCTTGTGCAATGAAAATAGCATTCTCACATATAGATGATTTTTCAAAGGGAGGCTGAGGCAGGAGAATCGCTTGAACCCAGGAGGTGGAGGTTGCAGTAAACCGGTATCACACCACTGCACTCCAGCCTGGGCAACAGAGCGAGATTCAGTCTCAAAAAAACAAAACAAAACAAAAACATATCTATTTAAACAGATATTACTTTGTCCATAGCTGGGACAGAGAACTTGACAGTGCTCTAACTACGCAGAAAGAAAGACATTTATCAAATGTTTAATATTTAAAAGATGGGAAGACTGGTCCAGTACAGTGGCTCATACCTGTAATCCTAGCACTTTGGGAGGCTGAGGTGGGCAGGTTGCTTGAGCTCAGGAGTTCAAGACCAGCCTGGGCAACATGGTGAAACCCCATTACTACAAAAAACTTAAAAATTAGTTGGGTGTGGTGGCACGTGCCTGTAGTCCCAGCTACTTGGTAGGCTGAAGTAGGATCGCTTGAGCCTGGGAGGTTGAGGCTGCGGTGAGCTGTGTTCATGCCACTGCATTTCAGCCTGGACCACAGAGGGCGCCAGCCCCTCTCAAAAAAAGAGAAAATGATCTATAATTTTATGGTTATAAATAGTGGTCAAGTCATAGGGAAAATATTTTTCTTTCCTGAAGACAAACAGGAAATCAGAAAACCCTCTTTAGATACAGGATGATGATGATACAATGACAATTTTCCTTTTGCTTATCTGAATGAGTACAAGGGTTACTGATGTATCATCCTTTTGCTTCTAGTCTTAGATAAAATGTTTCCTTCTTAAGAGATTACCATCAGACTAGCACCAGGCAGTACCTTAAGCTTTTCAATAGTTAAAAAAAAGAAAAAAAAGACTTCTGTATAAAGTTTTCCGAAATGTTCAGATGTTTTGTACTGTTATTAATACTATTGAGAGAAGAATAACTTAAAGGATAAAATAACTTAGTCATAAATAAATATAAACAAAGACCTAAACCTATATACATAAATCTTTAGCTCTCCTCTAAGTGGGGAGAAAATAGTGCTGAGAAAAACATCAGCAATGTGGAACATATATTTATATGCTTAATTATTAATAATATAACCACAGTATTATTAATAAGACCAATGTGCATGTATTTTGGAGTTAATTTCTCCTTTGCCATGAGGATAACTGAAATGTATTACTCATGAGATGAGAGAAATAGCATAGTTTTTTTTTTTTTTTTTTTTTTTAATTTTATTTTATTTGAGACAGAGTCTTGCTCTGTCTCCCAGGCTGGAGTGCAGTGGCGCGATCTTGGCTCACTGCAAGCTCCGCCTCCCGGGTTCACGCCATTCTCTTACCTCGGCCTCCGGAGTAGCTGGGACTACAGGCGCCCGCCACTTCGCCCGGCTAATTTTTGTATTTTTAGTAGAGACGGGGTTTCACCGTGTTAGCTAGGATGGTCTCGATCTCCTGACCTCCTCGTGATCCGCCCGCCTCGGCCTCCCAAAGTGCTGGGATTACAGGCATGAGCAGAATAGTTTTTAATAGATGACAAGAAATATAACCATTCAATATTGTGGATGGGAAGAGAAAAAAACACCGAAATACCATCTGTGTAAGAAGTCACGTACAGGAAAGAAATAAAAGCTCTGACAATGTAAGCCCAGATTTTTAAAAAGCCATTTATTTTAAAAAACTGGTTTGTCAAATCACATACATGAGCAGATACACAACTACCAAAGTGGCCTGTAATAGACACCAGTGGGGCGGGCACCACACAGTACCTGAAAAATACAGCTAAAAAAAGAGGAGTCTGTTGAGTATTTAATTTCAGATTCCTACTTGACTCCTTGTTGAATGGCTTTAAGTTAGCATATAGTGAGTGAGAGGTAGAGTCCCAAGTATAATAGGTGATGCCTCAGGGCTCCATTTAAAAACAAAACAAAAACAAAACCATTTCTCCCTCTGCACAAGAGAAGCCTATCCTATATTTTTTCCTTTGCGAAAACAGAAGCCAAGTTTCTCTTCTCAAATGGTTCGGCATTCCCAATCAAAAAGTGGTGTGTGGTAACCTAGGTATTGTGCTTGTTGAGCCATTTAATTTTCCTCACCCTCCGATTCAGATTCTAGGAGAGAAGAAAGAAAGAATTTAGGTATTTCCCCCCAGATTCTTCTAATAAAGGTCATAAATTACTACAATCACCAACCCAGAACCCTGCCATTGCGCCAGCATACTTTTACCCTAGGCACCCATTATTAGGTAAAATAGTCACATGAAGGCAGATGGCAAACTCTTGCTCTTTTCTGCTTTCAGGTAAATTTTGCCTGTCTAAAAATGCAACATGCATATATATACGAATACTTATAAATGAATACATTATATATATATTAAATTTATACATATAAATTATATAAAAATTATATGTATATAAATTACATATAAATTATATAAAAATAAATTTATACATATAAATTATATAAAAATTACATAAAAATTTATACATATAAATTATATAAAAATATACAAACATATATACATATAAATTATATAAAAATTTGAATATATATAAAATTAAACAATACAACTTTTCTTCTTTGGATCACCTAAGATAAACTTTTTATTCTTTGGTTTTTTTTTTTTGAGGCAGAGTCTTGCTCTGTTGCCCAAACTGGAGTGCAGTGGCACGATCTTGGCTCACTGCAAACTCTGCCTCCCAGGTTCACGCCATTCTCCTGCCTCAGCCTCCCGAGTAGCTAGGACTACAGGTGCCTGCCACCTCGCCTGGCTAATTTTTTATATTTTTAGTAGAGACGGGGTTTCATTGTGTTAGCCAAGATGGTCTCGATCTCCTGACCTCGTGATCCGCCTGCCTCGGCCTCCCAAAGTGCTGGGATTACAGGCATGAGTCACTGCGCCGGGTCTAAACTTTCTATTCTTAATTAAATTCACTCTATTTATTTATTTATTTATTGAGATGCAGTCTTGCTCTGTCATCCAGGCTGGAGTGCAGTGGCGCGATCTTGGCTCACTGCAACCTTCGCCTCCTGGTTCAAGCGATTCTCCTGCCTCAGCCTACCGAGTAGCTGGGACTACAGGCATGTGCCACCATACCTGGCTAATTTTTTTTTGTATTTTTAATAGAGACAGGGTTTCATTATGTTGGCCAGGCTGCTCTCGAACTCCTGACCTCAGGTGATCCGCCCTCCTCAGCTTCCCAAAGCACTGGGATTACAGGTGTGAGCCACCACACCTGGCCTGAATTCACTCTTATCCATTATTATCCTTCCATCTTACATTTCCATTATTTAAAATTGCCAGTTAATTGGTAAAGGTGTCATAAAAATCTATAGAATTCCATAATGTGTGATTAAGCTAAATGTATTTTTCTCCTTTCACATCTACTGATCATTTCTTCTTTACTGTCCTCCATCAGAGTGGATAATTTAAGCCCTTCATTTCGTTCTTTGTTTTTACATGTAGAGATTTTTATTGCCGTGATTTCAGAAAGGAAAGCTAAGATGTCGGCAAAATGTTTGATACAAAAGATAACTCAAGAATTTTAGTTTTAGGAAAGCAAGTAAAATCTGTGGTAAATATTTTGACATATAATGAGACAGTGTTTAAAGGTCATCAAAATTTTTAAACAGAATCATACCTTCTTCTGCATTTTGTAACCACTCAACAAATTTCTTCATCTGGTCAAGAAAAACACTTTTGCCTTTAGCAACATGTGCTTCCTTATACCATTTCAGTATTGCTTCTTCGCTCAGAACATCAGCTGCAATTTGAAATCAAAGATTTCAAAGTTACTACACAAATGTCATGTTTCAAAACAACTTCATGTCTTACAGTTTAATAGAAAGCAATCGTTTTTAATATAAAGCATTCTGTTACTTATCAGAAGAGAGGAACCAAGTTGATTTTCATGTAGCACAGTGCCCTATTTTGATAGCTTACTAAAGGCTTAAGTAGGCATCTTAGGCATGATATAATGCAAGCCTATAGCTCACTACTAGGACTTGGAAATCTCTCACAGTGCTAATTTGCTGGTAGGAAATAGAATTATTTTGTAATTTGGCAAATGAATCAGCAATTCCAGCATTTTAGAACATTTTGTGTCCTGCCAAATTCAACCATATCTTGATTAAAGAGCAACCTCAAATCACCAGTGTCTTTTAAGGGGATTGGGATTTTCTTTTTTAGGAGAAAAATGGCAAAGGAAAAAAATGTAGATAATATGCAATAATGTTAGCAATTAGATATAAAAAGGAACTTCTGGGTTGTGGGAGTAATACACACATAAACTGAAGTTCCACACTTTCTCCATCACTAAATCACGACTTATTTTCCCACAGTATATCAAATTACAAGAGTAATATTTTTCCTCTACTACATTAAGGGAAAACAGACACATTAGCTAGTTTCCTACAGGTTTCTGACAACAACAAAAAAATGTTAACTATCTTTTGTCTAAAACTCTAAATTCCACAAATGTGCCTTGATATTCTCAAGATACCATTAATTGAGAGTATTTAATGTTAAGAATGAGAATATAAAAATAAGTGTACATATTCTCCCAATGTTCTAATGTCCTAATGGGTTGTTGTTTGGGAATTTGTAGTGGGAAACGAGATAGAAAACAGGTACAAAGCATTTATTATTGTCCCTGAGATGTGCTCAATTCAGTACAAATACTGATAAAGCCATATAATGTTAATAAATTACTCGAATGATATATTTTCAGTTAAAATGTAATTTCAACTTATGAAAATGACAGAAACAGTTTAATACTGTTTTCATTTAAAACATCACTGATATTTTCATAAGAAAAACACTGGCTTTTTATTTTTAAAGAATTATTGGCTCTTGGAAAATGTTCTTGGATTAAATTGAAGAGACTGACCTGACTAAAATGAACAAGATTTGTTTATGAAAATAAAAGTTGTTTTTTTTTTAAACTTGTTTATTATTATCACTAAAAACACTACATTTTGCAAAGGAAGCAAGAAGTCTGAATTTACTTATAGAGACTGGATGCAAGAGTTACAATCAGGGGTCCTATAGAATTACTCTTAGCTTCTAATTATTTTAGCTCTTTGTTTCCAGCTCTCCACTGAGACAAAAGAAATTTCTACTAGCCATCAGAGCCTAACTGTCATAGAGTTGAGGAGCAGGCAGTTGTGTCCCAAGGAATTGACCTGTTATTATGCAAGACTGCCTTGCAGAGACTTTTAAAGAACATTAACAGAGATTTTAAAAGTCCCTTTTACGTAATTTGTAATTTGTCTTTAAGATGCTTGTGATTAGATCCGTAATTATCAAACTGGATCATGTCTTCCTGTCTGTAGAATAATTTTGGGCATATACACCCAACGTATGTATATTTTTGAGTTTATAAATTATATTCATGCACTACTGAACTATCGTTATTAATGTTCTAAACAAACAATATAATTTTAAACTGTGACAAACATGGAAAGGAGAATTGATTTTTTTCTCCACACCTTACTGAACTGAGGATGATACAAAGTACAGGTTGGAAAGCTGATGTAGACTGCAGTTTAGTGATACTATTTGTCTGAGCTTTCCTTTTGAAGGTTGAGAGCTCATTCCTGTGTTTTATTGCCCCACAGAGGCTGAAAGAGACCATGCAACTACTGAAATGCTTGTCGACGTCAGTGCTTGTGAAAAGCACACTAAATGATAGGCAAAACCTATCAAATGCATTGTTTACTGCAAATCTTGTGCCTTGATATTCTTAAATTGCCATTAATTGAGAATATTTAATGTTAAGAATAGGAAGGATAATTTAAAATAAGAGGAGTCTACATATTAATGGTGCAATGTTGAGTTCTTAGAAGAACCCAGTTTGGTAATAACTACTTGCTGAAAGATCAAACTTCTAGCACCGGAGAATTATTAACTAAAAGCTACTGAAGTATCTACATGGAACACCATAGAGGTAAAGCATTAACATCAAAGAGTGTAAGAAGAAATTCAACTTCTATTTAGTGAAAGGAAAGGTCTGAAAAGGAAAGAACTCCTTGACGGATAAAGAATCAGACAATTTTTTCCCTCACTAAGGATAAAGTGGGGAAAAGAGTTAATTAAAACTGAGAAATCATGTTTGGTGGGATATTCCACAAATGCCTCTTAGGAATACAGAATAACAGTAAAAGACAGTAAGAAAGGAAGACATTGCATGATGGCACATAGAGACTGGAATATATGTTTCCCCTTCTATCTGGCCAACTTCTTCACAATGTTTGGTGAGATGCATGCACCTCGAGAGCCTTCACTTCTCTCCCTCCAAATTAGCTTTAACAAGTTAGGTGCCCTTCCTCTGTGGTCCTATCCCTTCTGACACCCTCTGTGTGAGGCTTATTTCAGCAATTGACATGGTGACTGTAATTCTTTGTTTTCTTCTACATCCTGAAATTCAGGAAGTCAGGCACTATATTTTGTTCATCTCATTTCCAGCATTTAATGAAACACCTGCCCCATAGTATCCCTTCAACACATGTATAAGGAATAAATTTGTTAACTTGATGAGAAAAAAATAAACATTTCTCAATTTGTAGAGTTCTAATGTATTCATGAGGATCAAAGAGACAATATTGTAAAAGTGGCTTGAGAACTGCTAAATTTTAGATCATGTTAGTTATTTAGAAAGTTAGTCTAAAACTATGTCACTTGAAACTCTTGAAATTCAGAATTTTTTTATTAGGAATGTCACATAGGGACACAAGTCAAAAATAATTTACCCTAAGAATGCTGGGAATATATGCTGAGAAGGGCACTCACCCTTTTTTAGAACTAGAATAAAAAACTCCTTTTAGAAAAATTTGCATGCAGGATAGAATTTAACCTAAAAAACTTCTGCAAACAAGAAAACCCATGACAGAGATAATAACAGTACTTGACAAGGTAGTTTTATACATTTTAGACCATGCTGAGTCTATGGGACTTATCTTCAGGGAAAAAAGAGAAAATTATTTTTAAAAGTCAATAATGTGATGCTTGAAAGTTAGCAATGGATTTACTCTTTCTTACTGCCTGAAATATACAAATCTAGATTTTAATACAGAAAGAGAATCTTTGCAAAATGACCCATCACCACTTTTTTCTTTGCTGACTAGTATTATTTAATTTGCTTTTATTCCACTGTTATTTATATAAAAGATTCATAAATCTTTCAATAATGATATCAATTAAGTAATTGGATTTGCCATGGCTAATCATATGCCCAAGTTTCTGTTATCCTCAAGTTCTGGACATGTTGGGAAAGGGGAGCTGTGTGTGTGTATGTCCATGTATGTGTTTGTGTGTGCTGTGTGTGTAAGAGAGAGATAAAAATGAAAATTAAAAAGGAGCAACGGTTTCCATTACATTTTAAAAACCACATTTTAAAAACTATGTTCCTTATGACAAACTAAAGGAATCCACAGAAACTTGGTAAAAGCAGCAGAGAAGACACTATTCCGTATTTGTAAGATGTGGATATGTACATGAAATCAAAGGTAAGTATAATCTTGAACATGTTACTGGAGTTTATAGCATCTGTTGCTTCTTGAATTCTATATACTTTACACCAGTGGTCCTGGTACAACAGTCAGAGCATCACTTTGGAAACTTGCTAAAATGAAAATTCTCAGGCCCAATCCTGGCCCTACTGAATCAGAATCTCTGGGGGAGCTGTGTTTTATACCAAGCTCTCTGGGTAATTCTTAGGCATATTAGGAAAAGAGTGCTTTAACATTCACTGTTTATTAAGTCTTTCTAGGCATATAAAACACAGAATGAGAGCATCAGATCTTTACAGAAACAAATCAAATACATGTCTCCTGGTGCACAAGTGTTTGGTGGACAAAATAAGGTGAAAGTAAAAATCTGGCAAAAAAGAGACAAGACGGTAAACATAGTTAACACAGTAATGCTCTTAACGTGGTATGGAACAATCATTCCTCAGGGATTCCATGTTCTCAAGAGAAAACATGGAATTATTTCACTTAGGAAAACAGACTATATATATCATTTTGTGGAAAATTACAAAATTACCTAGAAAATGGTATTTAAAATGTTAGTTCAGTGATGTATTTTAGGTTTCCACTTTTAAAAAAGTTTCCCAATTTCATTTCCAAAAATAACTAAGGCAGAATTAAAATTGATGTTGACACTCACCCTTCCTGTGTTCCCTGGGGCCAGGTCATACTTGCCACAGACCTAACTAATTTTAGGTTATTTAAACGCTAATTACCTAGTTAATCAATAAGCCTAAGAGCTCATGCCTCTTCTTTTTACTTCCCAGTGCTTACTTCTTCAGTTATTTTATAATTTCGGGTCATACTGACCCTTAGCATCTGGGGCTGATGAATGAGAAAAAACTCAAAGTAGCCAGTTTTACTACCTGTCAGTAGTTGTTATAAGAAGTCTAAAGGAAAAGGAGGTTGGCATTAGTGGTTAAAATAGAGAAATCTGCAGGATTTTAATAGTTCATATGCCACCTAGATGCCATTTCCCATAACAAGGGGTTTGCTGATTCTTTGTGATTTCATTGCAATAACAAGATAGGGTGCTCCTGAAGATGAGACTCAAACAATGATGTCTCAGTTAAAAAAAAATTTGGTGAGAAACACTGGTTGAGTTATCTTTTAAATGACAAGAAAGCAAACTATGTTCAGGTAACTAGTTTATGAACAGTTTGGTTTTCTGTAGTGGAAAAAATTTACCACCCTCAAAACAGTGAAACCTGTTCCATAAGTCTCTCTGCCAGTTTTACAAATGGAGCCAGCTGTGGCCACGGAAGGTTGGGCCCCACTTCTCATTCTTGGCTGCTGGGTACCATCTATGAGTTGGTAACAAGGCTTGCAGGTTTGGTTCTGGTGGGTGGATCGCTTTGGGTATCATTGGGTGGGGCCTAGTTTTAGGACACTGCTATCTTATGACTAAATCCAAGAAGACCCAACTCAGATTTGGTTGGAGAAAACACCAATTACTGAACCTCAAGTGGTAATGGGTGGCCATCATATTTTCCTACTGACTATTATAATTGTTGCTGAATACTTTGTGCTCTGAAAAAGTAAAATATCACCCAAACACTTGTGGACAAGATTCATTCATTTGAAGAATCTATGTGGCCAATTAAAATTCATTGTGAAATGCTATTAAGCATTTTTAAAAGAGCTATTATTTATGTAAAACTTTTATTTTCCAAATTCCCAAGATATAATTCAAAATAGACAAATTTAGGAACACATCAAAGAGAAAATAAACATTTGGCTGGTATTAACTTTTCTGATATCATGATATTTATGAATATAATAACATAAACATATTACAATGTTCAAAATGTATCATTTCTTAAGTGTTCCTTTTTCTCCCTCACAAAACTATACAAATTTAGGCCCAAAAAATAGCCTAGGACATTTTTGTATGCTGTAGGTATACAGATTGGATCAGTTAAAACCTTTAGCATTCATTTTTTAGTGCCAGTTGTCATGGCAACCTAATCCTTATAAATACAATGAAAAGACAGTAAATGTGAAAACCTAAAAATAGCCATTCCCTTGGAAAATAGAAGAATGGCTGGGCCAAGTAACTAAAATACAAAGTAAAAAGGCTAATTACTTCAGTAATTTTAAAGTCAGATTTATGGTACCTAAAAGGGTCTGAACATAATATATATAGCATTTTGATCATCATTGTTATTAGAGCTAATCCTTACAATTCAAAAACAGGCTCAATTTTATATAATTACATTTTTTTCCACCATCCCCAAGAAACAATTACCAGTTCATCTACCAATGAGAAGTGCCCAGGGGCCTAAGCAGGGTTTCCAAGCCAACGCATATGTGGCGTGTATGCCTCCTCTCTCTACGTGGTATGGTTGCCTCAATGAAACTTCCACAAATTAGCATCTTGCTGTCCATCTCTAAACAGAGCCCCACGACCTCCTCTGCCTCATTCCCTGCTCTGCCCCTCAAAGAGCTTCAGCAAAACACAGAAGCACAGCAGTGGCACATGGATGGATACCTTTGTAAAAGAGAACCACAATCTTCTGAAAGGCTTTCATGAAATGGATGTTGTCGTAGCAGTATTCCTGAACCTTCTGGAGGAGGATCAGCTCTGACTGGCCTTGGGAGCTGAACACGGCCAGCAGGGGAGCATATTGCTAGAACAGAAGTGGAGAGTAAAAGCCATCACTTGCGTGGGAGGTACACAGCTGACACTGCTGGAACCATAACAATAACCTGGAGGGTTGCTTAGAAAAGACTGACTTTAGGATTAATACCTTGTTATCATATTGTGTCCAACAGGGTGAGGGGAACAGAACAGTAGGAACAAAGCAGTATGGCAGACCTGTGAGGGAACTGGGAAGAAGATTTACACTTTCTCAATGGCAGAGCTACAGTCCAGTAATACAATGGATATTGTATGAGGATATGACTGCATTTTCACAATATCTCTTAGACATAGCAGGCATAGCAATTATCTTTAATATAGGCAGATTCTCATATTTGGACTCTTAGTGGGTACAGAGAAAGAATCTTGATGGGCTGCTGGGATAAAAAGCATTCATTTAGAAATATCCTTGACTTTCTGACACTGATGCACAGCCATTGTTTTTCTGAGACTTACTCAATTCAATACTTATCTCTTCTAAAGGCCTTCCCTGATCAAAGTAACATGGATAGTTTATTCACTGCTATGTTCTCATGAACGGTGGGTGCAAACTTGAAAAAAATTAGAAAGTATATGTTTAGTCTGAGTCTGGGGTAATTGTAGTTGGAACCCATTTGCCATACTCTCAATTAAGACAAGTGTGGGCCAGGGGTGGTGGCTCATGCCTGCAATCCCAACATTTAGGGAGGCCGAAGCAGGAGGATAGCTTGAATGCAGGATTTCAGGACCAGCCTGGGCAACATAGCGAAACAACAAGTCTCTACCAAAAAATGAAGAAATTAGCCAGATGTGGTGGCAAGCACCTGTAGTCCCAGCTAGCTGGGAGGCTAAGGAGGGAGGATGGCTTGAGTCCAGGAGTTCAAAGTTGCAGTGAGCCCAGATTGTGCCACTGCACTCTAGCTGAGGCAACAGAATGAGACTCTGTCTCAATAAAAAAAAAAAAAAAAAAAAAAAGCTGCAGTTTGCCCTTGGCTGGGTCAGTTCCTTGCTAAGGGCTATTACCTTCAGGTGCTTCAGAGCCTGCTCTGCAACAAGTTCTTCCTTCTTGTTCCACTCAACGGCGTTCATTATACAGGTCCACAGAAGACCAATCACTGCTGTTTCTGGAAGATCATTCCTCTTCATTTCTTCTTTGACATAAAGCACCACCTACATTTCATGGAAATGGGGTCAGAAAGTAACAGGCAGATGGAGAGCTCCCTCCTCCCTCCTAGCTGCCCAGTGAGTCAACGTTTTGGGGCAGCTAAGAAACAATCTGCTTGGTTTCTCCTTTCCTTGTCTGCATTCTCAGACTGGAAGAGGGAGAAAAAATACAATGATTTGTTCTCAAGCAGACTTATTTTTAGTACCAAAATTAATAGGCTTAGCTCTGGTCAGGAGCTGCTGGATAATGTGGAGTAAGAGAGGATTTTTGTTTCCTCATAGAGAAACCCCTTTGAGTCTAGTAGAGTAGGGATACTTGGGCCAGTTTGACTTTTTGGAGATTTAAAGAAGGCAATAGAGTTGTGAACTTTTATCTCCATCCCTAAACTTTAAAACCTCTTGATGGATACCATCTTGGGTTTGTACAGGTCCATTCTCCACAATTTATTCTTCAATCATTACTTTTGATGATCGTCATGCCCCATCTCAGTGAAAAGTTAATTTGTAAATAAATTGTAAAGTGCAAAGGTAATTTTTAGATTTCATATACATCAATTCAGCAGTATTCAGTAACTTATTTTCCCTTTTGAATTATGTATAAACATGCAAATTTATACTCAACCCTGACAGTATGGAATATAGGCTTGCCTAACAATGTATTTTATATCAAATTTATTTGAAAGGCTTTTTCCTTTTAAAATAAAATAATAAATAGAGGTTTGGGCCTCAGAAATGATTAAAAGTCATCATGATATCTCCAGTATACTAGTTTGCAAGTAGTAGTAAAACCTTTTTCTCCTCCCTTTTCTTGTTTAGTGGAAACACATTGCTTTCTTTACCTCTGGCCTGGTGTGCAGAAATGCCAGCAGTGACCTGAGTAGCCTTTGAAAGCAGAAGGAGCTGGGCAGTCCCAGTCCCTGTGCTGGCTGGAGGAAGCCACATGAAAGTGTGACATCCTGGCATCTACAAGCATCACAAGGCTTTTTATGTTTCCTTCTTTTCCCCATGGAAAATCATGTACAAATTCTTGCTTGGAGAAATATGACTGAATACACTGTTATCCTTAATATCATGAGACTTAAGAATATTTGTCATTCCAACACCTCCACCTGCTGGATAGTATCAGTCCTACATTCTCCAGCCTTCAACCACGTGAGGTGCCATGCAGGGCTTGGAGCATGGAAGTAGGTGCAGGTCAGGCATTTTGGAGCAGGTGGAAAAAAAGAAAGGATGCTTTATATTAATTTTTAGATTGTTGTGTGAAAGATTTGAAACTTCAAATAGAAAGCTTTCTCCAGATACATTAAAAATAAAAAAAGGATATAGTCATAGCTTTGTGAACTATAGCATGTATATATGAACTATGCATATGCATATTATAAAAAAGATAGCTTTTACATTATAGGGAAACACAGCTATTTCAAGTGTGAGTGGGATTAAACAAGTCACACATTCAACTAGTCTTTTCCCATGATAGGAATTCAAGCTTTTTTCAAATAAAAAGCCTACATATTCATACAGAGTGATGAACAAAAAATCCAGTGTTAATTCCAAACACTAGGCAGATGCTTAATCAGGTTAGATAATCTGCAACAAAATTTAAAAACTACCATATAATGGGCTATACTGATAGTGGATAGTCAAATCTATTTGACAGATGACATATTTTGAAAATCATAGCAGCCTGGTAAAATGTCATTTGTGTGAAAATCACTATTAATTTCTGGACCATCCTAGAGTATTAACAAAAATGGAGGATTCTAAATCTATACTTTGAAGCTGAGTTAATTTAAATGGTAGGAATAAGTGGATAAATTTACAGCAATAAGCATAGGGCAGACTTTTTAAGGAAAGCCTTTGCTACACAGCCCATGTAATTCCTCCCATTCATGTATATTGCAGTGATGCCTGCCCGTGTTCTCCCACCTCCTTGATCGGGCATTCCTGAGAAAGACGCTCCTGGAGCTCCTTCTGCAGTTCCTTCCTGGTGCCCAGGGACTGCTGGACTCGAAGGAAGTCGGAAAGCTCCTTAAGACCTGCGTCAGTGAAGTATTTAGCAAAATGATCCACACTCTGTCTGTTAACTGGAAAGAGTTCCTGAAAGAGAAAAAGGGAGACTGTTATACACAAAGCTATTCAAATTTCGGCAAGCATAAAGGACAAAATCTTCATTTCACTTAGAATATCTCATATTTCGAAGAAAAGAATAAGACTGTTTTACAAAACAACAAATCACTGGTTTATTTATTGAGCTACTGAGCTAAACATCTTCTGAAATTAGGCAGTTTCACAAAGAAAAAGAAAAAAAGGTAAGCAATTGAGATAAACTTGGACTCTATTGTGCCAGTATTGAGAGGTGAGGCTTTTAAAGAGTTACTGGATTATAAGGGCTCTGCCCTCATGAATGGATTAATCCATTCATGGATTAATAGGTTATGTTGGGAGGGGACCTGGTGGCTTTAAAAAAGAGGAGGGGAGACCTGAGCTAGTACACTCAGTCCTCTCGCCACGTGATACTCTGAGCCTTCGTGGGACACTGCAGAGTCCCCACCAGCAAGAAGGCTCTCACCAGATGCAACCCCTTGACATGGGACTCCATAACTGTAAGAAATAAGTTCCTTTTCTGTATAAATAACCCAGTTTCAGGTGTTCTGTTGTAAGTAATAAAAAAGGTCTAAGACACCCACCATACCAATTCTAGTTTATTACATAATTCTGATGGAAATTTTCAAAAAGAGCAATATACCATAGCTGCTCTCATATTTTCACCTCATTTCCATTTTACCCTACACAGTTTGGCAGAATCTCAGTAACACTTAGTCACGATCTAATCCTGGGTGAGTTCAACACCCATCTATGAAATTAAGATGATTTTCAAAGCTCTCACATTTTTCAGACTGCTGCAGTGTCTAAAAAATATATCCAGGCTTTTGTATTGGTTAGATTTGCATACATATGGCCAATGGCTATGTGGTTCCAGGAAAAGCCTCAGTAGATCTGTAATGGGTTTGCCACCACCTATAGGAACACAGCTGGAGGGCTCCTATGTCAGGATTCAAATTTCAATGTTCTATCATCCTATTAATTTCCCCTGTTGAGTCATATGTTTCAAAATGTCAGAAGAGAGCTGGTGGGAGCAGCTATCAAACATGCATTCATAATAAAGCAAACATTTTATACCACACTGAAACTGCATCACTGATATTTCCTCTACCACTCCACATCTTCCAAATCTCCAGGGCAGGGAACTAATGTACTTTTATTGAGTTTCTTCTATGAATCAAAATGTACTGGCACTTTCCTCATAACAACTGGGTAAAGCAGACATTTTTTGTAGATGATAAACTAAGTTTCAACAAGGTTAAGCAGCTTGACCCAATTTATGCTGCCAAAAATATTTAAGAATAGAGCTGTGTGCCCCAAAGTCAATACTTATTCCATTACTCTGTGCTAGCACTCAATATTCTATTTAGGAAGAGTGTGACTGCAAAGTTTGATTTAAAGTTATGTTCATATCACTCATACATATCACTTATGAACTACATTCCAAATTCTTATGAATAGTATAGAATATATTGAAAATTATTATTCAGATTAAGTTGAGGGGAAGCCAGTCTGAATCATACCATGTCATTTTTTGACTTGGAACATGGTTTGTATTTTTTAGAGAAACCCTACCGTGGTACAAATCTCTATCATCTCATCCCTAGATTAAGGTCTCCCTGCTTTTGCTCTTGCTCCTGAGTCTATTCCCAAAGTGACAGCAAGAGTGATCCTGTTGAGACTCAAAATCACATTACACACCATTCTGCAGAGAATTTCCAAAAGCTTTCTATCTCATTTGGAATACAAGCCAAAGCCCTAGATGATACGGGCCTTGCTACTTCTCTGAGCTTATCTAAACTTTCGCTCTTACCTGCTCTCCCCTTGCTGTCCCCAACGTGGGCCTTCCCATTCCCCATTCCCTTTGCCTGGAATGCTCTATGTGGAGATACTTAAACAGTTCGCTCCACACCTCCCTCAAGTCTTTACACCAATGTCATCTTATCACAGAGAGCTTTCCACCACTGAAAATCACAGCCCACATTTGGAAGCTCTCTAACTCTTTCCTACTTAATTTTGTTTTGAGATGGAGTCTTGCTCTGTCATCCAGGCTGGAGTGAAGTGGCGTGATCTTAGCTCACTGCAACCTCCACCTCCCGGGTTCAAGCAACTCTCCTGCCTCAGCCTCCCAAGGAACTGGGATTACAGGTGTGCACCATCACACCCAACTAATTTTTTGTATTTTCAGTAGAGATAAGGTTTCACCATGTTGGTCAGGCTGGTCTTGAACTCCTGATTTCAAGTGATCCACCTGCCTCTGCCTCCTAAGGTGCTGGGATTACAGGTGTGAGCCACCACACTGGGCCCCTACTTAATTTTTACCTTTATTATAATACATGTTTTACGGGTTTTAGTTTATGGCCCACTCTCCTGAAATAGAATATAAGCTTCATGAAGGAAAGGGTCTGTTTGTTTGGTTCCTTTCAATCTCCCCAGCTCTTGGAAGTTGCCGGCATATAATATAATCAATACATACTTATTGAATAAATAAAGGAAGAGAGCAATATCTTTAATTTCTTAATCACTACTTGCTTTGTCAGTAATAAGGGTTGTTTTTTCCCATTCCCTCTCCTCTCTGAGTTGCTATAAATTGTTCTTTCTTCTGTGTTATAATAGTGGGTGAGAGCTAAAGTCTGGTAATACACTAATTTTCCTAAAATGTAGTAGTTCAGAGTTAAAGAGAATTTTGTTGTATATGTTCATGAAACAAAATTTCCTCCTAAAGAGTGGGAACTGACTCACTAGTTCCTCATTCTCTTATTGATTCAACAAATATCAGGCAGGCATAGTGCATAGGTAACTACCCTGTTCTCACCCAGTTTATGTGTTTCTCGCAGAAACCACCACCTATGTTCCACGTATACACACAAACACACACAAACCTAGTAAAAACAGCTAGATGGCATGTGTTTCCAAAAAGAAAATGAATTTTCTAAATGAAGCCACCTAATTAAGCTAACCGGGCTATAGTTGTGAATATCTTTAAGAAAATTACTGCTTTAAGAAATAACCGGATAGACTGTATCTTTTTTCCCAATCATCCACCTCCTCTGCTTCAAAAGAGTATTAAGAGAACCCCCTCCTTGCTATGTCTATCTGCAGAGGTGGAGAAGCAGCCTATTAGTGGACTGGATTTTCCCAGTCCATTGCCAGGCATGGCAGCATCCGTAGGTGAGTTTTTAAGATACTTGAGAGGTTCAGTTCAGTCTCTGTGTTCTGGTACTCTGCCGTGAAGACAGAATGGGCCAGATGGGAGCTGCTCCCTCAGCCTGTGCCCGAATGAAAAGGCATGTGGAACTAAGTCAGGCTTAGCCAAGATAGAGCTAACCTATAGACAACCCACAGCCTCACGGACAACAAATATGTTCCCTCTGTATGAACCTCCACCTTCCTCAGCAACCTATTCACTTATCTTCTATGACTTTTGCTTCTGTTTACAGGGATTTGCCCTAAGTCCACTAGAAAGTAGGTTTCACAAGGGCAGGCAACTTTTCTGTCCTGTTCTCTACTGGCTCTGCAGCTTGTCGTACCATGCCCAGCACAGGGTAGGCATTCAGTAAACATATGAGGAATGAAAATTATTATGAGCTAGAACCTAGACTTTTACCATAATGTAAAAACTGTAAACACACAAATCTATTTAAGGTAAACGTCAAGAAACAAAGTATTCTTAAGTGATTTAAATTGCAAGTATTTACATTTAAAATTACTTTCATGTGTTCTTGAGGAAGAGAGAGAGTCTTAGAAATATCTCATGGGGTTGGACCCTTGCACACTGAAACACACTGGACGAGAACAACAGAGAAAAGGCCAGGTGAAAAGAAGATGGCAGGGATGTGTCTTATTTTTACACTTTATCCTAGAACTGTAAAAGCAATTCCACCTGGAAAAATCTTGGCATTTCACAGCTGCTGCATCAAGAAGAAAGAAATTGTAGGGAGCACATAGAAAATAATAATAAAATGAGATATTGCGTGGCAACAACAAAAAAAAAGACATTATAAAAACAAAACATTTTTCTGGATTTTCTTAGAAATACACAAAGATGGAGAAATAAAAATATAATCAAGCAACTGTGACACAATTAACTTGTTTACTTTCTGCAACAGCTTAAGTATTTCCAAGGCAATCTTGTTTAAACTTTTTTTTTTAAGCAAACTATTTAACACACATTTGAGATGAGCACAGTCTGACTGCTACTCAAAATAGAGATCACAAGTATTTGATTAAGTGAGATTGATGAAATTTTTATCATATTAAAACCTTAAAATGTCTAGAAGGTTATGACTATAGGCTGGGTGCGGTGGCTCACACCTGTAATCCCAGCACTTTGGGAGGCTGAGGTGGGCGGATCCCTTGAGGTCAGGAGTTTGAGACTAACCTGGCCAACATGGTGAAACCCCATCTCTACTAAAAAAATCCCAAAATTTGCTGGGTGTGGTGGAGAGCGCCTGTAATCCCACCTACTCAGGAGACTGAGGCAGGAGAATTGTTTGAACCCAGGAGGCAGAGGTTGCAGTGAGTGAGATTGTGCCACTGCACTCCAGCCTGGGTGACAGAGCCAGACTCTGTCTCCAAAAAAAAAAGTTATGGCTATAAAAGAAAGTCTTAATTCTGATTAAATATTAACACTATGTCAACAAACTTACAAATTTGGAAGTCTATATTCCTCACAATTCTTTAATTTTATTGTGCCATTTGGTGACAAAATAAAGATTAAAATGAAATCAGTTTCTATTAACAATTACACAGAAATAAAAGGAACAGTGCTCCAAGTCAACATAGATCCAGGGATATTACTCATATACTACATTGCAGGCATTGCTTAAGCTCCAAGAAAGGCATCATACATACAACCCTTTCACCAGAAAACACTTACAAGCAGCCTCTTGTCTAAGTTGGCTTTTCTCAAAGACGAGGTAACAGAGTTGGCATCTTTTTCTGCCATCCATGCTTTGAAAAGCTTGACAGCAAATGAGGCCGCAATGCCTGTTCAAAAACAAAAGAGAATTTCATTCCTTTTATGAGCAAAACCAATTGTGATGGTGTGCAAAGCACCCAGGTTTCCTGAAGTGGGTAAATAACTAAAAGACTAAATTTGGTACAAAGGAAAAGTCAATAGACCTCTAGGCAAATTCTCCTCTTCTCGTTACTCAAAATAGAACATTTTCAGGAAAAGGAAAATAAATTAAAATATTTTTCAAATTTGGACTCTTTGAATCCAACCTGGTCTAACTGTAAGTTATTTTACCTTGGTCAAAAACATATTTAACACCCAGTATCTTCGGTGTTATTGCCTTTATTTCACCCTCTGGTTCATATGTATTTCATGTTTATAACAGTGATCTTGAGGCACAAGAAAATTAGGAGACACAAAACTGTAATGTCACCTTTATCAAGTAATTTGCTAATCAAGGATGCCAGTACAAGAACACTGATAGTGATAGATATAATAAGTACTGCTACGAATAGATGAACACATATCATTTACCTTAGTTTTACTTTTTATAAAAAGCATTTTATTTATTTATTTATTCCTATTTTTATTTTTGGGGGGATGGAGTCTCACTCTGTTGCCCAGGCTGGAGCGCAGTGGCACGAGCTCAGCTCATTGCAATCTTCACCTCCTGGGGTCAAGTGATTCTCCTGCCTCAGCCTCCCAAGTAGCTGGGATTACAGGCATGCACCACCAAACTCAGCTAATTACTGTATTTTTAGTAGAGACAGGGTTTTGCCATGTTGGGCAGGCTAGTCCTGAACCCTTGACCTCAGGTGATCCACCTGTGCTGGCCTCCCAAATTGCTGGGATTACAGGAATGAGGCATTGCGCCCAGCCATAAAAAGCATTTTAAAATACTCTTGAGTTAAGCTATAAAAATATCAAGGCTGTTTCAAGTTAAACTTTTCTGGATTTAAAAAAAATCGTTATTAAGCTAGTTATGTTAAATCAGGAAACCATTCAATCACATGTCCACATTTACATTACCACTTATTTCCAAATAGAAATAATCAGATAATAAGAAGACAGTTCTATGAACACTTCAAATTTCTAAATTTATGTTGTGGTTATTTAACGAAGAGTTAAGATGTAGTTGAAACATTTAACTGAGTTTTCTAAACTGAAGGTTCTACTATTGTTATGAGCTAATGATAATGTGGCCTAAGCAGCCTCTATTCTCTTTACCTCTTTCCTAAAAGAGGTCCCATTTTATCCAGTCCAGGTGACTACTCATTAGCCTAAGTTCTGGTACCACCTCTTTCTGATGATTAATTTAGTGACCTCGCTCAAGCTCATCTGCCCAAGGCATCCCCCTGGCAATTGCTACTGGACCTGTACTGGTCATGCAGTCTGTGTCAGCCAATCAGCTGAAGGAAAGATAAATTATCCTGTGTTCAGGAGAAGTGTTCTTTCACTGAACCGGAACCAGGAAGAATATGCCATAACTGTACCAGCAGACATTTATAACAAGAGGGGGCAGCATCCTTGGGATGAAGTTAATGCTATGAATGATAACAGGAGAAAAATACTTAAGTTCTGAACGATATTGCTGTTCAGCCTGAAGTCTGTCCTAATTTTCCATTTATTGTTACATAAGAAATACATGTCCTTATATACCAATTTGACCCAGGTCTTCCAGTAACTGGAGAGGCAAAGCATTTAATTCGTCTATCATTCATACAGACACCAACTAAACCTGATTTTCTTCCCTTGAATAAGCAGAGAAACTAATTTAAAAAAAAAAAATGGCCATGACAACAAAACATGCATTACATCTTAACTGAAAGTTCATGTTAAACAACTTGTTAAGATGAATTTTTAGCATTATCATTAGCTCACACAACCAATATAAAATTTAATAAAAATTAATACTAGGCTGTAATCTGTATTGTAAGTAAAGAAAAACTATGCTTGAAACTAGGAGCCTAAAATTGAGATTTAACTTTCTTTATAGTTACTCCTCTACTGAGTAGGATAATCCCATCTCCCTTGGTCATGTATTGGATGAGTTGGGGAAAATGATTAATTTCTTAACTGTTTTCGTTATTTCTTTTTTTTTTTTTTTTTTAATCCTAGATAGTCTTTCTCTGTTGCCCAGGCTGTAGTAAGATGATGTGATCATAGCTCACCGTAGCCTCAAACTCCTGGGCTCAAGTAATCCTCTTGCCTTAGTCTCCTGAGCAGCTGGGATTGCACGGTGTGCCAACACACCTGGCTAGTTTTTAATTTTTTTTTTTTTTTTTGTAGAGAAGAAGAGTCTTGCTATGTTTCCCAAACTGGTCTCAAACTCCTGGCCTCAAGTAATTTTCTTACCTCAGCTTCCCAAAGTGTTAGGATTTCAGGCATGAGTTACCATACCCAGCCATTTTCTCAATGCTTTTCCAATTAGGAAGCAAGAGTTTAAACCTCTAGTTTGTAAAAGATGGCAGAGTTTAAGGAAAAGCCATATAACAGAGGCACTATACTTCTTCCATAGCAAAGTTATTTTTCTCCTCACCATCCCCCAAACATTTTACTATAATAATTTCCAGACATACAGAAAAGCTGAACAAACTGAACAATGACCACTCACATGCCCACCATCTAGTTTCTATAACTAATATTTTGCCGTATTTGCTTTATCACATATCTATCCATCTAATAATGTAATATTTGGATATATTACAAAGGAAGTTACAGACATCATTTAGATTTTTAAAATAACTAGAAAGGCAATAATTTTCTGTTATGTTGGCTAGGATAATTTAAAATAATTAATGGTTAACATTTATATACTATGTTGATTTTCTGTGTGCAAAATGGCTAACAGCAAAAATAAGATGTGTGTTGTACTGTGAATTTTCTTCAGGGAAATACTTTAAAATGTCATAATACTAATAACATCCAACAATTAGAGTCTGAATTGTCATAAATCTGAGTGATTTTAAGCTAAAAACTAGAGTCTTTGAATAAGACCGATTGACTCTCAATTTACTATTCTTTTCTTAGCTACAAGAAAACTATAACCCCTTTCACTATAGGCATGAATGAGGCTAAGACTTCATATACGTAGGAGGAAAACTTTTTAAGTTCTCAGAAGAAACAGATGTTCGCACAAAAGCTCTTTTAATTTGTTTTTAAGGAAAAATAACTGTTTTGTGTTGCATTGTAATTTGACTATCATTATCCTCCTACAAGTAAACAGCCCACTTTTGTTTTATTCTATAACCAAATCATGGTATGCATGCCTATCCAACTCTTAATGCCTTAAAATTAAAACAAGACTCCTTCTATTGCAGCAGACTTAAAACTGTTTTCTAAAATTGAGACAATGAATATCTTAAAAAGTGCAATCAAAATGAGTATCTGAGCATCAGTTTCTCTAGACCTTGAGAGGGGAACAGTTTTTGTTCTTACAATAGGGGTGAGAGTTAAAGGCTGCCATTTTGTATTGAAGGGCAAAAAGGTCACCAAATCGATTTCAGGGTATTTGACCTAGGCATCAAGTCTTCCATGAGATTTTAATTGGCTATTAGTCTTTCTTAATATGTCTTTATACAGGTGTGCATTTTTTTTCCTTCAAATGTCCTACAATTAACATGTCCACTCCTTTTATTATTTGAAAGGCAATATACACACATACACAGATATTCTCTTATGTGAAGAATGAGTAGTAAAAGGAGCAACTGGCATTTTTATAACTATCTGTGGCTTTTTTTTCCCTTTGTTGTCTGACAGGCGAGAAAACAGGAGCCTCATTACCTTCTTTGACTAAGCTGTCGGTGAAGAGACTGGTGAGGATGGTGGCGGGCAGGGTGCCGTTGCCCAGCAGAATCCCTGACAGCATCGCCAACTTTGTCTGCTCTGTTTCGGAAAAGGCTTTAAGGAAGAGGAGAAGCTGTGGGTCAAAAAAAAAAAAAAAAAAAGAAAAAGAAAAGAAAAAAAAAAGGAACCATGTCTATGAAGCAAAGGACTGAAGTGGGAAGATAAACAGTGTGAACATCCATGGCTACGTGGCACACACACAGAAGGTCATATGTAAAGCATAGTAATTCATTTCATGATAAATTGGATGCCGTGGAAAGTGACTTGAGCAGGCAGGTTCCTTTCTTCTCAGTTCATTTACTCACAGCTGTAGATAACATTCACGGAAAGGAAAAGAGATATTTGGATGATATGTAAACAGATGGATTTATGTTTGACTATGTGCATGCAAAAGGGTTAAGTATACACGATGGACATGTTTTCTGAAATGTATTGTTTTTCAAGTTTTTCTACTTCTTTGGGTGACTACCTCTTCCCCTGCTACATATGCCCGTTTTCTCTGAATAGAATTTTTACGGCAAAAACAGAAACAAATAAAAAGCCCCACAAAAACAAAAAACCAGGAAAGAGTCGAAGTTAAGCTTTTGACATTTAATATATACTTTTCTGAGCTCACAGAATACAACAGTCTTCAAAACAAGACTGTTCAGGGAGAAAGGGGTTTTCTAGGTTCTTGATGTTTTTTGGGTACACTTTTAGATTCTCTTGTCCCCGAGGCAGGGAACTGAAAAAGTAGCAACCCTAGAAAAATATGAATGTAAGCTCAAAGCAAACAAAACAAAAAACCCACTTCCTATATTATATTTTCCTATAGTAGTCAGCCCTGTGGGATGTCCTTCTCTCTCCTAACTCTCCTCTGCTTTGTGCTTTGACTACATTCTACTGTTACTTTCTCCATTTCACCAGTTATTAGGCTTGCCATGGAAATTCCTCAGGGGCCACTATCACTACAGGAGCCTTGCTGATTTTCCATTATTTTGTGCCAATGCAAAATTCACTGGCATTGATAGAGACTTAAGTGTCTCCATCCTGATGACGTGATTATTCCACTAGCTGCATAGGGGGTAAGAAAATATTAACTTACTATTCCCCAATAATTTAAGGATTATTACATTATAGACTATTTACATTATGTGAAAGTGGCAGAACTGGAACCAAACCAGTCCATTCGCCTCTCAATGTATACCTATTAAATTCTCAACAAATTAAAAAGAAGTTAACATCTAAGTAAGTGCCAGGGAGTTAGGGAATGAGGGTTTCAAAGGCTTAAGCTCCAAGGAGCATCAAGAATGGGGAAGAATGAAAGAACTAACATAAGTATAGACAGTTCATGTCAATTTGTCCTTTTTCTCCATTATAAAAGTAACATTTAAATGAGAATAATAAAAAATAGCCTCTAAAATAAAATTTTAACACCACTTCTTCAAGTTCACGCATATGACCAGATTCATTTAAAATATACTTAATCACATAGAAATGGCACAAAAATTAGGTCATCATAAAAATAATAACCACATTGCTCAATTATATTAATCAACATTAAAACATAATTACATGTATACACACATATTATTTTTCACTGCATTACAGGCTAATGATAGCTAAAACTTGTGGAGTGGGCCAGACAACTCTTCTGATCACTTTATGTGTATTAATAAGTACAACAGGCTCCATCTCCAATTACAAAAAAGAATACTAAGGTACAAAGATATTAAGTAATTTGCCTGCCCCAGGTCAAACTGCTACCAAATGGTTGCTTTGCACCTCGCATTTCCATTTAATTTGTCATGGGCATTTTCCCTTATTAATACATGTAGTTATGCCTACATGTATAAAAGACTGCATAGTATTCCACTGTATAGATTGTAAATTAATTAACCAGTCTTCATCTCCTACCAATGAACATTTAGGCTATTTTTCAATACTGTGGTGACATCTTTATACATATAGCTTTATATATCCATGCTAATGGATTCTTATAAATCCATGAAGGCCAGGGCATGGGTTATATAAGAAACATTTCTTTTAATGACTATTGTCAACTTGCTCTTCAATATTATACATGGAACTACTTTAAACTGGGTGGGGTGGGGGGCAGTTAGTGTGGGGAGGAGTGGGGAGAGTAAGTAAGTAGGGAAGAAGTAAGTATATGTTATGGTTACTTTTTTCACTTGGTGTTTTACTTTTAGATAGATATCTAAAACTGGAAGCAATGACAAAGTAACGAACAAATCTGAAACAGGTAAAGGTAGTGGGTGCTATATATAAATACAGGAGTTACAAACTGGAAGAGGGAACGTGCAATTACTCTAAAGAGAACATCTTTAAGGAGATGCTACTGTTGATTTGACTAGAGACCAATTACTACACTGAGCTCCTTATATGTTATTTCATATATTCCCACAGCAACCATAAGGTATATCCTCTTACTACAGCTATTTCACTGATGAGAAAGACTACTGAGATTTACACCCATACACTCTATCTCCAAAGAGGTGCTTCGATTCCCTTTGCTAAACTGCATAGAATTAAAGAATTTTGCTGAACATTAGCTGCTGTGCTATGTTCTTTCATAGGCTTTAACTACTTAAACCACTTTATCTTGATTCTAGTTTTCATTTTAACCTCTGCATGGTCAGAGATTATACCCCATAAAACTATTCTTACTGAACAAAGCACACTGTCTTACATTAAATATTAATGGAAAAAGTCCAGAATAATCACATATTTCTTCCTATAGCTATTAGCTAATGATCTTTCATACTCATTTATTTACCAAACATTTATTAAAAACTCACTACATGTTACCATGTATATGGCACTTTTGGAATATCATTGTGCATGTAAAATTTTATTTTATTATTATTTTTTCTGAGATGGAGTCTTGCTCTGTCGCCCAGGCTGGAGTGCAGTGGAGCAATCTTGGCTCACTGAAGCCTCTGCCGCCTGGGTTCAAGCGATTCTCCTGCCTCAGCCTCCCGATTAGCTGGGATTATAGGCCACCATGCCTGGGTAATTTTTGTGTTTTTAGTAGAGACGGGATTTCAGCATCTTGGTCAGGCTGGTCTTGAACTCCTGACCTTGTGATCCACCCATCTCGGCTTCCTAAAATGTTGGGATTACAGATGTGAGCCACCACACCCGGCCACTTATAAAATTTTTATACACCTCCATTTCATTACTATAAAACAGATAGGCATTATATTTGAATTTTTACCTTTTTCATTTCATCTTCAAATGCCTTCTCCAAATACTTATATCTCCTGATGAGTTTATTGAAGACCTAAACATAAAACAGAACCATTAAATATTAGGTCAACCAAAAAGACACAGAAGGAGGGTATAGAAACTCACCGTAACGACACCATAGAGCTACAATAAAAAAAGTGTATAGTTAAACAGGCTCACACTGTAATATAAAAACTATAAGCATTTCAAAGATGCTACCATGACCTAGGGGAACAAATACGATCAAAATGTACATGTAAGATAAAACAAATTCATTCATTATAAAGATATAACCACTCAGATAATGATGTATGGGGAGGAGAGCAAAGTGCAGGACAGATTCTACTCTAGGTAAACAACAAACATGTTTCTAGCAGATGAGCAAAAAATGTTATAATTTACTGGCAATAAAGGATGACTGGCCCCTATGGTTGTGTTAGAACTGTGAAGCAGAGTTTGCCACTGTATTAGGATCTAGACAGTCTTAAGTGGAATGATGTTTTTAAATGGGGATTTTGTAAATATTGGTTATTTTAATAACTGTGGAAATGATTTCTTAATCTAGTTCCTTTTTCTCCTACACACAGGCTATACTCCTACTTACAACTCTTGGTGTATTCGTTTCCTAATGTAATCAAGATGGAGTCCAAGAGTAAAAATAATAATTGCCCTTTATGGGGAAAGAATGACCCAGGCAGGGAATTAACACACGATAAGCAAAAGAAATAAATTACATTAAAATCCCATAAATTTTATTTCCAATTTACACTAATACTCACATATTCTTTAACATGTATACAAGAAAAACGAATTCTCCTGATCCAAGAATAAATTCCCATGAGAGGTTAACAAAAAAAAAAAAAAAAAAAAGAAAGAAAAGAAAAAGCATTATATTATTGTAGTTCTTTTTGTTTTGTTTTGAGATGGAGTCTCACTCTGTCATCCAGGTTGAGCAGTGGCAAGATCTCGGTTCACTGTAACCTCTGTCTTCTGGGTTCAAGTGATTCTCCTGCCTCAGCCTCCCAAGTAGCTGGGATTACAGGCACACACCACCACACCCAGCTAATTTTTGTATTTTTTAGTAGAGATGGGTTTTCACCATGTTGGCCAGGCTGGTCACAAACTCCTGACCTCAAGTGATCCACCCACCATGGCCAAAGTGCTGGGATTATAGGCTCAAGCCACTCTGCTAGGCCTATTTTTGTAGTTTTAATGCCCATTATTTTCATATGTTTAAAGGCTTTTTCTAAAATTCCTATTTAAAAAGTGGGTGGGCTGTAGAGCTTCTATAGAGTTTTCCTCAATCCTCTTCAAATGCTTCCCTTCTGACTCAAGGGCAATCTCTCAAATAGGCTCTACCTGAGCATAGTTTCGGATGGTTTCATGATCTTCATTTGCTGAAAACACACAGTGGTTGGTCATCTTGGTCTTGTCACCATCATCTATGCGTGTTCCTCCAGGGGCTGAAAAGAGAAAGGTAATTATAGTTAGGATAATACTGAAATTGAGAACAGCATTTGCAGAACAGATCGATTCTGGCAAATGAAAGAAAATAATGAAAGTAGATGTAAAATCTAAGAGTCACATAAAATGTCAAAGAATGACACACATAGATGTACACATGTTGCTGTATATTTTTTCCTTTTCTTTGAGACGGAGTCTTGCTCTGTCATCCAGGCTGGAGTGCAGTGGCACAATCTTGGCTCACTGCAACCTCCACCTCCCGGGTTCAAGCAATTCTCCTGCCTCAGCCTCCTGAGTAGCTGGGATTACAGGCATGCACCACCATGCCCAACTAATTTTTATAGTATTAGTAGAGACGGGATTTCACCATGTTGGTCAGGCTGGTTTCGAACTCCTGACCTTGTGATCCGCCCACCTCAGCCTCCCAAAGCGCTGGGATTACAGGCTTAAGCCACTGTACTTGGCCTTGTATACTTCATGTTTCCAATATAATATAAATTAGTTGTTTCATTTCATGCTCCCACCATAGTGTACTTCATTTTAGTTCCACATCCTCAACTTCACTACATTCTATCACTATAAGTCTGGTTCTTTCCAAAGTATATTCTTAATCATGGAAGCAAAGAACAACCTTTATTCAGTAAATTTAATTTCATTATTCTCAATGCAACTCCAGATACTTCCCACTCCAGGACATAGTTGTTTCTTCAGGCTTGCTAACATTTTGCAAGTATTTTGTGGATACTCTATCTAGATATCACCAACTACAGAACTGACCAGACCTGACTCATAGATCTTTTTGCTTTCTACTTGAGTAGCTATTACAATTGCTTCCTCCTTCGCTAACCCAGTTATCCATGACTGGTTGAATAGCATGGACTCTGATGCTCACTATTTGAATTTAATCACCCAGCAGCTATGTTGGCTAGAAGAAATTATTTTATTCTCTCTCATTTTTTTTTCCCCATGGACTCAATAGATTAGATGCCTTTTTCTTCAATTAACTTTCCATATGCAAAGGGTCCTCCTATAAGTTTCAGTGGTAGCCATTAGAAGCATTAGTTGATTAGAAGAGCAGAATGAGAACATTAGGAATTTCTGTTTTCTAATTTAGGTAGAAGGTTTCTAATTTCTGTTTGTAATTAAGGTAGAAGGTTTGAGCAGTTAGCTTAATATCTTTCATATAGACAACAAATGTTTGTAGTGTATATACTTACACCAGCTACTGTGCTAGGCACCGAGGATACAATAATGGTCAAAGCTGAAAAGACAAACACTCTCTACTCATTAGCCACTCCCTTTATTTGTTTGTGTATTAGTGTATAATCACCTTGATTTAACTTGTGATTTCAGATCTCTGGATTAAAAGGGCCACCCATAGTCACCTTTTTTAGCAGACATAGGCAAATGAGAATTCAATTGAGTTATACTTTCCTTAGCTTATCATCCCCTCTATGGGCTTCAGACTTCAGCATACGGTTTAGTAAGTAAATTAGTTTTTGGAGAAGTCAGCCCCTTTAGGAGTCTATTTTCACTCAATTAATTTATGCATGAGATTTAATTAGCCCTTTTAAATGAATATAACCATCTGGAACTGTTGTGGGAAGACAGGGAACCCGAATGGAGGGACCGGCTGAAGCCACGGCAGAAGAACATAAATTGTGAAGATTTCATGGACATTTGTTAGTTCCCCAAATTAATACTTTTAAAATTTCTTACGCCTGTCTTTACTGCAGTCTCTGAACATAAATTGTGAAGATTTCATGGAAATTTATCACTTCCCCAATCAATACTCTTATAATTTCCCATGCCTGTCTTTATTTTAATCTCTTAATCCCGTCATCTTCATAAGCTGAGGATGTATGTCGCCTCAGGACCCTGTGATGATTGCATTATCTACACAAATTGTTTGTGAAGCATGTGTGTTTGAACAATATGAAATCTGGGCACCTTGAAAAGAACAGGACAACAGTGATTTTCAGGAAACAAGAGAGATAACCATAAAGTCAGACTGCCTGCAGGGCCGGGCAGAACAGAGTCATATTTCTCTTCTTTCAGAAAGCGAATAGGAGAAATATTACTGAATTCTTTTCTCAGCAAGGAATAACCCTGGGAAAATTAATGCATTCCCAGGGGAAGGTCTCTAAAATGGCTGCTCTGGGAGTGTCTGTCTTATGCAGTTGTAGATAAGGGATGAAATAAGCCCTGGTCTCCTGCAGTGCCACCAGGCTTGTTAGGTTTGGGAAATTCCAGCCTGGCGAAATTCTAGTTAGACTGGTTGTCTGCTCTCGAACCCTGTTTCCTGTTAAGATGTTTATCAATGACAATGTGTGCCCAGCAGGACATGGGCCTTCATCAGTAATTCTAAGTTTGCCCTGGCCTTGTGATCTTGCTCTGTCCCCATTTGCCTTGTGATATTTTATTGCCTTTGAAGCATGTGATCTCTGTGATCCACACCCTATTTGTACTCTCCCTCCCCTTTGAAAATCGCTAATAAAAACTTGCTGGTTTTGCAGCTCAGGCCAACATGTGATGTCACTCCCAGAGACTCAGCTGTAAAATTTCTTTCTTTTGTACTCTTTCTCTTTATTTCTCAGACCAGCCAACACTTAGGGAAAATAGAAAAGAACCTACATTGAAATATTGGGGGCTGGTTCCCCTGATATGGAACAAACTTAGATATAATCTTCTAAAACCTCTGGGCTAATTATTGCTATTGCTTTTGATAGAAATTACAAAACTGAAGTTTGATATTGAAACTACAGACTTTTGAGAGGTATGTTTTTAAAGTTACATTGTTTAATGAAATAAAACACTTATTATATATTAATAATATTGCTACAGCTTGCACTAAAATTTTTGCTGATATTAGGACCAAGTATTGTTTGCCATTTCTAATGTTTTTGGAGTGCCTGCTGTTTTTCTCAAGGTAGAAGTAAACTTAATATATTTATTGTATTTACTATACACAAGGTAATATTGAAAGACCAAGATAGCTGCTGTTTTAAGAACAATGGGGCTGGGCGTGGTGGCCCATGCTTGTAATTTCAGCACTTTGGGACAGATCACCTGAGGTCAGGAGTTTGAGACCAGCCTAGTCAACATGGTGGAAACCCCGTCTCTACTAAAAATACAAAATTAGCTGGACATGCTGACACATGCCTGTAATCCCTGCTACTCAAGAGAATTGCCTGATCCCAGGAGGCAGAAGTTGCAGTGAGCCAACTCTCCAGCCTGGACAACATCAAAAAAAACAAAAACAAAAACAAAAGAACAATGGAAGAAGATAAATTGTGAGTGTCAAGAAAATTTCTACATAATAATTAAACAAAGTATTTATATAAGAAGAATGCACCTAGCAGGCTTCAGTCCTTACGTTACGTGTCCGGACTCAGCAGACATCTGGTGTTGTACAGCTTATGCTAGCAAGTCATACCAAACATTTGGCCCTATGTTCTTCTTGAATGTATAGACATGGAGTGAATAAGTGAAATCTGGGCTGCACTAACCAATGGAAATTGCTTAAAACCCTTCACCAAACCTTTCACTTAGGCATTGATAGCACCCATCAGATGGCCAAATTATTATTTACTGGACCAGGCCTTTTCAAAACTATCAAGCAGATAGTCAGGGCCTGTGAAGTGTACCAAAGAAATAATTCTCTGCACTGCGGTCCATACATTTCAATCCCTGTATCTTTAACCTCCTTGTTAATTCTGTCTCTTCCAGAATCGAAGCTGTAAAACTACAAATGGTTCTTAAATACAAATGGAGCCCCAGATGCAGTCCATGACTAAGATCTACCAAGAACCCCTGGACCGGCCTGCTAGCTCATGTTCTGATGTTAATGACATAGAAGGCACCCCTCCCAAGGAAATCTCAACTGCACAACACCTACTATACCCCAGTTCAGCAGGAAGTAGTTAGAGCAGTCGTCGGCCAACCTCCCCAATAGCACTTGGGTTTTCCTGTTGAGAGTGGGGACTGAGAGACAGGACTAGCTGGATTTCCTAGGCCGACTAAGAATCCCTGAGCCTAGCTGGGAAGGTGACCACATCCACCTTTAAACACGGGGCTTGCAATTTAGCTCACACCCGACCAATCAGGTAGTAGAGAGCTCAGTAAAATGCTAATTAGGCAAAAACAGGAGGTAAAGAAAGCCAATCATCTATCGCCTGAGAGCACAGTAGAAGGGACAATGATTGGGATATAAACCCAGGCATTCGAGCCAGCAACGGCTACCCTCTTTGGGTCCCCTCCCTTTGTATGAGAGCTCTGTTTTCACTCTATTAAATCTTGTAACTGCAAAAAAAAAAAAAAAAAAAAAAAGAAATCTGGGCTGCAGATATAAATCTGCTGATCATGGTAAATGAAATTTTAAGAAACTCAATACAAAGTACACAGATAATTTTATATGGGGAGGTGGTGAACGACGGAAGCCAGGAGTAATGTAAGAAGTGGCATCCAGAGAGGTAGGAGGAGGTCTAAGTGGTCTCGTGTAAGGGAAGAAAATAAAAGAGTTCAAGAATGACAAAAGGCCCAACAGTGCTGCCTGGAGGTCACTCAGTCTGAAAAGGGTCCATATAAGCGACTACTACAATCACGTGACTTTGACAAGAACCAAAACTCGCTGAAAATCACTCTGATAAAAATATATCATAATTAATGAAATACTAAAAGTCAATAATATGTTAGGAAATATTCAACTCCACTATTAAAGTTTTAAAATGAAAATACTTATCACTTACCTAATTTCAGATATCTAGAAAACTGATGAAATTAGGTAGCTAACATTGTTAAAGGTGTATGTAAATAGGAACTCATAATTTTTGATAAAATATTAAACATAATGTTCCTTTTGAAGACTTTTTCTCTCTCAGCTAGGTAAAT
Source organism: Papio anubis (assembly GCF_008728515.1). Classification (NCBI taxonomy): domain Eukaryota; kingdom Metazoa; phylum Chordata; class Mammalia; order Primates; family Cercopithecidae; genus Papio; species Papio anubis. The sequence goes on along the minus strand of NC_044979.1, from coordinate 86,890,794 downwards.
GGAGATAGATATAGATAAAAATGTCTCCATCTTTTATTTAATCCATTAATCCCTTGCTAAGTAGATAAAGATGTAATCAGGTAAAAGCACAAAGATAGGTGCATACAGACACTCATAACTGTTGTTTATAATAGCAACAACTGCAAACAGCCTAAATATTCTTTTTTTTTCTTTTCCCGAGAGTTTCACTCTTGTCGCCTAGGTTGGAATGCAATGGCGCGATCTAGGCTCACTGCAGCCTCTGACTCCCAGGTTCAAGGAATTCTCCTGCCTCAGCCTCCTGAGTAGCTGGGATTATAGGCACCCACCACCATGTCCAGCTAATTTTGTATTTTTAGTAGAGACGGGGCTTCTCCACATTGGTCAGGCTAGTCTTGAACTCCAGAACTCAGGTGATCTGCCCACCTCAGCCTCCCAAAGTGCTGGAATTACAAGCGTGAGCCACCACCCCCGGCCTCTAAATATTCTTTAACATCCGTTCAGCTTTAATTCTTTTTAGAATCATCCAGTATAACACTCATGGGTGTGCAAGGCAGCAACATATTGCTGAATAAATACAAATCAGCATGCATAATATCATATTTGCATAATATCATCCATTCTCCAAAGTTTATGAGGTAAAGATAGTTCCTTTTTTTTTTTTTTTTGAGACAGGGTCTCGCTGTGTCACCCAGGTTGGAGTGCAGTGGCTCGATCTCAGCTTACTGCAACCTCTGCCTCCTGGGTTCAAGTGATTCTCCTGCCTCAGCCTCTCTAGTAGCTGGGATTGTTATAGGCAGCCACCACCACGTTCTGTCAATTTTTGTATTTTTTTTTATAGAGACAGGGTTTCACCATGTTGGCCAACCTGGTCTCAAACTCCTGACCTCAGGTGATCCACCCGCCTCAGCCTCCCAAAGTGTTGGTATTACAGGCGTGAGCCACCACGCCCGGCTGCTAAAGAGATTTCTAGAAGGGAAATAACCAAAATGTTAACAATGATTATTTTCGGGTAATAGGATTTGAGTTCAATATAGGTAGCTGTTATACTTGAATTATCTACAGTCATAATGTAAGCTCTTCATAACAATAAGAACAACAAAACTAATTCATTATGTGGTGAAAACTAGCAATGCAGAATGACAGAAGGCCTAGTAGTCAATTGGGCCATGTACCAAACAGATTGCTTGAAATAAGAGCTCAGAGAAAAAGGAATTAATGGGCAGTTCCACCTCAAGACGGAGGAATGTATGCACATTCTTTTTCAAAGCCAAGGTAGGCTGGCTTAAGCAGTGTTTTCTCAAGGAAAGACAATGATGGCACTTTGGGCAAGGCAATCTTTCATGATGTTGCATGTTCTTTGCATAGCAGAGTAGACACATACCTGCCCTCCCCTCTCAAGTCTTTTTAACAACTGAAACACTTGCACACATTTGCAAACTAAAAATTCCTGGCCTAGGAAATTCGACCATCTCTAGTGATTTACAGCTACCACAGGAACTAACTATAAGAACTCAGATCTAAAAATGACTATGAGAGGAAAAATGGGTGGTTGTTATACTTAATAAATATTAGAATCATCTACTTAATAAATAGTATTCTGAAGCCTTCTTTCCTGATGCCTCTGTTCTAAAAGGTATGGCTTTTATTTTGTTTTTACCTATCTTTAACAATTTCTAATCTTCTATCTTTAATTTTTCTACCTATACTTACAATTTAAATGATTTTTCAAAAACCAGGTTTAAACTATATTTCTTGTAAGTTTTATTTATGGATGAAATGTCATTAATTAAACCTTGGAAATTTACACACTAAGTTACAGTCTTTTGCAGAAATTACCCCTTTTGTGGCCCCTCCAAAAACACTGACAGATTATGGACACATGAGAAAGGTGGCTTTTAGGAAAAGCAAAGCGGCCGACTTCATTGTAACGTTAACCAAAGTCCTCCGTCCTATGCCTCTATTAACCAATCATTACTTCACATCCGCATTAATACCATTCCAAATCATAAATCAGGTAAAAATTATAGGCTTCCATTTGTATTTCTATCCACTCTAATAAACATAAACTTATAAAGACTCTATCTTATAAGGAAATACCTCAATAGAATTAAAAATACATAAATATACTACAAGAAGCAATAATGCATGGTTTACCAAGCATACTGCCAGCCACCAGGATATCGAAGAGTGTGTCTGCATAGCGACGATAATCTAATCTTGAGCCTGTAGAGTCCAGAAATTTGGCTACAGCTTCAAGGTCATCACCAGCCTCATTAAGCCCCTGGACAAGTGTATCCCTGAAGACTGTGGGTTCGAATTTCTCTTTTTCATCTAAAATAAAACAATTCAAAATAACAATCAAATAAATAAATAAATACTGAGAGTATAACAATCAAAACTTAAATTCTATTTTATCTAAGATAGGAAAAAACATCCACAGAGCATCGCCAAAGAATGTAGGAGAATATACAAATATAAACAAACAAATAAAGATGGTGGAGGGGAATAAGAAGGGATGTCTCTTTTAAAATAGTTACTGCAGGCCAAGTGTGCTAGCTCACGCCTGTAATCTCAGCACTTTGGGAGGCAAAGGTGGGTGGATCACCTGAGGTTAGGAATTCGAGACCAGCCTTGCCAAAACAATGAAATCCCGTCTCTATTAAAAATATAAAAAATTAGCTGGGCATGGTGGCGGGTGCCTGTAATCCCAGTTACTTGGGAGGCTGAGGTAATCACTTGAACCCGGGAGGTGGAGGTTGCGGTGAGCAGAGATCATGCCATTGTACCCCAGCCTGGGGGACAAGAGTGAAACGTTGTCTCAAAAAAATAAAAATAAATAAAAAAGAATTTATTGCAGAGTATTTAAATATTTAATAGATGCAATGAGCCATATATGTATATCTACAGCTTCAGGACACATGTGCTAAACTTTTTGGTCTCATGATCTCTTGACACTTAAAATGTACATTTGTAATTAGGATCCCAAACTTTGGAACTCTAATTCCAAAGTTTTGGATCCTAATCCAAAAACTCGTTGGAATCCTAATTCCCAAGCATTCCAACGGGAGTTTTTGTTTATGGAGGTTCAATCTATGGATACTTATTTTAAGAAATTATAACAAAACATCTTATGTATTTATTTGACAAAAAAATTAGTGAGAAGGAGAGTATTGTTTTATACTCTTGCAAATCTCTTTAATGATCGTACATCTTTAAACTCTAGAAAACTCTTCTGTAAAATTATGAGAGAATGTGTGAAAGATGTGAATAATATATTGGTATCATTATAAAAATGGTTTTGATTTTGTGGGGCTTCAGAGGACTGACAGGGATATAGATATGATACAGCTTTTTTTCCTTAGCAAAGTGGATAAGACAAATACAGAGCAATCACAAAGGCACACATGAAAAGCATAAATGAGCTGTCACAGTGAAATGGACACATGAACCTACAGAAGTAGTTTGGTGTGGTGACTGGAAGTTTGGGTTTGGAAGGAGTTTTGGTCTAGACTCTAGCAAAACTTTGTGGAAGGTCGACTTGGAGCCAGGTCTTGAACAAAGCAGGGATCATACACTGTTGATAAGAAGTGAAGATCACAAACTACATGTCAGATTTGGTGGAAAAAAATTAGTGGATTAAAGGTAAAGTGTCTGTAGTTCAACTCAAAGGACATCACCTTTTTTGCCCACACGCATGGAGAATAACTCTGGATGTGAGGAGAGAGGAGCAAAGGATAAACCCAAGACTTCAAAAGAAAAAATCGCATCATAGATATCTCTAGTGGTGAAAGATACTGCAACAGAAGTGGGAGGGAGGGAAGAGAATATTACAAAAATATTTCATAAATAAAGAGTTCTTAGAAATAAAAAATATAGAAAAAGTAAACAACTCAATGGAAGCATTAAGAGAAAGCTAAGATTATCTTTCAGAAACTAGAAAAAAGGTCAAAGACCTAGAAAATAGTAGCAAAAAGAGTAGAAAAAGGGCAGACCTGTCAAATATCCAAAAAAAAAAAAAAAAAAAATACATCTAACAGAATGAGAAAACAAAGGAAAGGAAATTTTTTGAAAAATCTCAATAAACCTCATAGAAATGAAAGATTGTTTCCAAGTACATGGCTGTCTGGGAACCCAGCACAAAGATTGAAAGTGGATTCACACAAGGTACATTGATTACTGTGAGATTTCAGAATATTGGGAACAAAGCAATTATCTGAAGTTTCCGGGGCAAAAAAAAAAAAAAAAACAAGTGATATGTAAAAAGTATCAAGCAACTCAATTGCTCGACAGAAATACGAGACACAGAAGACATTTCTTCAGAGTTCTTAGGGAAAAGTATTTCCAGCCCAGAGTTCTTGTCAATGTTCAGCCAAAAGAAAAACATTTTTTTTTTTTTTTGAGACAGAGTCTCACTCTGTCACCCAGGCTGGAGGGCAGTGGCGCAATCTTGGCTCACCATAACCTCCACCTCCTGGGGTCATGTGATTTTCCTGCTTCAGTTTCCCAAGCGGCTGGGACTACAGGTACTAGATTTGTATCTTCAGTACAGACAGGATCTTGCCATGTTGCACAGGCCGGTCTCAAACTCTTGGCCTCAAAAGATCCACCGGCCTTGGTCTCCCAAAGTATTGGGGTTACAGGCATGAGCCACTGTGCCTGGCCCAGCCAAACTACTAATCAAGGGTAAGAGCAATATGAACATACATATACTGAAACACCCAAGGCCTCAAAAATAGATAATAACTGAAGAGTAAGTCATGAGACCCCAGGCAAGAGGGGAAAAACAAGACAGGCAATAGTACTCTTGTGGATAATGGTGAAAGGACATTTAAAGCTTTTCCTTAAGTGTTTTGTATTAAGAGATTTATATAACAAAGGGAAAGGTTAGAGTTGTCTAATTTTAAGGCACAGAAAACTAAGCCCCACCCCACTCAAGAGATAATTACATTTATTAAATCAGGCGATAACAAAATAATGTTATTTTTTAAAAATGCAGTCATGTCATAGTTCAGCTGTGAATAGCATGTACAAAGTCACAAAAATATAAACCCTAAACATTGGTGTAGCTGAAACTATGATACAATGAAAGAATAGAGAAGGACAGGAAGTATGGGGGTGGGGAAAAGTGAGCAATGAAAGAGAGCGGAATCATCATTTTCCATAGTAGAAAACGTGTATTTAATATCTACAACAGAAAAATCAACAACTAGCCATACTATGTGCATGCATAACTTTGACACAATTAAAAGCTACATTTTAAAACCATACAGCATCTGCCTAGTTTGTACTGCTTGTAAGTGGTCTAACAGAAGGGCTGGGTTGTAAGTGGTTAACCCTAGTCACATCAGCATGAGAACGAGAGAAGAATGGCATTCCCAGTACCAGTCAGAGTCACGCAGCGTGAGATACCATAAAGACACACATAAATTAACTGGGACAATATTCATCATGAACAAGAGATAAAAAGTCCTTTTGATGCTGTAAGCAAAACATTATGCAGTCAAGAACATGCAAATGGTGGCTGCAGAAAAAATATAATTAGGGTCTTGTTGTGTAGAGGGGGAGGAAAACGGATAGGAATTCTAGAGGAATACATTAGGTGGAGCAGGAGGAGGGGATAACTGTGTTTCTACACAAAAGGAACCCACTGAGAAGCACAGAAAACTTCACCTCCCACTCAGGGTCTAGCCAACAGGCAATTCTCCTTCCCTGTTGAAGAAAGATATTTTCTTTCCTATAATATGAGAATGGTAGAAGTAAAACAACTACATACTGTTATATTAAGTCTTGTGACCAGTTTCCAAAATCAAATAAGGTCATTCCCACAAAGGCCCTACAACATGGTTGGATGTTGATTCAGGTGGTAGAACAGATTTTGATGATTTGAAAATTACAAATGGAGGTACTGGGAAATGTAAATGGATAAATGAGGAAAAACCCAGACTTATGCCAAGAATCCAAGCAGAGGACTTTGTTTTCAATTTAAGACACAACTTGAAAACTTGTTTGTAAAAGGATCTTCATCCTCCCATTCCAAAAGAATTACCAGCAAAGAGAAAAAGGAAGATAGCATATTACAGCCAAGGATATTTCAACAGTGAGCAATAAGGGTGGTAGGTCAAAATGATTACTTACAGCTTGGGAATCTTAAAAACTTATGATGGACCGATACGACTAATAATTGTTTTGCAGGCTGAAAAAAGCTCCCAGCTGCTAAAACAAACTGCCCATCAAAAGGACTAGAAAATTCCCATATAAGAAAATGGAAAGAACACTAATGGAAACTTGAGAAACAAGACAACATTGGACCTAAAGAGTCTTTTTCATCTGAAAGGACAGTAAATGTAGTTTGTATTTGATTAGAGGACAGTCTAGCAGAAATACTAACAAAATTCGAATGAAAATATGCCATTGCTTCCTTGGATTTCCATTTGGCAGTTCAAGTCTCCCTTGAAGTGAGAAGGATATAATTAGGGGTCTCCAATTTAAACTGTGCTGGTGAATCATAATTGTGATACTCAAGAGTTAGTCATAATAACCCTGTACTGACACAGAAAAGAAATGGGCCTAATTCTGACACTCAAATATGCCTATACGTTAACTAACTTGCTTATTGTGGGAACTACAGTAACTAGTTAAAAACACATTAGTTAAGTAATATAACAGCAGAACCTATATCCCTTTCTGAATATCACTGAGATGTAGCAATGAATTTTAAAATCACATATTTTCTTTTTTTTCTGTAAAATCAAATGTATTTTCTAATTATATATATATATATATATACATATACTCATATTTGCACATATATTTCAAGATTTAAAGGTTTACTCATTTAGTTATTAACACCACTTACTAGAAAGCTAAAAGTGATTTAAAACCAATATTACACGGCTGGGCACAGTGGCTCACCATGCCCAGCCTGTAATTCCAGCACTTTCGGAGTGCTGGAATTCCAGCACTTTGGGAGGCCAAGGTGGATGGATCACTTGAGGCCAGGAGTTCTGAGACGAGCCCGAGCAACATGATGAAACTTCATGTCTACTAAAAATTACAAAAATTAGCTGGCTGTGGTGGTGCACGCCTGTAATTCCAGCTACTTGGGAGGCTGAGGCACAAGAATCGCTTGAATCCGGGAGGCAGAGGCTGCAGTGAGCTGAGATTGTGCCACTGAACTCCAGGCTAGATGACAGAGTCTAGATGACTCTGTCTCCAGCAACAACAACAAAAAACATTATTACAGAGCTAAAGTCTCAGGGAGAAACCTGAGCGCATGGTCATGCTGAATGCCTGCAGTTTGACCTTTTTTTCTCTCTCTTGTTTTCACTAATTGTAATCCAATTTTTCTAAAAATGTGCAGAAAGACCAGTTCGATTATTAAATGTTTCATTTAGCAAAGCATAATCCAATTGCTCACGGGAGAAATTTTCATCCTTTCAGATTTCCACAAGCCACAGTAAAAAACATAATTACTTTGGAGAATATATCATAAGCGAGATGTATTTCATAAAGGAAAAGAGAATCTGATTAGAGTTCTATTACATAATGTGTCCTGCCATGACGTTTGTATTTTACTGCTAAGCAATAACGACAATGCAATAAGAAATACACTGTCATACTAACTTGGCATGCAGGAGCATTCGCTTTGCTAGGAAATGTTTCAAAGTGAAGACATATCTTCAGAAAACAGCCTATCACAAGGACCTTGAAATATCCTCAGCAGTAATTTTCCCCAGCTCTACAAAATTGCTAACCACTTATTTGATGTCAGCCCCTTCATAATAGCAAAGAAAAGTTAAGGATGAGAAATCATCAGGAGGCATTTCACTACTAAGAGGAGCAGAAAATGAGGTTGACTCCATTTTTATTCCCCCATCAGGAGTGTGGCACAAAATGGCTCAAGTGTTGCTTAAATCCGCAAGAGATATGAGCTATATAAATCCAGATCAACTGGCAAATAATATATATTTCTCAGTGGCTCTCCCTGAGTACTCCAACAGCACAATCTTGACCACCAAGTGATTCAGAGGCAAACCGGTTCTGAAGGAGAGGAAACTTTCCGGTTCTAAACTGAAGACAAACTGTAAGGGCCAGTTTACTCGCTGACTCACATCTGCTGTTGTGCAACACATTCTGAGGCCCTCTCTTGAGCTCAGTTCCAGTGGATTAGCGTCACACTAATAAAGATGCTTGAGCTGGAGATCCAGCTCTGAGATTAACACGATCCCCCAGGGGCAGGCAATAGCAAACGTTTCTGTGCCTCATAGCTGGGCATATATTGGCTATTATCACAGGTTTCTGAACCATACTGTTCATTACTGATAAATCCTTTTAAAATCATCCATGTCCTTTTTTCCAAGACTGCTTTGAACAATAAGACAATGAATTCTGGTTAGCACTTTGTGTTTGATATCCGCTTCCAGATGGCAAGGGGCAATGCAGTGGGGCACAATTTGAAAGACTAAGATGAGGACTAAATAGAGAAGTGGCTCAGGTTATACTTGCACTTACTCTTTTTATGGGGATAGGCCAGAAATGAAAAAAATAGAAAAGGGAGAGTGCAAAACAGAAAAACTGTACAAAGTATTTTTTGGTTAATTAATTTTTTTATTTTTATATTTTACTTTGAACATGAAGCTTCCCAGCAGACAGCACACAGTTAAATTCAGTCTTACTGCTTCCTAGTGACTCTTACAAACACTTCTGATCCAAATGATCTATTATATTGCAATTTCTTTTCTGTCTACATGACTAGACTTGTTACTTAAATGGACATAGCATTGCAAGACAACACAGGCTGCTTAGCAGTGACTGCCAAAGGCATATAAAGTCAGTTATCAATGAAATAATTTAGTCCTCCAAGATCATTACATGGGATTCTGCTCCAACATCTTTTATCTTTATACATACTACCTTAAATACTTTTCAGTAATTCCCTTCAACTTTATTTAACTTAATCACTCATATCATCTTTCCTCTTTGAAAAAGTTTCCCTATTGAGTTTCAGTTCAGCATTTTTTTTCTTTTTTTTTTGAGATGGAGTTTTGCTTGTTGCCCAGGCTGGAGTTCAATGGCGCAATGTTGGCTCACTGCAACCTCTGCCTCACGGGTTCAAGCGATTCTCCTGCCTCCGCCTCCAGAGAAGCTGGGATTACAGGCATGTGCCACTACACCCGGCTAATTTTGTACTTTTAGTAGAGACTGGGTTTCACCATGTTGGTCAGGCTGGTCTCAAACTCCCAACCTCAGGTGATCCACCTGCCTCGGCCTCCGAAAGCATGGGATTACAGGTGTGAGCCACCAAGCCTGGCCCCAGTTCAGCTATTCTTATATCCAAGAGGACCTCTATATAATTATGCAAAACTGACTAAATATGAAATCATGTTTAAAATATTCTTGGCTTGGTGTGGTGGCTCATGCCTATAATCCCATCACTCTGGGAAGCTGAGACAGGAACACTGCTTGAGCCCAGCTTCAACAACATAGCAAGACCTTGTCTCCACAAAAAAGTGGTTTCTTGGGTGGCTGAGGTGGGAGGAGCGCTTGAGCCCAGGAGGTCAAGTCTGCAGTAGCTGTGATGGCACCACTATATTCCAGCCTGGGTGTCAGAGCAAGACCCTATCTCAAAAAAAAATAAGCCAATAATTAATTTAAAATAAATAGGTGGATCACAAGGTCAGGAGATCGAGACCAACCTGGCCAATATGGCGAAACCCCGTCTCTACTAAAAATACAAAAATTAGCTGTGCATGATGGTGGGCGCCCGTAACCCCAGCTACTTGGGAGGCTGAGGCAGGAGAATTGCTTGAACACAGGAGGCGGAGGTTGTAGTGAGCCGAGATGGTGCACTGCACTGCAGCCTGATGACAGAGTGAGACTCCGTCTCTAAATAAATACATACATACATACATAAATGTCTTTATACAGGCCAGGTACAGTGGCTCACATCCACAATCTCAGCACTTTGGGAGGCCAAGGGAGGAGGACTGCTTGAGGCCAGGAGTTCAAGACCGTGTCTGTATAAATTTTTTTTTTTTTAATTAGCCAGGTGTGGTGGTGTGCACCTATAGTCCCAGCTACTTGGGAGGCTGAGGTGTAAGGACCACTTGAGCCCAGGTGTTTGAGGCTGCAGTGAGTTATCATCACACCACTGCACTCCAACCTGGGTGACAGTCAAGACCCTGTCTCTAAAAAAATGTATAAAATATTATTTACACAAAAAGAATGCTAAGATGAACGTTATAAAAAGTCACTCACACAAATAGAAATTTCACCAATCATCATCAACATGGATCTATAACTACCCTTACCACAATGAAAGACACTTGAAAATATGGTTTTTAAGGGGGAATTTAGGGCAGTAGATTTATTTTGACTTCCTCATTTCTGAAAAATTAAGAAACTCCTCAATATCTCACTTCCTAATTTACTTTTTATCATCTTTGCCATCAACGTTTTCATAAAACGACAAAGAAAGCAAAAATCAAATACAATGCTAACGTCAAAACCAGTGAAATTCACCAATTGCCTTCATAACCTCACATGAAAGTAAGACAACCTGAACAGAGATATCTATCCCATTCTGTAGCGTAGGCCAATTAAATAACTTGTCCAACAAGTAACTAGAAGTTCTATGGTTTCACTAAAGCACGTCAGATTCTACACTCAGAGCTCAAATGAGTAGAATCAGTGAGGTTGGGGGAAACAGGACTCATTCAGCTTCTTCTCCAATCTTACATTTTGGTTACAACTTTAAACACACACACACACAACCTACCCCTTTTCCGAGTTTTGAACCGCTGGCCTGTTAGCACTGGCTTCTGATGCTTATTCATAAAATTTCTGAAAACAAAGAAAATAAAGATTATGTATTTCAAATAAGCAGTTTATATGAAAAAAATATGGGCAATAAATTTGGTTGAACATATGTTTAACCTCTCTCATTACTGAATATGCCTTTTATTTTTTAAATTGAGACAGAGTCTCGCTGTCGCCCAGGTGGGCGTGCAATGGTGTGATCTCAGCTCACTGCAACCTCCGCGTCCCGGGTTCAAGTGATTCTCCTGCCTCAGCCTCCTGAGTAGCTGGGACTACAAACGTGAGCCACCACGCCTGGCTAATTTTTGTATTTTTAGTACAGACGGGGTTTCACCATGGTGGCCAGGTCTTAAACTCCTGACCTCATGATCCACCTACCTTGGCCTCCTGAAGTGCTGGGATTACAGACGTGAGCCACGGCGCCCGGCATAAATACACTTTTAAAAATGAGATCTAATTTTAACTCAGACTAGCCAAAATTTTAAAGTTTACCAATACTCAGTGTTGGCAAAGGACATAAGAAAAACCACCACAGACACCAACTTTGATGTAAAGGTTAAACTCCATGACATACTTTGAGGAAAATTTCGGTGAGTATCTATAAATATTTACAGGGGCATAACCTTGGTCCAGCAATACCTTATCAGGAATTTATCCTATAGTTATGTTCACACAAGAATGCAAATATACTTGTATATGTAAAAGGATTTAGTTGCAGCATTGTTTTCAGTTGCAGCATTGTTGTATACATAAAAATGGAACATGAAATGTCCTCAAATAAGCTATAATGTAGCCACCAAGTGGGACACCATGAAGCTTATGAAAGCATGAATTAGATCTAACTGTACTACATTTCTGATCCTGGCTACCTTTCTGACTATATATGTATATTCAATACACATCTTGTCTCATCGCTCATTGAGTTCCAGTCACATTGATCTCTTTGTTGTTCTTCCAATAGGCCTGAGGCTCTGTTCCTGCCTCTCTTTCAGGAAAGATCTTCCCCAGCTGTCCACATGGCTATCTCCTTGCAATCATTCAAATGTATCCCTGAAAAGGGAGGTCTTCTCTGACCATCTCCACCAAAGTGGCCCGTTGTCAATAGCTCTCCTTACCTAGCTTTATTTTTCTTTAGCAGTGCCTGTCATTTTATTATTATCTCTTTGTCTAGGGTCTATACCCCCAATGAGTGTAACCTCCACTAGGACAGGAACCTTGTAGGTTTTTATTCCATAGAGCTCCTTTAGCTCCTCCATTCTGCACCTTTTACATTGAGCAAAGTATAAACATATAATAAATACTTTTCAAATAAGTTGCTGGACTGATATGGAAAGATGCTCAAGGGATAATGATAGTGGAAAAAAGCAAGCTGAATAAAAGAATGTAAAGTATTTGGTTATAAGGAGGGTGTATAGAATATATGGTTTTCTATGCAACAACAATTTAAGAAGGATAAAGAAACTATTAATAAATTTTTTATTTTTTGGTTTAGCTTAATGGACAGGGATTTGAGTACTTCATACTATTTTACTGGATTTAATACACAATTTAAAAAATGTAATATTATCTTTGAAAAAATGTAAGGCCTGCTCCACAAGACTTCTTAAAAATTGAGAATATGCTTGTTGATATACATATCATAAACTGAAAGTATGTCTAGATTGCTTCAATTATGAAGGCCAAACATTCAATATAACATGCATTACTCAAGCAAATTATTTAATTACCTTCCAAAGATTTTAGCATTCATTTGAAAATGTCTAGATTTCCTTAATTACTTATGCCAGCAAACAATAACAAATTTACATTATTCAAGTAATTTAATTACTCCTGAAAGTTTGTTTAAATCCTTAAGAACATGAAAAAACTATTTATGTACCAAATTTTCCTTCTTACTGCATAAAAGAGAAACTTGTAGCTTCACATAATAAAAAATCTGTTTATTATTGAAAACTTCAAGTTAATCATTATTTTAGAAGGGAAACTAATTAAAAGTCACATAAAAACACAAAAAGTAATTACATGGTTTGAGAAATAATTTTTATCAACCCTATAAAATAAAATGAACTTAATACATCACGCTTGGAGATACAAAGGTTAGTAAGCCAGAATCCATGCCCTCGAGAAACTCATTGGGAGGGATAAAATTCAAACATTTGCAACACAATGTAATAGTTCACACAGTAGAAACACAGACCAGTGCAAGAATAAAGTGATTGCTTATGTGTATGGGGCAACAGCAACATATTGAAATCATTACAAATTCTATAAACTTAATCAATGAATTCCCATTTCATTTGATGGATGTTGAAAACAGAGCTTCTAATGCATCATTTATATTCACTGCAAAAGTTTCATTCAGAAACTTTCCTGCTGGCATTATAAACAGATTCACTCTGGAGCAGCCAATACTTTATTGTTGCAAAAGTGATGATGATATACATATTATTGTCTCCATATCTTCCAAACACAAATATTATACAAAATGTATTTGTGTTAGCAAAGAAAAATATGTGTCAAAGAATTTGGGTGTTGGGTCTTGTACCAAGATGCAAAAAGAATGTAGCTCAACTAGACAGAAATCTCTCCAGCAGATTTCTCTGCCAAAGATGTTTTTCTTCTTTCTTTCCATCCTTCCTTTTTCTTTCTCTCTCCTTCCTTCCTTTTTTTTTCTCTCTCTCTACTTCCTTAGAGATGAGAGTGTTACTATGTTGACTAGGGTGACTTCAAACTCCTGGACTCAAGCAATTCTCTCATCTCAGCCTCTTGAGCAACTGGGATTACAGGCACACACCACTGTTCCAGGCTAAAAATGGTTTTTAATTTGTAATTTCAAAAATTCTAAAGTGTGAGTCCCTCCTAAAAGTTTTATTTTGGGGTTTAGAATACAAACTCATGGAATTCCCTAATTAACTCTTTGCACCTTGTTTCTATTATTTCTGTTAATGGAGAAGTACCACCAAACACAGCATATGAAAGAATTACTCTGTTTTCAAAATCTTTAGCTTTTATACTTACTTCCTTTCTAAGCATAAAAGTTTGTTTCTTTATAACCCAGCTATGTGGGCTTACTTTTCATACCCTCAATATGTTCCATGTGCACAAACACATAATAACATGCAAACATAAAAATGTACGCAAAGACTTTGATATAACAACCAAAATTAGAACAAACAAACAAAAACTCACCCACTGGTGGTGACAGACTAAATGAAGATATTCTGCTCTCCAAGAGTGTCTATCCTTTAGCTGTTACTATTTGGAGCAGAGGCCCCGCTTCCCTCTAAATTTAGCTCTTCATGCTACACTATAATCTGCTCCAGTAAGGGTCAGCCTTTATAAGGTACTCACTGAGCCCTTATAAAAGCCCTGGCCTAAGAGAAGCAAGGACACTTTGAATAAGAAATTGTTAGCTTCAACCTAGGAAAATAACAAAGAAACAGTAACAATGACAGTTCTATTAGGCCAATGTCAAAGGCTGTTAGTACACTGCCCTACAATGTAGTTTCAAATCTAATAACTAAAAATACATAAGTTTAAAAAATAAAAGTTTAACAGTATCCTCAGAGAGAAATCCCTGTGGGGTACAACCTATGCATCAAGACAATTTGGATTCTGTTTTAAAAACTATAAGCCACACACAAAATACGCACATATTCTACCAAAATGGAACAGTTCCATGGTTTAAAATAATATTAAAATTGTATGTAAAATGGTAAACAAAATGGACTTAAGTATTTCACATGTCATCTAAGAGACTACATTTCTTGGATAGTCCATATAAAGAGTAAAGAAGGTTATAAGAATACTAAAATGATCCAATCAATCAAATATTTAGAAACTTGATACTATATTAATGAATTGAACACTTTTGCAAAAATTCCCATTTTAAGTGTAAATTGAGAGGTTTTTAGGTCTAACCTATTACATCTATTTCTGTTACCTACCTCACTCTGTTAATCTTCTAACTGTCCTAGCATCTTTTTCAAATTCAGTCCCTTAACTCTGGGCTCAGGTGTAACAATGAGCCACACTGGCACAGGTGCATCTCATGGCAACTGTGCACTAATCCTTCCAGTTGCCCACCCCACCTTAAGTGGATTAGCACCTTCGATGTAAACTGATCAGTCTTACCTGGGACTCTTCTTTACTTCTCTCCATTTTGGAAAGGAACTGATCTACCAGAAGACTTACCTTCTAGTTGTCCCTACAAGGGAATGACTGCTCCTGTCTAATTATCCAGCACTTTGGTCTTAGATTCTATTTTTGACTGTTCTTGTCTGACTCATCTTTGAACTATGATAACCTGCCTTACGTAACATGCTATATTACTAACATGTGCTATGCATATGTTATTCAAACAACTTTAACTTTATGAGCATATATACTCTAAAGCAGGGAATACAACATTTTTTGTAAAGAAAATATTTTACTCTCTCTGTGGGATATAAGGTTTCTGTTCCAACCACTCAATTCTGCTGGTACAGTGTGAAAGTAGCAATGGACAATGTGCAAACAAATGGTCATGGCTGTATTCCAATAAAACTTCATATTAACTCGAGTCGTGGACCAGACTGGACTCCCAGGAGGTCCTTTGTGAACTCCTATTCTAGAGCAGTGTATCCAATAGAAGTGACTGTGATGATGGAAATGTTCTATATCAGCACTATCTAATACGGTAGCCACTACTGATCCCTTGAAATGTGGCTACTGACTAGAGAAATAAATGTTTAATTTTATTTTATTTCCATTAACTAAATTTAAACAGTGTGGCTAATAGTTACTTATGTTGGGCCATGCAATTCTTATGTCCCAAAACGCTTAAATTTGATACAAAGGTAAAAATAAATCTAAAGAATAGAAATTTTTAATTAATATTTTTCAAATAAAGTAGCTCTAAGAGTATTCTGCACATATTTCAAAGCCAGGTGGCCATAGTGAGGAAAAAAGAAAAATTACCGCATTTCAAAGTAATATTCTGTGTGCAGTCAATATTGTTTAAGACTTGAGGGAAAAAAGACTTTTTTTTTTTTTTTTTTTTTAAAAATATGGAGTCTCGCTCTGTCACCCGGGCTAACAGGCAGGGGTGTGATCTCTGCTTACTGCAGCCCTAACCACCTGGGCTCAAGAGATCCTCCCAAGTAGCTGGGACTACAGGCATGCCAGCAGGCCCAGCTAATTTTTTATATAGTTTGGTAGAGAAGGAGTTTCCCCATGTTGCCCGAGATGGAAAAAAAAGACTTTGGAGTCTAAAAATTATAGGGCAACAATATCATTCCCAAAGTATAAAATGTTTCATAAAGATATAACAACAACACACAAAACTCAGTAAAATTGAGACACTTCACTGCAGTGTTCTCACGAAGTACTTTGTATTTAATAACAAGTTTCAAGAATTACCTTTTATTCTATATTTTAAATGAGTAAAATTATCTACTATTAAAATAAACTTTAAAAATTACCCATATCTATACAGCATTTTCCTTTCCATTAATGCTAAAATTAAAAGAACAAGCAATATAAAATCCTTTACAGAAAATAAAGGAATCCAGGAGTCTTTTGGGTTGATAACATTGTATTATCATTTTCTCCAAAGAAACAAAAAATAATTAAATTGGTTTTAAAAGTTTAAATTATTGATACTCTAAGCAATAAACTAACTATATGCCTATAATAATAACACTAACAATTCATTGCCTGAAATAACATTAGCTTGTTTAATATCCTTATCATGATTTTGTAACAGGCTCTGCCTACTCAAAATCACTCAGCCAGTACAAAAAGCTTAATTATCAACAAATACTATGAAAGTTGTAGTATTTATAACAATTTTAAAAAATTAAAATTCAAAAATAGCTGATAATCCAGCTCTAAGGGAAAAATAAAGTCAAATGCTCTTTTTTCTAATATAAAAATATTGCTGTTGGCCAGGAGCAGTGGCTCATGCCTGTAATCCCAGCACTTTGGGAAGCCGAGGAGGATAGATCATGAGGTCAGGAGATCGAGACCAACCTGTCCAACATAGTGAAACCCTGTCTCTACTAAAAATACAAAAATTAGCCAGACATGGTGGCGCACTACTTGGGAGGCTGAGGCAGGAGAATCACTTGAACCCAGGAGGTGGAGGTTGTAGTGAGCCGAGATCGCACCACTGCAGTCCAGCCTGGGCAACAAAGCAAGACTCCGTCTCAGAAAAAAAGAAAAAAAAAAAAAAAATATATATATATATATATATATATATATATATATATATATATATATAGTTATCATATCCCTATTCCTTTCATTCTTATCCTGAATAATATAAAAGAACAAAAATAACTTTTAAAAAAAAGCATTAAACAGGGTCAGGCGAGGAATTCCAGCAATTTGGGAGGCTGAGGCAGGAGAATTGCTTGAGCTCAAAAGTTGGAGACCAGCCCAGGCAACATGGCGAAGCTTGGTCTCTTAAAAAATAATAAAAAAAAAATTTTTTAAGTATAGTCTCCTCAAAAATGTATATATTTTCCAGTGACGAACTTTAATGGTGGACTCTTTACTTGCACCAACTATCTACCTTATGAAGCGTTATTAAAGCCCAAATAACTTGTGTCCTGTGAAGAGAGCACTTCAAGTTAAATGTTAATGTAAGTCTCCTTTAATAAAACATAAAGGCACCATGATAAAGTTTTCATTTTATTATACTTCCAAAACCACTTTACACCTTAAACTAATTAGTAGACCTAAGTTGTAAATGCTTGTTTTTAAAATTTCCTTTTAAATAAAAATAATAATACTACAAAAATTACATTTTAAATATCCGTGTAGAAACAATTTAAGGCAACTACACAATGTCACTTACTTTATCTCAGTGATGCTTTTTTCAAAAACTTTTAAGAAGTATAAATTAATTCCTAAAATCCTTCCGCTCTAGGAGTCACTTCCTGGTCTCTAGTTAATGCAATTCTACTTTTCTAAGAGGTCCCTTAAGGCATGTGCATTCCTTCCTCTGGGCCCTTGCACTTTCCCCAGATGAGTTATCTCCCAGGCCCTGCCCTTCCCCCAACAGCTGGCCAGCTCATTCAATCTTCCAGATGGTCTAATTTTGCTGATGTCATTCTTATGTCTTTCAACACTCAGAAAGACATAAACACATCTACACTACCCACATCGTAGCATACTTTGGCTTTTAGAAAACCCATCCCTCAAATATAATGTTTCAGGGTACTTTAACAAAATGCCCTAAAACCTCTGCCCTCGATAAGTTAAGACCCTTAAGTCTGAAATTTCAATGAAGTGCTGAGGTTGAGAAACCCTACTGTAGAGAGAAAACAATGGTGAGCAAAGCCAGAGATGGTCCCTGCTCTCAAGGGCTGAAAATTCTGCACCCAGGTCTAAACACACCCGTGGCAACTAAGCATGTTTTCATTGAACTACTTACCCGTATTTGCCAAACACTGGTGTCACATTTTAGAAAAAACAAAGTTTATCACTGAATAGATAGTCATATCTCAAACCAAAAGTACAGTTAGAATGTACAAAATACATGTTTCCCAGTCTCTGATACTAACAATTTATTTCTGAAATTGGTAATTTTACATCTTATGCAATTCAGTGGGAGGGCAGAGGATAGGCAAGAATATGGGCTTTAAAGAGAGCAGAGAAAGAAGCTCAATACCAGCAAACTTTTTCTACTTTAGGGTATTGCATCAATGGAAACAAAAACAAGAAGGAAAAGCGAAATTTTAATATACAATGTGTGACTTAAAAATGAAATTGTCTAATTTCTATGACTTTGAGAAAACAATGACATGCTATGTAGATACAGCAAAATGCAATATTCCATATACATGATGTGATCTTGGCTATGTAAAACACACTCACATCCAGTGATGGTCAACATGAGTAGTGGGTTCAAGGCACCTTTTCTTCTTCTTACCTATTCTTGTCCATATTTTCTGTAATATAAATACATATCCTTTTTATAATTAGAAAAATGTATATACTTAAGTGAAAAGGTTTTAAACTCTTTTGACGTTCAAACCAATTCTCAAGGAGTCACAAGCAATAATAATATTTTTGCATAAAAAGATATGTGCCACAGGATCGAAATATCACTCCCTACTGAGAGAAACCAAGGTTCGTTGGATAAATGGCTGATTCCAAGGTTGGAGCAGGGGAGATTCACTACGATCCTGGGATGTCTTGTGTCAGAAAATTCACAAGTGCCTTAAAAAAAAATCAAGCTAAAACAAAACAAGAGCAGTCTTCAGGACAATTCCACTGGCCTAGCCCGGGGCAATTTGAGGACCCAAATAACTAAGGACAATAGCTAATAACCCATTCAACAAAATACAAACCCACAGGTCCATGCTCATAACTTTTTGGTTCATTTGAAAGAAAACAAATTTTTCAGTACACAAGGAAAGGGAAGGAGGTGAAAGATTTTCTTTCAGTAGAATGTCAACTAATAAACAGAGAACGAAATATTGAATTAGAAAATCACCATTTTGCAACAATTAAATAAAAAATTGATTCATGCAAGAGTAATCAATGTAAACCTATATGGGTGGGTAGGTGGGTGGGGGTGTGTGTGTGTGTGTGTGTGTGTGTGTCTGTGCTGCGGAGTGCTTGATGATCAACAGGATACTTACATAGCCTTCAAGCATCTTCACATAAAATTTTTAAAAAATATATAACTACACATTGGAGAAACAAGACAACACCTTAACCAAAGGACAACATACAATCACTACAACTTCAGATGTTTTACACTTAGAAGGACATATTGCTCATGCGGTACTCTAGACAAAAACACATGATCTGAAGAGCTAATCATGAGGAAATAGATGTATATCTAGGAACATTCTCCAAAACAACTGGTCTGTATTCTTCATAAATGGCAACATCTTTCCAAAACAAAGGCTTAAGAACTGTTCCAGGAGAATTAAAGGGGCGTTGCCAAATGCAATACACATTCCTCGACTGAATGCTGTACTGGGAAAAAATATTTATGTATATATATAGTGGTTCATATATATATATACACACACACACACACATATATATACATACAAATATATGACACTATTGCGACAACCTAAGAAGTTGGAGTATAGAGATAAAATTATAGTATCTATGTTAAAATTTACTGAATTTTTTTTTGCACTGTGGTTCTGTAAGAAAAGTATCTTACTTTTACAGAATAAATACTGAAGAAATAAGGGATAAAGGCAGAAAGTGTATGCAACCTACTCTCAAATGATTAAGAAATAAAATTGATTATGTATACATAGAACCCTGAAGCAATGGCAAACACAGGAAGCCATATGTATTTAGGGCTAGGCATGGTGGCTCAGGTCTATAATCCCAGCACTTTGGGAGGCAAATATCATATGATCTCACTCATGTAGAAACTAAAGGTGGTATCATAGAAGTAGAGAGTAGAATAGTAGTTTCCCGTAGACAGAGGAGAATAGGAGTGAGGTGGGGATGGGGAAAGACTGGTGAACAGGTACAGAGTTACAGTTAGGAAGAATAAGCTCTAGTGTTCCATTGCACAATAGAGTTATTATAGTTAACAATAATGTATCATATGCTACAAAAGAGCTAGAAGAAAGGATTTTGATTGTTCTTACCACAAAGAAATGACGTGCTCGATGTAATGAATATGCTAATCACCCTGATTTAATTATTACACAATGTATATGTGTATGGAAACACCACACTGTACCCCATATATAAACAATTACTATATGTCAGTTAAAAACAAAACTTTAAGAAACTATTCAAAAAATTATTTTTTCTACAAAGTATTTTAAATACATTTATCAAAGCAATACACATAAACACAAAATGTTATATAGTATCTTAAAGTAATTTAAAAAAACATTTTCCAGCATTTACCCATCAAAGTAATTTCTTCCTTCAATAAAGAAAGACTACAAACTAATAATGCTTCCATTAATCAAAACCCCTTTTAATTAACAGATTTATGAACCTGTTCTAGAATTTCCTCTAGAGTCTATAGAGCATTCTTTTGATTATCCTCAATGATGAGAAATTTCCTTGTTTAATAGAAGATTTAATT
Organism: Papio anubis; assembly: GCF_008728515.1. Lineage (NCBI taxonomy): Eukaryota > Metazoa > Chordata > Mammalia > Primates > Cercopithecidae > Papio > Papio anubis. The sequence goes on along the minus strand of NC_044979.1, from coordinate 86,869,925 downwards.
TTAGAAAATTGCCAGAGATCATTCAGAGTCTAATCCATTGAAAAAAGTAGGTGGCCACTTTGAAGCTATCTGGTGTGTCTAACCAGGTTTTTATAACAAAATACTGAAAAGAAGCAAAAAAGTAGGTGATTAAGCTGAGAAATAACAGCATCTTTAATTGAAAGTGAGAGGTAACCTTTAAAAATGACTGATTATAAGGTTAGCTTATCATGTATATTATAGAATATTTAAGGAAAAATTAGAAAAAAACCTATCAGCCTAACTTTCAGTAACGACCACTGTTCACATTTAAAGATAGTATATATAGGCTGGGCACGGTGGCGCATGCCTGCAATCCCAGCACTTTGAGAGGCTGAGACTGGTGGATCACCTGAGGTCAGGAGTTTGAGACAAGCCTGGGCAACATGGTGAAACCGTGTATCTACTGAAAAAAAAAAAAAAAAAAAAAAATTAGCCAGGCATGGTGGTGCACGCCTGTAATCCCAGCTACTTGGGAGGCTGAGGCACGAGAATCAGTCGAACCCTGGTGGCAGAGGTTGCAGTGAGCCAAGATCGTGCCACTGTACCACAGCCTGGATGACAGAGCCAAGACTCCGTCTCATAAATAAATACATATCCTCCGTTTTTGGTTTCTTTTTTTTTTTTTTGGTGGGGAGGGTTACATACAGAAAAATATTAAAATTCAGTTCTACCATCATTTCTCATACTATGCTAAAGTACAATTTAAAAAATGATTTGCATTTGGACTTGGAGTTATATAAGTTGATTCAGTGATATCCTCTAGAATCTTTATTTTAAGTCATGCGTTCCACTGCATCACTTTAGGAAAAGCCGAAACTCTAATAGAGAGGGAAATGTCCTTGAAATTTGTTAATAATATTATAATTTTAAGCTTAGAAAAAAAAGCAAGATGGTCTCTATATTACTATTATTACTTTTTGAGACAGAGTCTGACTCTGTCTCCCAGGCTGGAGTGCAGCAGCACAATCTTGGCTCACTGCAAACTCCGCCTCCCTTGGATTCTCGTGCCTCAGTCTCTCAAGTAATTAATGTTTGTATTTTTTTTTAGTAGAGATGGGGTTTCGTCATGTTGGCCAGGCTGGTCTGGAACTCCTGGCCTCAAGTGATCTGCCCACCTCAGCCACCCAAAGTGATGGGATTACAGGCATGAGCCACCATGCTCGGCCAGTCTCTATATTATTTTAACGAGTCTTTTAAAACTATAAAGTAATAATACACTGATGGCAAAAACAAAACAAAATCAATCAATCAAACAAACAAAAAACCCCAACACAGTACAGAAGGGTAGTGCTCCACCCAATCTTTCACTCCTGACCTTATATCCCAGCCCCACTCCATGGAGATAATAATTTAAACCCTTTAACATCATCCTATGTAACCTTTTAGAAAATGCCTATGCATTCGAGATTTTCACCTCCACTGAAGACAAAAGTAATATTAATGAGTCTCCTCATCTCCAATGTTCCTTCCTCCAGAAAAGTGCTTTCTCATTGGAAGATGTGTAACTATATGTTGAGCTTTATGTAGTAGAGGAGAAAGATGATTTTATATGAGATTTACTTTCCACCTAGAGGAAAGGAGCTATGGAAAGCACACACAACACCGGCCTTGCTAACTGAGGCAAGGAAAACCAGGAGATGAAAATCAGCAAGGAGTGGAGTGGCAATGCCAGAGAGCAAGTTAGTTTATGAAAAACATAAAACTGATAGGAGTGTTGGTGACTATTAGTCCAATGGGAAGTCAGAAGAAAAGTTACTAGAGTAAAAGGGTGTTGAAGTGTTTGCCTCTCTTCAGAGGATTTTTAATCAAGGAAAAGGGGAAAATAAAATCTTCGGAAAAAATAAATAAATAAAAAGAAAAGAAAGGCCTAGACTGGTAACCAGTGAGAGAATTTTGTTTGGAGCAATTGCTTAAAAACCGTAATAATGGGCCTTCAGGAAGTTCAAAGGTGGTGGTGGGCATGAGTCCAAATATTTGCTCACTTACTAGTTCTCTCAACCAAGGAACTCCCATCCTCCCAGAAGGAGACCTGCCCAAGCCTGTCTAGCAGGTGAAGCCTTATTTGAAGGGCTACACACACACACAAAGTTACTTTCCATATGCATGCTTATTACACAATGAGAGCATGAACTGGCTAGAAATGCCAAGCCATGATATCGGACTGTATTCCCTGACACAACTTTATAGAAGTGGACCATACAAAGTCAAATTAAAGGAAATAAAAAAGAACTAGGACAGAGCTACAAGTTCTCTCAATTATACATTTTAAAAAGGTTTAAGTGAGGTATGGTGGCTCACGCCTGTAATCCCAGCACTTTGGGAAGCCAAGGTGGGTGAATTACCTGAAGTCAGGTGTTCAAGACCAGCCTGGCCAACATGGTGAAACCCCGTCTCTACTAAAAAATACAAAAATTAGCCAGGCGTGGTGGCAGGCGCCTGTAATCCCAGCTACTCAGGAGGCTGAGACAGGAGAATCACTTGAACCCAGGAAGTGGAGGTTGCAGTCAGCTGAGATCGCACCATTGCACTCCAGATTGGGCAACAAGAGCAAGACTCCGTCTCAAAAAAAAAAAAAAAAAAAAAAAAAGGTTTAAACCTACAGAGAATCATTCATTTATTTGTTTACCAAATATAGTAGGTCTGGTACTAGTCAGTAGGGATGCAGCAAGCACTAAATCAGGCAAGTTTCATGGAGGTCACTTTCTAGCAGGTGGAGCTTTGTTTCAAGTATTGCACAATCGGGCAGAACAAGTTAGCAAGCACGGATGGTCTCCAGTATGTGTAAAGACAACAAACGATGCATTTGAGTTGCAGTTGTGTTTATTAACGTTTTAATAATTAAGTGCGTTTTTTTTTTTGTTTTTGTTTTCGTTTTTTACTTTTTAACTTACAAGTGGCATTCATGCAGAACGGAATACTTTGAAAACCATGGATTTAAGCCCAGTCCCTAAGCTAACCCTCAGATAAGGCACTGAGATGTCAAACCACTTGGCTGAGGTCAGGAATTCCATTTTAGCATTGGTAAGACAGTGGAGATCAAAGCAGAGAGATCCCTGCCCATCTGGAGCTTATGTACATGGAAGAGTTGGGGCCAGAACCTGATCCACTGTCTCCACTCAGTGCATTTTCCAGGGAGCCAACTAAAGCTGCTGCAATGTCTTAGAGAATTATTTATATGATTCTCGAAGGCAGCTTTTTCATTATTTGCCTCATAAATTTTATAGTTTAGAATTAGATGGAGTAGAGCATAAATATTAAAGTTGGGTTCACCACTTGGATAAATTGAATTAGCATATGTTACTTCCAAAATACCAAAGAGTTCTCCAAAGAGTTCTATTAAGGGGGGGGGAAAGGTATTTATCTTTAGAGAGAGAATTTAACAATACTGCCTCTTAGGGACACACAAATATTAGAAAATTTATGGCACCATAATTTCTAACACTATAGGATACAGTTTTTAAATTGTTTCCTGCAGAAGCTCAACTCTAACAAAAACACAATCTTCACACTCCCAAATACTAACACCGCATCCTTTTCCTCCAGCCAGCAGTTTCCTCTGCACCAACAACCAGGGGTTCTCTTTCCTGTTTATAATAGTACCATTCAATTACCTTGTACACTGAGAAAAACATATAACATTTTTTTTCTTCTTAGAAATGACTATAAATCCAGGTTAGTTTGAAAAGCATTAAAGTCTTCTGTGCGGATTATAAAAAGGATGACAGTAGAATATCATCCAATAGTAGCTTATGATATATTCTCTACAGTGCTGTTATCCCTTATTATTCATCTCTGCCCCAGGGCTTTTCTTGAGACTTATTTAGAAGTCCTCAAAAATAACAGTACACCTGTTATATTTTTTACAGTTCTCATCTAGCATAAAAATAAGTTGAGATGTGAAAAGAAGATATAATTCTACATCTGACACAAAAAATAATTCTACATCTTAAGTTACTGTTTTCCTGCTAAAATATTAATATTTTCAGAATTAAAAGGATTAAAGATAGCCAAAGGATTATACTATCTTAAATATTAATACAGCACTTTATTCTTTCTTATTGTCATTATACTTTTTTCCTTTCATTTTTGACATAAACTTAAAAAACATCAATGGAAACACCTATTGCTAAAAATCAAGACAGAATAATGAAAACATCTTTTTGGCATTTAACAAAGAATGGTTCATTCAATGAATATCCAAACCTTTATTTTCAAAATAGTTTACAAATATGACTATCTGAACATTTTTGCAACTCTTCACTTAATACATGCCAAATTTAGAACAGGGCAAATCATTCCATTTGGCACCTAACTGTCCAAAAGATACTTGCTAAAGAGTGCCATGGCCTCCATACACAGACATGAGTGAGTTAAGAATGAAAAGTATTCTTGTTTATGACCTGCTAATATTGGTGGATTTCATATTAATTAAATATTCTTTTAAAATCCCAAAGTCTAGGATGACATGCTATAAAGGACATTTAATATATCTAAAACACAATAAAAAAATTTAAACATCAAAAAGTAAGTTTAAAAAATTGCACAAATTATAAAGTAGGTGTCAGAGTAAGTACTCAGCTAAGCAAACATTGAGTAAGAACCTACCAGTCACACCCTATCCTGGGCCTGCTCCTGATTTTCCTAGACTAATATACTTATCCTAACAGTGCTGACATTGCTTAAAACAGTTTTGGTACTCTTTTTTTTTTTGAATGCCTTCTGAGTTGGATTATGACACACAGAAGAACGTCAGTATCTCCACTTCATTCACCTCTTGATTTTCTCAGTTAAACTAAATATATCTGTACCCCTTCTTCAAAATTTTCTGAAAATTACTTTGTCAATTTTCAAAAAAGATGAGGATTAACTACCAGTAAGATATTCATCAATTTGTTCTACAAGCACTGAGTAATGCCACCAACCTTTCATTTTTTGGAGAAGTTAAAATGTGATCTGAAATGTTTATGGAAATGCATTGTTCACAAGACAGTTCTTTGCAGATTTAGGTGTAACTGTTTTAACACTTAAACGAATAATCACATAAGCGAAACTCTAAGTATAGAAAAAAGAACATTTGTATTCATATTACTTTCTTATGTTGTGTTAAAAAAAAAAAAAAAGATTTCTTAGAGGCTGTAATACTTCCAAATTTTCTTTTTAAAAACTTCATTATGGAAAATCTCAAATATATCCAAAAGTAGAGAGAACAGTATAATCAAGTGAATGTACTCATCACCCATCTTCAACTGTTAACATAGTCAATTTTATCTCATTTATATTCTCATTCAGTCTCTCTTCCTTTCTGTCACAGAATTATATTAAAGCAAATCTCAGCTGTCTTCTCATCCAGTTCTGCAATAAATCTGTTCCTATCTCTAAAAGATAAGTAATCTTTTAAAAATACAACTATAATCTACTTCAAACTTTAAAAAAATCAAAATTTCTTAATAAAGATACCTAAGTCTAAGGGAAAAAAGTCAAATGTCAAGCAAAACAGTACCCTGAAAGATGTAATACTCAAACATGCAATTAACAGGCAGCATTCTCTTAGAGAGCTGGAAATCAGGGTCTTTAATGGGGAAATCTAAGAATGGCATGCCAAATTTGCAACATGTGCATAGGAACAATTTTTCTTGGTTGACAGCATTCATCAGAATGTCAAGAAGCCTGAGATCCAAAACATTTAAAGACTTTCTGCCTCTGGTTATGATTGTGCGTGCTTAGTGCCACCTCACCTCACATTGCCAGGAAGGATTAGTCAAGTAGGAAAACAAATCCACCTAAAATAACTTAGAGATCAAACTGAATTCAACTCAGCTTGTACTGAGCATACACTAGGTGCAAGACACTGGGTTAAACCTTTAGAAACAAAGATAAATTTGACCTAGTTAATGTATACTCTAGAATGAGAAGGGACCAAACAGATTAATAATAATAAGTATAATAGAATGTGACGAGAAAGTGCTTGCTTTAGGTGTTTTCATGGAGATTCAGATGAAGAAGCAATGATGTCAATTTAGGCGGGGGGGTGGTAAAAGAGGGTTCGCTAGAATCCATAAGAGAGAATTAAAGGCTGCCAGCAGTGATACCAGTAGCCATGTTGCATATCAATATCCTCCACATACAAAGATTTTACTTATAACCCTTGCCAAGAGACATGAATAAATGTATTTACTAGCACGTATATTTCCCTTACTGGACAGAGAGAGAGAGAGATGAACACAAAAGCTGAAGAAAAGAGTTTTTGTTTAAATTGTGTCTGAAAAGTTGAATAGTTCATCAGATCTGGAGAGGAGATTCAGTGAAAAGGGAAGGGAAGTCATTCGGAGAAGGAGAAAAGCAGGAACAAAGGGGTGGAAATTACCGGCAGGTTGGGGAACCAGCAGAGTGGTGACCTTAGAGCTCAGTGTGTGGGAGGGCCCAGATGACTGGAAATGCCTGCTGAGACCATGGATGGATGGGAACCTTCCAGGCCAGACCCAGCCCTCTATTCTGTGGCCAGAGGAGAGCCATTCACAGAATGATGGGTGCTCAATGTTTATTGAACTGGTAGTTCCCTGAATTAGCTAGATGGAGACAGGTGAGAGAGAAGCAGGCTACTTAAGATGCGTTGCAATAGGTCTAGAGTGGTAGTAGTAGAAAAAGATATGAGAGGACACATACAACATTTCACACATTTCAGAAATCATTATTCCAGTTCTGACTCTGACACTTCCTAATATGGGGTTGTGGACAAACTATTTCCCTTAGTTTCTGTCCTCTTATTTGCAGAAGTGGGGATAAAATTGGCTAATTCCTGAGTTGTCATAACAATAGAATAATTATATGCAAAGCATCTGGTAGAATATCTAGCACAGACTAAATACTCAGTATGAAGTAGCCATCTTATTATCAATAAAACTTCTTTGATGTGAATCTATTTTAATATGCTCATTATCTAATCTTATTCCTACATTAAATATTTACACCATACAACTACTAATGTGATCAATCCATCTAATGAACAGTACCCATTATGAATCTGTTTCTAGAAATGTAAACTGAACATGATTTATCTGCATTTCTAGGTAGATGTTAGATTCTCTTTCAATGTTATTGTCTCTAAATTCATTGGTCATGTATTCAGAGAGCACTAAATACCAAACAAGTGTCATAAGGCATCAAGAAAATAGTTAGTTGCTATCCTCGAGGAACTGACAACCCCAGTGAGACAAACAGGTGTGACCTTCAAGTAACCATGGCCCAGATTTGGCACAAGAGATGGAAATACTAGCAATGAAGTACCCAATTCTGTGTATGCATCTGCTGGTAAGATGCTAAATCACATGTTCCAGGAGGTTACTACTCAAGCGTTTTTTTAGGTTTGTGGGTTTCTTCCGCATGATACTGTATTATAAATCAATTGTAACTCTGGAACTAACAGCATTACAAAAGATCGGTCACTCTCAGAAGCCTTACTACTTGCCTGAACAGCCACATCATTATTAAAGCATCATCCAACAAAAGTATCTTTGTTATACACTGAGATGAATAATTTCAAACCATTTTCATGTAAGATGTTCTGGCTCAGATCTGTCCCAGCCTTTGAAGCTGAAGCTTTAGGGGGCAAAAACAGCTGGAGTTTAGGAAAGATTTTTGCTAAAGGCAGGAAATAATGATAAACATATTCCAGGAGATTTCAGATGTGTTAGTGAAAGCTTCACACAAAATAAACGCCTAAGGCCAGAGGAAAATGGATTTCGCTTTTTGTATGGCACTATGAGAAGAAACAGTGGTCCTGGGGATGCTTAACAAAAACCACCTACATAATTATTCAAATATTTCTCTTTGACACATACATGTCTCTTTGACACACATATTGAGAGAAACATCAATACTACTCTGCAGGGAAACAAGAGTAAAACATAAACACTAATTTTCAAAGAAACTTTCATTGATGATGTAAATATAAATGTGTACCCTGGAGAAATCATTGATTCCCACATTTTAGCAAGCAAATCTTATTTCTAAGTACACACTTGTATTTACCCCCATCTACCTATGGTTGAAGCTCCAGGCTACATATTACAGTTGAATGAAGGTTGGATTAAGAGGCTAATCTAAGGCTATATATAGGCAGCAACACCAATTTAATCTCCGCCCTCTCCAACCTCCCCACCCTCCACTCCCTATTTCCATAAATCTCAAGATCTGAGTTACAAAGAGAACCAAGAACTCTAGCAGAGCAAAGAAGCCCTTCCCTCCCCCAGGCTGTCTCTCATAAACGAAGTATTAGTGCAAGTGTAAATTGTTTCCAAACATCCTTAACAAGCTACATTAGGCGATCAGGTCCGGTTTTCTTCTACAGCTTCCACAGAGGCCAAAGAGATGACAAGTAGTGGGGAGGGCGAGGATTACCAACGTAAAAACTACCTTCTCCCGAGTCTGTCCTCACTGACTCGCTAGTAATGGGGCGCTCTCCTCCCGACCCTTAGCCCAGAGCCCTGGCCCCAGCCTCCCCGGGAGCCGCGTCTGGCGGTGCCACGCACGAGACCATGTGCACCCGCCACTTCTCACCGCGTGGCTGGCCCCCACCCGCCCGCCTGCGGTCCCAGGGTCTCCCGGGGCAGCCAAACGTTGCGAGTCGGAGGTCTTCATCCCAGGTCACTGACACCCCGTAAGCGCGGTGATGATGAGGTGGAGCGGGGGCTTCTCCACCGCGAGGCAGGAAGCCGCCCCAGGAGGCACATGCTTCCTCCCCGCCAGCTCCGGCCCGATAGAAGCCCCGGCGGGGCGGCACTCGCTGCTCTCACAACCCTCCCGGCACCCCTTGTCTCACCTGGGCTGCTTCTCACCTGTCCGAGGAGGTAGCGACGACGCGCAAGGCTGGGGGCTGCGGCGATTCGTGCAGCGGCAGCGGCGGCAGCGGCAGCAGCGGCAGCAGACAATGGAGGAGTGAAGGACAGACACATTGACATAGACACACGGAACCCGGCGCAGCCCCGCCTCCCGTACCGCCCCCGCCTCCCAGACCGCCCCTGCCCAGACCGCGCCACTCCTGGGGGTATAGTGGAGGTACGGCGACAACTGGGAACCTCTGCACGCCCCAAAAAGCCGTCGCTGAGCACAGAACTGCCAGCTGTAATATTTTCAATATTGCCTGTGGCGAAATATTCGAACCGGACAGGATAGGGGTGCGGAACGTATAAGAGCAATTTAATTCCCCCCTCCAGCTTTCTGCATTTGGTTTTTCCCTCCCCGGTTTCTCCAATGGCGATCTCTTGCTGCCACCTCCTGCGGCTCCTCCTCCTCGGCCGGGCCAATGACAGGCGGCGGGCGGTGACTGCCGCTGGGCCTGCAGAGACCGCCAGCCTGGCTCGCCCGAGCTCGCCCGCTGTCCGCCAGCCCGCGGGAGGGAGGAGAGAAGCGCAGCGTTTTCGCGGTTGGCTACTCAGTGTCTTGGTCTCAAGTTGCCTCATTGCGGCTGGCGTTCCCAATACAGACGCATCTTTTCTTTTTTAATACTTCCTAAGAAACAGAATAACCTTCAAGCTGGCGGGAGCAATGGTTCACTTAAAGAAAGGCGAGCTGACCCAGGAGGAGAAGGAGCTGCTGGAAGTCATCGGGAAAGGTACGGGTGCTGGGCTGCGACGCCGACGCGGCCAGCCTGGCCGGGGGGCGTGGCAGATCCGGGGGGGCGCCCCTGGCCTGCGTGACCTTTGGCTGCGGTTCTGCAAGGTTGGCAGCCTGGAACCGGGAAAGAGCGTTTCTCCCTTTGGTCTGGGAAGGGTTGCAGGGGCGGAGAGGTGGGGAGGTAGAAGCAGTGCTGGGACAGGAGAGGTAGTTACAGAGGCTCGGCCTCTAAATCCGCTTTTGGTAACGTAAGGATTTCCACGCCCCGCCTTAGATTAATGCGAGCGTCCCGAGGTGTGGGCCCCAGTGTGTGAATTCTTCACTGCTCCCCAGGGATTTTGACTGCGTTCGGTCCTGGTAGTTTCAGGTTCTTAGGCGGGTGTCTAAATGGCCCTTTAGACTTCCGCAGGCCGAATGATCTGGATCCTTTGCCGATCCCCGCCCTCGCTTGGGAGTGGAGGGCGCCCTTAGGGAGAGGGGTGCTTCATAAGGGCACAGAACTAGGTCTGTAATTTGCTGCATTGAGACTTCCGCATCCAGGGCTTCCCTGGCTTCCAGAAGCTCCGACAGCCTCAGGAACCCTAGAGAGACAAGGAAATTGGCGAGGCCTCCACACCCACCCCTCGGCCCACGTTGCACAGATGCGACCTTCTAATCGCGCTCCTTCGCGCTTTCTTGTCCACTCTCCCAGTGCGTGCCCCACTTCCGCTGTGCTGAGTCCCAGCGGGGAGCCCCGAGGACGAGCCAGAAGCCATATTTCCCCGGAGTCCCCGAGTGGAAGTCCTAGAGGAGTTCCCTGCCGAGTCCCGTTACCTGGCAGGTGACATCAGCGTGACTGCATACTTCTCCTGCACCCTCACGGTGCGGGAATGGGGATGTGTGGGACTCCGGGCAATTAATGTGGTGATTTTAAACTCAATAATAGGATGGCTATGTTTGTCCTCGAATGGCAGAGGTGCCAGTCATTGCAGCATAAGGCTTCCCAGTTTCCAGTTTTATTTACTTAGTAGCCAGGCCGAAATGTGAGATCCTAGAGAATAAGGCAGATTTATTCTTCATAGCGACAAGGAAATTCTACAGGCGAAGGAGAAAAAATTCAGGTTTGAACTCAACAGGTGCTGATGAGCTGAGCCCACTCGATCTGATCTCAACTATTCTAAGTCAGTCACAGCTATGTATATCAATGATGTGTTCTTTGCCTGGAATTTGGGGATTTGGGTTAGAGTTTATATTGTTGTACTGCATGGTTCTCGCTGACCTATTTGGCATTTCAGTCTTTCAGTTCTTCCTGTCTCTGGGTAATTTCTCCCTGCCTTTGATGGCTCCGGGATTCAATTAAGCAAACATGTAAGTTCTCGCTGTTTGCCAGGTACTGTGTTGGCACAAAGGAGACAAAGGATCAATCCACCAGGGACAAAAATTATTTTAAGCAGTACAGAGCTAGTACCTGTCCTCTCTCTCTCTCTCTCTCTCTCTCTCTCTCTCTCTCTCTCACTCACTCTCCCTCTGTCTCTCTCGTTTGTTTGAGACAGGATCTCACTCTTCACCCAGGCTGGAGTTGCAGCTCTCTGCAGCCTCCGCCTCCCTAGTGGCTGGGACTATAGGTGTGAGCCACTATGATGGCTACTTTAAAAAGATTTTTTTTTGTAGAGATGGGGGTCAGCGGGGGGCGGTTCTCCCTATGTTGCCCATAGGGAGGTCTGGTCTCGAACTCCTGGGCTCAAGTGATCCTCCTGCCTCGGCCTCCCTAAGTGCTGGGATTACAGGCATGAGCCACTGGGCCTGGCCCATCCTGTGATCTCTTAAAAGTGAAAAATAATGAGCAGTTTTATAAATTGAGTCTTTGAGAGGGGAGAAAGGATTCCTTGGATATATTCTCAGGTGTCCACCAGTATTTATTTCAAAGATTATATAAACCTAAATTAATGGGCATTTATTTTGGTTAGTGCGGTGATATTTCTGGGCTCATATGGTGCATCAAGTTGCATGAGTGCACTGATGCTTTCATCACTTTAATTGGACCATGCCAGTGAGAAAAGAACTGATGTGGACCTAGTATGTGATGCATTCTTGCCAAATGAAGGTCTATGGGACATCACTTGCACTCATAAAGAAAAGTAATGGGAGATATGAGAAAAACAATTATAGCCAGCATTTATTGACTGTTACTGCAAGCCACACATAATTTTAAGTACTTTACATATATTAATGCATTTAATTTTGATGAGCTATTTTAAGCTATGACAGTATGAGAGACGGCATGAGATAGTGGTTAACCATGCAGGTCTGGTTTGAAATTCTAACTCGTTTACTGGTAATGTGGCCTTTGGGCAAGTGACTTTTCCTGAGCCTCAAGTACTCTGTGTGAAAAATAGGAATAATAATAATAATAGCCACCTCACAATGTTGTTACAGGGATGAAAGTAGTTAGTATAGTTAAAGCATTTAAAACACTGCTTGTGTTTGTGATAAATATGGTAATCTTCACTTTATAGGCAAGGAAACTGAGGGACTGGGAAGTTAGGAAACAGTGTCAAATAGGTAAGTGGCAGAGAAGAGGTATCACAGGGCCCATAGGTAATAAATAGGCTGTACTTAAAAACAAACTAAACGAAACATGAAACCAGTGCCATAGCAGTCCATACAATATTCACTTTGAGAGGCCATTTAGTTTTAGCAAAACAGCATCTGTCAAGTTAACTCAGTTTTAAATGTTACTGATTTTGTAGTTCTGTGTGCATTAAATTTAAATTTTTGTTTTATAGTTGAAGAAAGGTCATAAGCAAAGTTTATATTTGTGCCGAAGAGAGGCATTTTTTTTAAAGTGGGTGAAGTGAGGAGTTTTTTTTTTTTTTTCTTTCATAGATTTTTCAACTTTGAAAAACTCTAGACTAGACAGTAAGTTCTAGTACTTTGAACTAACAATAACTTTTCAGCAAAGTCTGGCCTGGCACCTTGGCCAATCTGAAATAAACTCGGCAAACATTTAAGTGATTTCCATCTGCCAGCCACTGCTCTCCAGAAATTACCAGACTGTAAGTGGGGCTTTTTATTTATTAGAATGCCAAGAAGTTCCAGATGAAAATGAAAATCTGTTTCCAACATACCCATTTAAATCATAGTTAATGACAGCATTCATTTAACAATATATAAGAGAAAACTGAACTGTGTTTAACTGGCTTATATTACTTGTAGAGTGACCCATTCTTCTAAGCTTTGATACGTTTTTCATTAATCTCCAAGCAAGCACTATTATGAAATAAATTAAACCTTTTTTAAGGCTATGAGCTAGATAATTTTCCCATTACTTCTCTTATTTAGTACCTGAAATTCCTGGGCTCACTGTTGCTAACAAGAAAGTATTATACTTCCTATTTTTTTTTTTTTTTTCTTATCTGTGTAAAGGAGCTATGAAACAGGTTTGGATAATAAGGCTTTTTCTTACCAACTTTATTGAGATACAATAAATTGCACATATTACAGGTACACACTTTTTTTTTTTATCAGTTTTGATTTAAATATACATCTGTGAAACCATCACTAAGATCAACACAATGAACATCTTCATCACCCCCTAAAAAGGCCTTATGCCTCTTTGTGATTTGTCACTACCTTCACCCCTATCTGCAGGCAACCACTAACAGATCTCTGCCTCTGTTGATTAGATTTCTCTATTCTACAGTTTTATATTGGTGAAATCATACAATAAGTATCCTTTTTTTGAGGGGGGCTGGCTTCTTTCATTCAACAGTATGATTTTCGGGTTCGTATTTATTGTGTATATCAATAGTACGTAGATTATTTTCTTCTTTCATTCCCACTGGAAGGATATACTACTATTTGTGCATCCATTCACATTGATGCCCAATTGTTGTTTCCAATTTGGGACTATTGAAATAAGATCCTATTCTAAGGTCCTGTGTCATTAATAATGCTTCTAGTGTCGTTATGGTTGAGAAACATTCAAGTCTGCTTATAACCAATTATAATACAGCTTTCAGAGAAAAAAATTAACTTAAAATATATGGTTACCATTCGTTGGATGACTGAACAGGTTATGCAGCCTATATGGGCTTCATTATCTTCATTATGTTCATTTTCACAACAACAGCTCTTTTAGCTACTCTCAATTTTATACAGTGCTCCGTAATACTAATTTAAGATCATTTTGTTACAAAGTCTAAAAATAGGTATGAGTAGGAGACCTTTTAGAAACATCACACAAATTCACGATTTCAAAATGCATGTTATACTTAGAGGTCTCCACTTTGTGTGTGTGTGTGTGTGTGTGTGTGTGTGTGTGTGTGTCACGGAGTCTCACTCTGTCACCCAGGCTGGAGTACAGTGGTGCACTCTCGGCTCACTGCAACCTCCATCTCCCAGGTTCAAGCAATTCTCCTACCTCAGCCTACTGAGTAGCTGGGATTACAGGTGTGTGCCACCATGCCCGGCTAATTTTTGTATTTTTAGTAGAGATGGAGTTTCACTTTTAAAATATATTTACAGCTTTATATCTATGATTATATCAAAATCTATATCCATATGTTCTTGTTTTAAAATTAAGGCACTTTAAACATTTTTATATGATTTTACTTATACATAAACACTCTAACAACTAACAAAGCCAAATAGATTTCTAAATCCTTACCTCGATTATATATTCTGTAAAATATCCGTTTTCATGGATTCCAATAAATAATGATTGCTGTCCAGCTGGGCACAGTGGCTCATGCCTGTAGAGTGACCCCTCTGCACTTTGGGAGGCAGAGGCAGGAGGATCACTTGGACCCAGGAGTTTGCAACCAGCCTGAGTCTCAACATAGTGAGACCCACTGTTATAAAAAAATGTAAAAATTAGCTGGGTGTGGTGGCATGCACCTGTAGTCCTAGCTACTCAAGTGGTTGAGGAAGGAAGATTGCTTGAACCCAGGAATTCAAGACTGCAGTGAGCTGTGATCATGCCACTGCACTCCAGCTTGGGCGATGGAGTAAGGCCCTGTATCTATAAAAAATTAAAATAATAATAATGAATAATGATTGAAATCTATACGTGTTTGAATCTCATGGCTGTGTGATGAATTGCCGAAAATAGAATGTTTGTTTCTCCTGTTCTGTTTGTTTTGGCTACATCTGCTTGTCTTTGGTAGAGACCCGTGTTCCCGATCTAGATATTAGAAATGTCACAATGAATTATATTGTGCTGCTCTGAATACAAAATAAAAAGATCTAATAAAGGCTTATATGTGCTCCACTGTTATCCCTCAGATAACTGTGGGATGGATATTATTATCCTTATTTTGTAGGTAAGGAAACAGTGTTTTACAGGTCTTTTTATTTATTTACTTACTTATTTTTTTGAGACAGAGTCTCGCTCTTGTCACCCAGGCTGGAGTGCAGTGGCGTGATCTTGACTCACTGCAACCTCCACCTCCTGGGTTCAAGCAATTCTCCTGTCTCACCCTCCTGAGTAGCTGGGACTACAAGCACGTGCCACTACGCCCAGCTAATTTTTGTATTTTTTTTTTTTTTTTTAGTAGACATGGGGTTTCACCATGTTTGCCAGGCTGTTCTCGAACTCCTGACCTCAGGTGATCCACCTGCCTTGGCTCCCAAAGTGCTGGGATTACAGGCATGTGCCACCACGCCTGGCCAAGTTTTGCAGGTCTTGTTCCATTTTATAGTATTCCTGAAAAAGCTATAATGTAGTAGAAGAGAGAGCAGTAACACTAAGAATATCATTCTTTTTTGAGACAGGGTCTCACTTTGTTGCCTAGGCTGGATTACAGTGGCATGATCATAGCTCACTGCAGCCTCGACCTCCTGGGCTCAAGTAATCCTCCCACCTCAGCCTCCTGAGTAGCTGGGACTACAGGTGCATGCCACCACACCTGGCTAATTTTTTAGAAATTTTTTTGTAGAAATGGGGTCTCACTATGTTGTCCATGCTGGGAAAATATTATGTACATAATCTCTTCTCTCCTAAAATGCTTGTTCATCCAGATAAAGTGATCAATTCCACCCTAATGAGGCAGGTTATGCTGTATTTTCTTCTTTGGTTTGAGCAGTTGGAGAAATTCTCTAAAGTGAAATAAATCACTAATTATTACTTTCATTAGTTTAGGTCTGTTGTTTCTTATCTCCAATGAAGGTAAATGTTGGCTCCTTGCACATCCCTTCTTATGGTACTCTATCTTCCACCCCCAGTAGTTTGTTAAATCAGATTTAACACATTTATTTCCCAGAATAAAGCAATTAATCTTTTACACTTACTTGTAAAATATTATTTAAGTCTACTATGGACAGTAGGAATGACATAAAGTAAAAATCCTTCTGTGTGAGCCATGTGTTTCACATTTCTATGCTATTCTGGACCTTCTATAATTTCCGACCAATGTCATTACATTGTGAACACCAAACTGGAAATCAACACAGTCTTTCCTCTTGGAGTGTTTTGCTCATCCATGTTCCAAATCTATTTTTATTCTCTAGAAGCCCAATCTGTTTCAGATTATTTTTCTCATTCCAGTCCCTGCATTTCAAAAGGCTAACCTTAACCTGTTGAGTGGTGCGTGTGTGATTGTGGATGTGTGTACGTGTGTGATATAATAAGAAATATCTATTTGGTCTCTGCCCCTGGCTCCTAACACAGAGCTCCTAAAACCCATATAATCTCCTGAGTAATAGGGGTGCTGGGTGCATCTATTGTTCTAATATTTGGTCTTTGACCCTGCTACCTGACACAGAGTTTCTAATCCCTTGGAATTTCCTGGGCGTTAGAAATGTGTTTTGTTCTAATGAGGTGACTGTTGGATAGCTTCAGGATGGGGGCTGGTCATGAGAAAGTTCAAGCCATGATTAGAAGGTTGAAATTTTCAACTCCACCCCTCCCCGCATCTTTAGGAAAGGGAGAGGAGTTGAAGACTGACTTAATAATAGGTCATGCCTATGTGATCAAGCTTGCATAAATATTATTGAACTACCAGTTGCTGAGAGCTTCCAGATTGCTGAACTCATGGAAGTTCTTGGAAGAATGGGTGCCTGGAAAGAGCGTGGAATCTCTGTGCCCCGTGCCACATACCTTGCTCTTTGTCCCTCTTCTATCTGGCTGTTCATCTTTCTCCTTTGTAATATTATTTGCAATTGATGGGTAAATGTAAGTAGTGTTTCCCTGAGTTCTGTGAGCTGTCCTAGCAAATTATGGAACATGAGGAGGGGATCATGGGAACCCTGACTTATAGCCAGTCAGAAGTACAGAGGCTTATGATTGGCATCTGAAGTGGGGACAGTCTTGTGGACTGAGCCCTTTACCTATTAGTTGTGACTAACTTCAGGTAAACAGTGTTAGAAATGAGTTAAATTATAGGATACCCATTGGTGTCCAGTGGAGAATTGCTTTGTGTATATGGGGGAAACCCCCATATATCTGGTGTCAGAAGTGAAGGATTGAGACTATTGAATGAGAGTTTAGCAGGAGAGAACAGTTTGTTTTCCATTATATATATATCATCTTTAAAATGTATTGTTCCCTTACAGAGTATGTTAACTTAGATTGTTGGCTGTTGGGCAAACATCTTAGAGAATTAGCAGCCTGTTCTCTAATGAGAACCAAATGTTTATGGTCTTAATCCCCATTCTACTCTTCACATGTAGTAGGCTTTGACATGCTCATAATCCCTGTAGTATTCTCCTTTTCTTGCAAAAACATCTCCTGGGCAGATAGAAAAAGATAGAAAATAACTTTGGTTCTCCGTGGAGAATGGGATTTGGATGAAGCATCTTCCTCAAGAGAAAGTGGGGTGCAGGGTTTTTTGCTCTGCTTTTATTCTTCTATAAAGATTTTTGAGAAAGTCTCTGATGAGAAGCCACAGGTATGAATAAGGTTTCATGCAGAACTGGCTTGCATGCTCACACACACAAGAGCTTGGCCCTCTCATAGCCATTCAGCCAGTGATACTAACTGCTTTCAGATGGAATACAGGGTCAGAAAAATGCACTATTTATATATATATTAAAAAAAAAAATAGCTGCCATCATACTCCAGGGACATGTAGATCATTCACTTGACGTTTTCCCAACAGAGCTATTTCTCTGTCTATCTAGGAGACATTTCTGTTTCTCCTCTGTTGGTGAGGGGAACTCGGGTGACTTGCTTAAGAAGTGGGTCAGAGAGAAAGAAGCATGCTCATCTTTACTTTGCATTTCATCTTTAACTCTAGAAGGCTAGCAGAGTTTAGCACATTCTCACACTACAAGTCTAAATTTAAAGAGAGGAAATAACCTGGTTGGGAGATTTACCTATTCTTTTATATTCTTTTATAGGGGAGGCTTATCTTAGCCTTTCTCCCTCAGCACATTCAATTTCATTGTTCTCTTCCCAGTAAATCAGAAATTTCTTGGCAAAATGTGTGGCTGACTTGTGCTAATGATAATAGCAACATTCTCTCCTGCAAGTATGCTTCTGTCATTATGCCTTGTAGAAGACTGGAAAAACCTGACAACTGTGGCCCAATTATAGCTTCTTTCCAAATTTACAGAGGAGTGACCTTCAGGTTTACATTAGTTGACTTTCGGGGTGGTGAGTACTGATCACAGAGCACTTTTATATAGTACTAGACATTAAAGATATGTTTCACCTAAGTATTTCCAAACCAAGCATTCTATTATAAATATGCCATCAATTCACCAGATGTGGTGCTGACAAATTATATAAATACTGACTGCATTTTGAATTCCAAGTATTACATTGACTGGAATTTAAGCTTCAGATGGTGATTTGGATTAGATGCCCTTTAAGATGTTTTTCAGTATTAAATCTTATGCTTTGTTGTTATTGTATTACTGCCAAAAGGAAAATGTGGCCAGTGTAATATACTTTAAGGTCAGTGAAAATAAAAACAAGATGAAGCTATTTTTAGTTTCTGTAAATCTATTCTACTGGACAATTAATTTGTAAAATAAATAGTTTGTGATTGGATGTTTCATTTCTTAGCAACCTACACTCACTAGACTTACTTTTACAGGTAACTCCTTAAAGTTTATTTCCTTGATGTTAGATTTTTCTCTTATTCTAGTGATAAATAACCTTACTTTTCTTTTTTTTTTTTTTTTTTTTCAAGGTACTGTCCAAGAAGCTGGAACATTATTATCCAGCAAGAATGTTCGTGTCAACTGTTTGGATGAGGTAAGATTTTGGAAGTTTAATAAAGGATTTTACTTCCTAAAAGAAGAAATAATATATCAATTTTTTTTTTTGAGATGGACTTTTGCTCTTTCGCCCAGGCTGGAGTGCAGTGGCACAATCTCAGCTCACTGCAACCTCCGCCTTCCGCTTTCAAGTGATTCTCCTGCCTCAGCCGCCCGAGTAGCTGGGATTACAGGCACCCACCACCACTCCCAGCTAATTTTTGTATTTTTAGTAGAGATGGGGTTTCACTATGTTGACCTGGCTGGCCTCAAACACTGACCTCATGATCCTCCTACCTTGGCCTCCCAAAGTGCTGGGATTACAGGCATGAGCTGCTGCACCCAGCCTTCAAATTTGTTAATACAAGTTTTTTTTTCTAGCATTTTTGCTCATATTATCCTAATAATTCCTAAACTAAATGTAAGCAAATGGGTCACAAAAGACAAATAAGCATGTAAAAATACTTTAGTCTTATTAATAATCAAATAAGTGCAAATAAAGTCAAAATCATATTATTTCTTGTCAAGCATGGGGAAAAATGGACTTTTAAATGCTAATGGTTAAGTGTAAATTGATGTACTATTCTGTAGAAACTTTTGGAATATGTATCAATTTTAACTGAGTATATTATTTGATCCAGCAACTTCACTTCTAGGGAAAGTTAAGTGAATGTAAACTCAATTTCCTAGGATAGTGGTTTCTAAAATAAGTTTTGGAAATGATGGTAACATCTGAGCATTACAGTAGCCATTGGCCATGTGTGACCATTAAACACTTCAAATAAGGAAAGTTTGACTGAGGAACTGGATATTTAGATTCCTTCATGTCTTTCAGTTATTAGCAGCTTTATGGAGGTATAATTAATATACAATAAGCTATACATATTTAAGGTACAAAATTTGTTAAGCTTTGACATATGTATATACCTGTAAAACCATCACTATAATCAAGATAATGAAGATATCCATCACCTCAAAGGTTTCCTCATACCCCTTTGTAATCTCTCCTTCCTGCCCTTCCCCACCCACTCCTGCAGAAAGCATTAATTTGCTTTTAGTCACAATATATTAGTTTGCATTTCCAAGAATTTCGTATGAATGAAATCACACACTAGGTACTCTTTTTTTTAATCTAGCGTCTTTTATTTAGCATAGAGATTCACCTGTGCTGTAGCATATCTTATTCCTTTTTCTTGCTGAGTAATTTTTTTTATTGTATGTGTATACCATAGTCTTTTTATCCATTCAAGGCTGATAGAGTTTTGGGATGTTTCACGTTTGGGGACTATTACCGTAAAGCTTCTATGAACATTTATATACAAATGTTGGGATGGACATATGTTTTTATTTCTTTTGAATGATTTATCTCCTCTTTATGGGTTGTATGTTTTTATTCTTTCCATGTTTGATTGTTTTTTATTGGGTGCTAGACATTGTAAATTTTACCTTATTGGGTGCTGTATGATTCTGTATTTTGATAAATACTCCTGAGCTTTTTTTCATGAACACAGTTAAGTTACTCGGAAGCAGTTGGATTATTTCAGTTCTAGTTTTTCATGTTTGTTAGGTGGAACTAGCAAAATGCTTAGTGAAGGATTTTTTTCCTGGTGTTGAACTAAGGTACTTCCTTGTCCTCTATGCAATGTTCTCAGATGCTCGAGGTTTTTCAGCCTAGCTGGTCGAACAGGCACTCTTCCTGGCCCTGTGTGAGCTCTGGATGCTGTTCCTTGTAATGCTGTCAGCTAGTTCTTTGCCCAGGCTTGGGTAGTTTCCACATATGCATGTGTTGATCAGTACTCCAGCCAAACACTCTGAAGAAACCCTCTGCAGATCTTTAGAATTCTCTTTCTGTGCAGCTGTCTTCTCTCTTTTACTCTTCCTGGGAACTTAAGTCAACTTGGTGACCCTGGATGCTCAACTCCATTGCCTCAATGCAGTCTGCCAGGCTCAGTCTGGCTGACCTCTCCATATACTGTAACCTAGAAACCCTCTTAAGGTGATAAGCTAGGCAATTGTAGGAGCCAATTCAGTTGCTCTCCCTTTCTCAGGGATCACGTGTTTTATTGCCTAACCGACAGTGTCTTGCAAATTGTTACTTCATCTGTTTTTCTGTTACTCTGGGAAGACGATAACTCTGGTTTTCATTACTAATCTTGGCTAGAAGTACCAGTTTCTAATTTTGTTTAATTTTAATTAATTAGAAGTTAAATTTTAATAGCCATATGTGGCTAGTGGCGACTATATTATATAGCACAGTCTAGTGCTAAAAAGTTCATTGAAATTCAATTTCTCATGCAGAAGGGAAAGGGGTTCTGTTAACTCTTTACCCACACATGGGTAGCAAAATTAATATCAGACAAAATAAAGTTTAAAGCAAAAAATAATTATATGGACATTCTGTCTTATATGTTAAATTAATCATCCACCAAGAACATAAAAGCCTTAAACCTTTTCTTATAAACTTATCAACTGTAAGCATTGAGGTTCATAAAGAAAAAAATGATGGTGCTCCAAGAAGAAATCTGTAAGACCGCAATAGCACCTTTTAGAAACTAACAGATTAAGTAGAAAAAAAGTAACGTAGGATGTAGAAAATTTGGATAACCCAATTAACAGTACATGGACTGTATATTAGCAGAAAAAAATAGTATATCTTCTTCTTTACATGTAATATTGATAAAAATTAATCCATGTATTATACTATTTTATAAAGGAAATTGTAGCTTATTTCAGACAGCTTTGCTAAATGTACTATAATACATTCGAAAAGAAACAAAAATATAATCCAAATAATGAAGCACATATCTTGGAATTTGTATTTTTGACTCAAAATAATTCTTAGGTTAATGAAGATAAAGAAATAAAAATTGCCGACTGTTTACACCTGAAAATACAACATTTATCAAAAGCTTTGTTTGCTGGCCAAAGTGATACTAAAAAGAAATTTTGTAGTGTTTGTCATTGCACTTGTAATCTTCGTGGTGTTCTGAGCTTTCAATTCATGAAATTATTTAAAAAGTAAGTATACTAAGAAAAATAGAAATGATTTAGAAAAAAACAGAAATAAATTGTAAAGCAAATAAACATAAGCAACAATATAAAAATAGATAAACTGGAAATAATCAAAATTAAAAACTATTGTGTTTCAAAGCATATCACCGAGAAAGCGAAAAGACAATCTATAAAATGGGACAAAAATTTTACAAATTGTATCTGATAAGGGACTTGTAACTAGAAAATATTAAGAACTTCTACAACTCAATAATAAAACAATATATAACTCAATTAAAAAATGAGCCAAGGATCTAGATAGATATTGCTCCAAAGAAGATATATAAATGATCAATACATAATGAAAAGAGGCTCAACATCATTAACCATCAGGGAAATGCAAATAAAAAGTACAGTGAAATACCACTTCATATCCACCAGGATAGCTATAATCAAAAAGGTGGGATAGCAGGTATTAGCGAGGATGTAAAGAAATTGGAGCCCTCATACATTGCTGGTGGGAATGTAAAATTGTGTAGCCACTTTGGAAAATAGTCTCTAAGTTCCTCACATGATTAAACATGGAGTTACCATATGACCCAGAAATCCCACATACATACTTAAGAGAAATGAAAACATATATCCACACAAAATTTTGCATATGCAAATGCATGTTTATAACAACATTATTCATAATAGCCAAAGGTAGATACAACCCAAATGTTCAACTGATGAATACATCAACAAAATGTAGTATAATCCTACAATGGGTATTATTCAGTTACAAAGATGAAAGAAATGCTGATATTTGCTACAATGTGTGTGAACCTTGAAAACATTAATGCTAAGTGAAAGAAGTCACTCACAAAAGACTGCATATTTTAGGGTTCCATTTATACAAAATACCAAAAATAGGCAAATTCATAGGGACAGAAAGTAAATTAGTGGATGACTAGGGCTGAGTAAGGGAGTGGGGTGAAGTGGGAAATGACTGCTAATGGGTATGGAGTTTCTTTCAGGGATTATGAAAATATTCAAAAATTGATTGTGGTGATGGCTGCACAACTCTGTGAGTATATTAAACCCATTTATTTGTACAAATTAATTGAGTAAATTGTATTCTGTATGAATTGTATCTCAATAAAACGGGAAATAAAAAATAGTAAAAATTATCAACTTAAAACCGAAATATAGATACAGCTTGGGAAGTACAAGAAAGAAAACAATATGTATAAACAGTAAGGAGGAAGGAAGGAAAGGAGAAAGGGAGGGAGAGAGGAAGGAAGGAAAGATGGGTGGAAGGAAATGAGAAAGGGAAGGAGGGAGGGAGGGAGAAAGAAAAACATAACTACAATTATAAAGAAGATTGTCATAACTTTTTTATTAAGCCAACACATTTGGAAACCCATATGATCTTTGTAGAAAATTAAAATGGATATATTCATCTCATACAGAAGTAGAAAAACTGGGCCCCGCGCAGTGGCTCACGCCTATAATCCCAGCACTTTGGGAGGCCGAGGTGGGTGGATCACCTGAGGTCAGGAGTTGGAGACCAGCCTGGCCAACACGGTGAAACCCCTTCTCTACTAAAAATACAAAAATTGGCTAGGCGTAGTGGCGGGCGCCTGTACTCCTAACTACTTGGGAGGCTGAGGCAGGAGAATTGCTTGAACCCCGGAGGCGGAGGTTGCAGTGCGCTGAGATCGCACTATTGCAGTCCAGCCTGAGTGACAGAGTGAGACTGTCTTAAAAAAAAAAAGGTAGAAAAACTGGAATAATCAATAATTGAGGAAAATTTGTATAAATATTTTTAAATCTCCTACCGCCTTCAAAAGCTGCAAACCAGAGTAAGCTTTACCAAACTCTAAGGACCTGTTAATTCTCATTTTACACTAATTATACCATTAGTTTAGAAAAAGATGAGAAGATATTCATTTATTTGATAAGGCTAGCATAATGCTGATGCCAAATAGTAAGAAGTTCCACAAAACTATGGACCCGGGTCACTTTATAAATACAGAGGCAAAAATTCTAAAAATGTTAGCAGGTTGATGCAGCCATCTATTAAAAGGATTATAAGACATGATAGCCAAGTAAGGTTTTTCCACGAATGTTACGATAGTTCAGTTTTAGAAAACCTTTCAGTGTAATTCACTATATTACAGAATAGAACAGAAACAAATAGGATCATCTCAACAGATGCTAAAATGTATATTATAAGATATAATAACCTTTGATGGTATAAACTAACAAATTAGGATAGAATGACTCTTCTGTAACCCAATAGAAGGTTTGCAGAAACCTTCCACAAACTTCAGCATCATACTTAATATTCAAATAGAAGTACCAGAATCAAGACAAGAAACTTCCTGCGTGTTCCTGAAGATTGAGTGGGCTGCAGACAGACTTGGCCTCTGTGATCATCCTTGAACACAGCACAGAGTTTTTTGCACTTTCATTCCCTTTCCCTGGAGCATTCTTCCAGTAGTTATTTGCATTCCTAGCCTCCCTAACTTCTTTCAGGGCTTTGTTCAAGTGCCACCTTTTCAGAGGGACATTCCTTGAATGTCCTCTTTAAAATAATAGTCTTCGCTTTCCCTCTGGCACTGCTCCCCTTTACTTAATGTTATTTTCTTCTAGCACTTGTATCACTATCCATCTAGTCACCTGTACTGTAAGTCCCAGGGACTTAGACTGTGGGAGGCATGAAGTTTGCTTATTGCTACCTCCAATGTATAGATCAGTGCCTGACATATATTAAGCACTCATTAAATATTTGCTGAATGGATGCTGCATTTAATGACAGAATTCCAGTGTAATAGCCTAATGTTGATTAATTCTTTGACTTAAGAATTATGGGAGAGGAACTTTATATTTAAGGTGATTGTATCTAAAGAATTGTAGAAGCTCGTTTCTCATGCAGTTCAGTTAAGCAGACTACCTGCAAGGTTATCTTTGGGAAATGACAAGGACGTGAGGATTTTTACTCTTGCATATCATTGAATCAGAGATGCCATCGATTAAAAAGCCATCTAGATATTTTTTAAATGAGAGGAGTGGAAACTGATGGTAATTTGTGAGACTTTAGTAAAGTGACAATTCTGGAGATTTTAAATATAAAAGTGAGATGCATCTTAGAATTGATGAATTACAGTATGATAACATTTTATGAAATCTTATCACTACCTTTCTAGTTTGAGGTGGACATTTATTTTAATATTCTGTCTGATGCTAAGTTATTTCATCTTTACAACTGTAATATAACATTTTAAATTACGTTGCATCATGTATTTTGAACATGGGAATATTCTCTTCTACTTCTAGTAGATAAGCAGTATTGTTTCAAATTATTTCCTTTTCTGGATATTTACACTGAAATACTATAAAAACACTAGAATAAATAGAAAAGTTATAGCATGGTGGGTTTATATCTCTATGGAGCATCAAAATTTATTAATATTACTTCTTTTTTCTTTGCCCATGGAAAAGTTTTTATGAACAACATGGTACTAGAACCAAGATAATGCATAGTAATCATTGCAGTCAAAATTTATAATTTTCCTTCGCACTGTTCTAAATTCTCATAACACAAAATTGAACTAAGATAGGAAAGTATATGTGATATCCACTTCTTTGAAAAATAAGTGTAAATTTGTTACTTATCAGTAGTTTTTTTTTTTGTTTTGTTTTTGTTTGTTTGTTTTGTTTTAATACCCAGGACCATCTACCACAGCACTGAAATTTGATATGGGAAAATCATATACTGAATTATAAACATGACAAAAGGAGCAGGTTCGGAGATTGCACGGCAGATGATATGATTGGGATATTTACCTTTTTTTTTTCTTTTTTCTTTTTTTGGAGACAGAGTCTCGCTCTGTCGCCCAGGCTGGAGTGCAGTGGTGCCATCTTGGCTCACTGCAACCTCCACCTCCCCGGTTCAAGTGATCCTCCTTCTCCAGCTTCCTGAGTAGTTGGGACTACAGGTGCCCACCACCACACCTGGCTAATTTTTGTATTTTTATTAGAGACAGGGTTTCACCATGTTGGCCAGGCTAGTCTTGAACTCCTGACCTCAAGTGATCCCCCCACCTTTGCCTACCAAAGTGCTGGGATTACAGGTGTGAGCCACCTTGCCCGGCCGATATTTACCTTTCTGGAAAGAAACTTCTCTCATTGGGTTGCTCTAAAAACCACTTCCAGCTAAGGTGACAGCTGGTGAACAAAAAACAACAAGTGAGAAAGAGAAAAGAGACAGGAAATTTTTTTTTTTAATGAGAGGAAAGGGAGTAGTAGGAGACAGGTAAATGGGCAGAATTGATTAACACAGATGACAGTGAAAACACAAACACAAGAAAATAAAGACAGTTGGTGATGTGAGATTCAAAAGCTTTGCATATCTCTTTTGCTCTTAAGCAGATCATCACATTCTGTTGAAAGCTTTGTGTTTTGTTTTGTTTTGTTTTTTTAAACTATAGGTCAGTCTGTAGTCTGGGGATTATTCATTCTCAGAGCTAGATAACCTCTTGTTGTAGGATTGGATTGCTGGGTGATTGACTGCCCACCTGTTCTGGATAAACAGAAAAAACTAACTCCATGGTGAAGTCTGGTCCTAAAATCTGCAAAAGAAACAGCTGTTTGCTTCTTTGTGGTGGCCTTTCTGATGGTCCTGTGTCCTTCCCCTACCACCCCTCAGGCTACACACTAGCTTCTTATGGACAGATTCTATCATCCTTTAGGAGATATCACCCAAGTCATGCTCGCGATATGGTTTTGCCTTATTGAAAAGCTAAAGGCCATGCAGTCCATTCCTACTCCCTTAAAGCACTCCATTGGCTGCCTCTGTACGAGATTTGCCCATACCCACCCACCCACTCCCAGCATGCTAACATTCCATCTCTGTAGAGACTCCTAGCTAAGGGAGTCTTCAAAGTTATCATCTGCTTATATTTTTTCCATTCTTACTCTCAAGCAATGTCCATTGCTTCCATGGAGTTTTCTCTTTTGCAATGAAAGGTCCCAGCCTCTCTATCATTCTCGTCTCCACAGCCCTCTGAACATAGTGTGTACTGCATTAACAAGATGATGGCTTATGTTCATAATAATAATTTGGAAGCATCAAGAATAATTCACATTATGTTAGCATTCTAAGCTTCACTAAGGTAACGGATTATATGTTTTACAGAGCTTTTCACCCAAAACAACTTTGCTGTTTTGGTACTTACAGCGTTTCGCCTACATTACTGAGAAAATTCACTCACAGTAACAGCTCATCCATGAATCTACCAAATAATAGTAGTAGCTAGTACATAAAAGGTTGGATGTTTCGTTGAATATGCACAAAGCATATGGAGACCAAACAGTGTAGCCTAGCGTAAATACTACCAACCATTTCTCCATATATGTACAATCACATATAATCAAATCATATGTATGATCAAAATACACGTGTGATTTGACCAAACAATGTAGGCTAAATACTACCAACCATTTCTCCATATTTATATAATCATATATAATCAAATCATATGTATAATCAAAATATATGTGTGATTTAGGGAATCATGGTTTTAAAAAATGATACCACTGTAATATGCATTTCCTGCACCTTTTCTTATTGACAATAATTTGTGAAAAATGTTCCATTCTGTACATACAGATGAAGTCATTCATTTAAATATCCCATGTTATGCATATGCCATACTTTATTCAACTTTCCTCTTGAGAGGCACTGTTTGAGATTTTTCTTCTTTTTAAAAAATGTGTTTGTATCTGTTTATTCATTTGCTTTCTGAGAAAGTAAGTATGTTTGGAAAATTTGGGTTTCAGTCCCTCCCACCACTATTAGTCATGTGAGGTTGAGCAAGTCCTCTCTGAATCTGTTTGCTAATCTGTAAAAACATCTCCAGTAATAAAACCATCTCTTCCTCAGAAGTTTATGGAAGATCCAAATGTGGAAGTAAATATACAAATACATATTATAAAGATCATTTTAATTAATTCATATTTGTTTTATATTTCTAATTGCAGAAATTGTTCATAGGTACAGAAAAAACAGTAAAATGAATACTTTTTCCCTCTTTCTATTAAAGAATGGAATGACTCCTCTAATGCATGCAGCATATAAAGGAAAACTCGATATGTGCAAATTACTACTGCGACATGGAGCCGATGTAAATTGCCATCAGCATGAACATGGATACACAGCCCTCATGTTTGCTGCACTTTCTGGTGAAGTTTTAGTATTTATAAATATTAGTTACCTATACAAACTTGTTATAAGTACATATATACTAGAAGATTAAATGCATTTTGATTTTATTAATTTTATGATCAAGTTTTATGGAAAGGAATGATGGCAATTGGTTTTTGAAAAGCTATAATGCAGGAAATAAATTATATAGTTAATTTGGTGATCTGTTTCTTTTGTTATTTAAATCAATTGATTCTTTATGTGGACAACATTTTGATGGAATTGAGGAACTGGATCTGTTTTTCTTTCAAGTTACCGCCTTTGATATTCTATATCTTTATATTTTCAAGTGATATGAAAACTTCTTTGTTCTCTTGAACAAACAGTCGCTGTGATAGAGCTATCTGTTTGCCTCACTGGCACTTATGTGCTAAATATGATGATCCATTTAGAAACTTAATCGGATTTGTATTGTTTATTATTTGCTGAATAAGGACAATTTAGAAACACTGTCTAAAATTAAGTGGGGTTATCTGTAATTGGTGTAGCTCTTTGAAAAATACAGAAGTAATATAATATCCTTGTACTTTGAAGATAATAATCTATATTTTCATAATCCTGGAATCCAGAAGCATTTCTAAGCACTGTATAAACCACAGAATCCAAAAAGAACAATATTGATAAAAATTTAACATTTTCATTTGTAGGATATACCATAAATAGAGTTAAAATACAAATGAAAAACTAAAAATATTTATTATATACCTTAAAGGATTATATTGTTAAATATAAGAAGTTCTTTTAGCTGGGCACAGTGGCACACACCTGTAATCCCAGCACTTTGGGAGGCCAAGGCAAGCCAATTGCTTGAGCCCAGGAGTTCGAGAACATCCTAGGCAACATGGTGAGACCTTGTCTCTACCAAAAATACAAATATTAGTCAGGCACGGTGGTGCACGTCTGTGGTCCCAGCTACTCAGGAGGCTGAGGAGGAGGATTTTTGAGCCTGGGAGGCAGAGGTTGCAGTGAACCGAGATCATGCCCTGGCACTCCAGCCTGGGTGACAGAGTGAGACTCTGTCTCAAAAAAAAAAAAAAAAAGAGTTATTATAAATCAATTATAAAAAGAAAAATACTGCAGTAGAAAATTGGATGGAAAACTTGGCTGGGCATGGTGGCTCACGCCTGTGATCCCAGCACTTTGGGAGGCCGAGGCGGGCGGATCACGAGGTCAGGAGATCTAGACCTTCCTGGCTAACACGGTGAAACCCCGTCTCGACTAAAAGTACAAAAAATTAGCTGGGCATCATGGCGGGCGCCTGTAGTCCCAGCTACTCCAGAGACTGAGGCAGGAGAATGGCCTGAACCCGGGAGGCGGAGCTTGCAGTGAGCCGTGACCGCACCACTGCACTCCAGCCTGGGCAACAGAGCGAGACTCAGCCTCAAAAAAAAAAAAAAGAAAATTGGATGGAAAACAAAAGAAATACAACTGGCTGATCAAAATATAAAACATTTTGCACAGTAATCAAATAAATGCAAATTAGAACAATAAATTTTATTTTTTAGCTTATTATACTGGCAAATGTTAAGAAAGAGCTATAATGCTCAGGAACTTCTTTACACTATTTTGGGGAGTGCATGTCAGTCCAACCTTGCTGGATGGCAGCCTGGCAAAATGCATTCAAAATATGCATAACCTTTGATCTGGCAATATTTCCCAGGAGCTGTTCCTAAGCAAATCATAATTCAAACTTGTGAAAATGAATGGAAAATACTTTTCACTGAGTATAGTTCATAATAGCAAAATATCCATAATGACTACTTTAGTAGAAGAATGTGAATAGAATAGCATGTGTATGTTTAGATAGAAAAAAGGTGTAGAAAGATAGATACCCCAGTGGTTAATAGTTATTCCAGAGCCTGTAAGTGTGAGGAATGGGATGGGTTAGCTGATATTAAAGAGGAGCCCTATTCATTTTATCTCTTTTTTAAAAATGTTTTTGTATGTGTATTTTGATTTTATTCTAAGCGTTACCTCTAGGAAAACATATTTCATTTTGTTTAAAAAAGCAATATTCAATTCCATACTGCTTTTGCATTGCTTGATTTGTTTTCCAGAAAATAAGGTTAATTTCCAAGTAGGTTCTATAGCATTTTATTCTTTACTGTAGTTATGATTCATGTTTTAAAAGAATGAAGATATCCATATGACCGAAACCTAAAACGAACTGGGGGAAAAAAAGGTATAAAGAGTTTAGAAAAGGGATGTTTAAATTGTGTCCTCCTTAACATTAACAAATATATTCCCTTTAAAACTCTAGGTAATAAAGACATCACGTGGGTAATGTTGGAAGCTGGTGCTGAGACAGATGTTGTCAACTCTGTGGGAAGAACAGCAGCTCAGATGGCAGCCTTTGTGGGTGAGATTTTGCTGCAGTTTTACATTAGATTATACCCAAAATTTCCCTTGTGGAAAAAAAAACACTTTGCTTCTCTTGGTGGAAATATTATCATGTTGCTTTAAAAAACATAAGTATTTACAGTCCACTGTAACTTAATGAAATACCTAGTGACTCTGGAGAAAAACGGCTATTTCGAATTTCCAGTTTTTGGAATACAAAGAGTAGTGGGGCCATTTTAATTGCTCACAAATGCTTATAACATGTATATTTATGTCTCTAATGAAAGTAGCTAACCCTACTGTTTAAGAATATGAAGAGTGAAGTCAGTAATCTCAAGTTAAATTTTGGCTGTGCCACGTGATAGCAAAGTACTTAATAATTCTGACCTTCACTTTCCTCATGGTAAAATGTTACTGGGTTATTGTGAGGATTGAAAGAGGTGATAGACTTGAGCTTTCCATGTAACACTAAATAAATGGTATTAGTGTTGTTAATAATTATTACAACAATGACGTAACTCTTAGGAAAGAGTACTTGATAATAATATACAACTACTTTATTATCATTCTTATCAACCACAGACATTTATTTTGTGTGCTCAATAATTCTTGGCGTGTTAATCCTATTACTTGACATAATATAAGGAAAGAGTGGGAGTGAATTCTTGTTCTTTGGTATTGTGACGCCATTGAATTGGTGGTGAAGAGACTCCACTGAGAGAAAAGCAAAGATAGCAACGTCTGATTTATTGGGAGTGCAGTAAGTGGCCTTATAGGGACTAATAATTCATTAAACAAATAATGTTCACAACCTATAAAGCAAGCATCACTGTGGGTGTCTTGGTTATAGTGATAAGAAAGGCTGTTCATACTTTCATGGCACTTAAAGGGTAATAGGAATGACAAATGGTGTGAAAATATATACTCCAAGGTAGAACTTCAGAGCTCCATAAAAATACCTAGAAGAGGAGGATCTATCCCATTCAAGGAGGTTTTGAGAGAAGTCAAGTTCAGATACAGTGGAAATTAGGTATGGAGGATGGTAACTGAATATTATGTTAAATTTTATTATAATATTTTCTGCTGCCATTGATTAAGCTAGACACTCAGTTGCTTTATGACAGCTTTTTCTGTTAGAAGAAATATCCTTATTTTAATTTCAGAAGGACTTGAGAAAGGTGTGGCCTTGTGTAAGCTTCAGAGAAATATTTTAATTCCCATACGTACAGGCCCCAAGTTGCCCCCATCTCAGTTCTAAGCTAATTTTGAGGGTATCACTGCAGGGGGAAAGAACACTACAGTAGGAATCTGGAGACTTGAACTTGAGTTCATGTGTGCTGATGATTAGTTATAGGATCATGGGCAAATTCCTTTACCTCCATAGGCCTCAGTTTTCTGATCTGTATGCAGAGAAGCAGGGGAATTACGTGATCTCTGAAGTTCTATTTAACTGTACAAGTTTTCTTTATATCCACAATGTAACAAAATATTGCTCAGATAGAGGTAAAATAATTATCCCAAGATCACAGGTCTGGAAATGGAGGAGTCTCTTCTTTCAGGCATTAATACAATGCTCCTTTCTTTTTCTTAACACTACAATACTAACAAAATTTTTACTACGGTAAAAATTGTTTGCCATCCTATCCTAACATAAGAGTAATGTTTTCATTCCTTTTTAATCTATTTAATTTCACAGACAGAAAATTACATTGCACCCTTCCAGTTGTTACTGTATTTTCCAAATAATTAGCCTTTAAAAAAGCTCATTCTCCCCTTTTTGTTTCCTTCAAGTGGATCAGTATGTATACATGTGTACATACATACATAAGATTTTTGTCATTTTTTTACAATGCCATCCATCACACAGCAGATATTCCTTGTAACTTGTTTTCTTCACTTAGTAATATATCATGGAAGTTCCTCCCATCTCAGTAGGCATAATTCATTTCCTTCAACAGCTACGTGATATTCCATGATACAGATGTTCCACAGTTCAGTAAGCTCTCCCTTATTGACCAATTTTACAGGTTTTTAACCACTTTTCCACAAATAAGGTAATAATCATCCTTGATTTTCTATTTTTTATAAGTTAGTGTTTGAATATTTTTTACATGTTAGAACTTTAGTATCTCTAAAGTATTTCCTAGAAGTAAAATTGCTGAGACAGAGGATATAGACTTTTTATTTTTTTATTTATTTACTTATTTACTTATTTATTTATTTTTGAGACAGAGTCTTGCCCTGTCGCCCATGCTGGAGTGTGGTGGCGCAACCTCGGCTCACTGCAACCTCGGCCTCCCAGGTTCAAGTGATTCTCCTGCCTCAGCCTCCCAACTAGCTGGAATTACAGGCATGCGCCACCACACCTAGCTAATTTTTTTTTGTATTTTTAGTAGAGACAGGGTTTCACCATGTGGTCAGGCTGGTCTCGAACTCCTGACCTCGTGATCTGCCTACCTTGGCCTCCCAAAGTGCTGGGATTATAGCCACCATGCCCGGCCTAGAGTTTTAATTTTAATGTAAGTCTAGATTCCTTTCCAAAAGGGCATAGTAATTCACAGTAATGTCCTCACCAGAGCTGGGTATTATCATTCTTTCATTTTTTCCAGTCTGATAGTTAAAAAGATGGTACGTACTTTCCCCTCATTATTCATGAAATTAAGCACTTCTGTTGTTGGTAGTTTGTATTTTCACTTTTGTGGATTACCCACTTATACTTTTTTTTCATTTTTTTGTGGGGGGATGCCCTTTGTTATTGCTTTGAGGAGCTTTATGCATACAAATCCATTATCTAACAAATGTGTTTCAAATATTTTATGCCAGTCCTACTCCTCCTCCTCCCCCTCCTTCTTTTTATTCCTTTTCCTCTTCCTCCTCCTCTTCCTCCTCTTCTTCTTCTTCCTTCTTTCTTCTTCTTTTTTAACTTTATGGAGACCTTTGCCATAGGAAATTTATTTATTTATTTATTTATTTAATTAATTTTTTTTTTTTGAGATGGAGTCTCACTCTGTCACCCAGGCTGAAGTGCAGTGGTGTAATCTCAGCTCACTGCAACCTCCACCTCCTGGGTTCAAGCGATTCTCCTGCCTCAGCCTCCCATGTAGCTGGGACTATAGGTATGTGCCACCACACCCAGCTAATTTTTGTATTTTTCATAGAGCTGGGGTTTCGCCATGTTGGCCAGGCTGGTCTCGAACGCCTGACCTCAGGTCCTTCCCAAAGTCCTAGGATTACAGGCATGAACCACTGTGCCCATCAGGAAATTTACTTTTAAGTGGTCATATTTTTTCTTTTATAGCTTCTGTGTTTCTTGTTTTGCTAAAAGTGGGCCTCTTGACCAGAAGTTATATAAGTATTCTCCTAAATATCCTTCAGTTATTTTTTATGATTTTTTTGGTACCTCTAGAATTTGTTTAGAGTTCATTTCTCCCCAGATATATAGCTAATTGTGATGGTACCATTTATTACACCAGCTAACATTATCCTACTGAATTGAAATACCACATTTGTGGTAAGTTAAATTATCTTTTACTAAATGATTATATAATTATTTGCAGAGAATTAACATTTGTATGATGCTAGGACTTTCCATCCAGTTACACAGTATGCCTTTACGTTTCTTTTAGGGGAGGGGACTGACTTTTGGTCTTTCGATAATATTTAATAGGTTCCTTCATCTCAATCCTTTCTTTCAGAATTTATTTCTTAGTAATTTGTGGTTACTGTTCATATGGTAAGAATTTGCACTACCACCTCCACACTCAATCCCTTCCAGCTGGTTATGGATAATAAAGAGAAAAGTTATTGATTTCTGTATTTTTTTCTTATTTTTATTACAGTTTAATGGATTTTCTAGCTATTAAATTTTATCTTGTTTTCTATTTGAATTTGCTTTGGGCTTCAAAGTTAGAAAAAGTAATAGTGATAATTGACATGTCTTTTTCCTGTTTTTAATGAAAATATTTTTAGCTTTTCACTTTTAATTTGATATTGCTATTGGTTTTATCATTGTATCATGTCACTCTTTTTCTTGTTGAATTCTTTTAGTTCTACTTTTACTGATATTACAGCTATTCCTAATTCCTTTTTTTGTCAATAAGCTGTTTGCTCATCTGTTATTTTCAATCTTTATCATTTCATTTAAATAGTATAACTTACAAATGTATAGATGGGTTCTGTTTTATAACCCAAAATGATAGTTTCCCTCTCCTAACAGGTATTTAGCTTATGTATATTTAATGTAATTACTGATATATGTGGTTGCATTCCTCCTCTTTGACCTCATTTTTACTCCTTATTTTACTTGACATTGTGCACGCGCGTGTGTGTGTGTGTGGGTGCACGCGTGTGCACACATGTATTTCCTTAAAGTGATTGGCCGGTCAAAACTGTACAGTACCACATCCCCCATCCCCAAGGCCCCGTATTTACCCATTTAGCAACCTTATAAGATGAAATCCTTATACTTCATTTATTTCTCCACATTCTCTGTTTTTGCCTTGTCAGGCCACAGGTCTTTCCTTTCTGCCTCCTCTGATACTTCCTCAAAACCTGTGCCATCATACCTGTAGCTGTGGACTTTGCTGAGAGAGTCTAGTATTTTTAGTACCAGCTGTAGTGAGAGTGTCGTTGACAGGGTGTTGCTTCTCTTTCAGTAATCCACACCACCAGCTGTATGATTTGCCTGTCATCTATCTTCACCCACTCATATGAACTCCCTCTCTTACTGTCCTCTCTCTCCTCCCCTTTGTCTCCATTTTTGTCTTTAGATCTCTGTTCTCATTTAGATTTTGGTTATAGACCTTTTCAAATGGGTTACGTAGGTTGTATATTCTTTGAAACCCATCATGACAAAACTATTAATACCTTTCTCTCTGAAATGTGAGTCATATTTTGCCTAGCTTTCTGACTCATATCACAGTTCTTTTCTCTGAGACATATAGAAGTTATTCTACAGTTTTCTAAGTTCTGGTTTTGCAAATGAGAATTCAACTTACTTTCCATTGTAAACTTTACATTTCTCATTCTGGAAG
Organism: Papio anubis; assembly: GCF_008728515.1. Lineage (NCBI taxonomy): Eukaryota > Metazoa > Chordata > Mammalia > Primates > Cercopithecidae > Papio > Papio anubis. The sequence continues at coordinate 86,834,492 of NC_044979.1, read as the reverse complement.
AGCGTTTGATTTTCAGCTTATCCTTGAAAATAAAAAATTTGAATAGGATAAGTCTTGTTGTATGTGTGTGTTCCTATGAATCACACTCAGTGAGCCCTGTAAGTCTAGAGGACTCAAATCTAGTGATTGTAATATGGGAGCAACATGATGTACTGGCTTTTCCACCCGCAGCATTTATTTTCTATATTAATAGTATTATTTTATTTATGTATATTCAGAATTTATAAATTTAAAACCAGTAAAATATTTAAGAATTTCAATTACAAAAATTTAAACTTAAACGATTAAGTATTTACAAAGATAAACTTTAAACATATTATTCAAATATGTTATTAGCAGATTAATGAAAATATCAAAATAAGCACTACCTAAAATAAAAAAGCTTAATCTGGGAAAAAAGGTAAAGTAATATTATTTTTTCTCTTTAAAAAGGTATAATTAGGCTGGGCGCAGTGGCTCACGCCTGTAATCCCAGCACTTTCGGAGGCCGAGGCGGGCGGATCACCTGAGGTCGGGAGTTAAAGACTACCCTGATCAACATGGAGAAACCCCGCCTCTACTACAAAATACAAAATTAGCTGGGCGTGGTGGCTCATGCCTATAATCCCAGCTACTCAGGAGTCTGAGGCAGGAGTATTGCTTGAGTCTAGGAGGCGGAGGTTGCCGTGAGCCGAGATCGCGCCATTGCACTCTAGCCTGGGCAACAAGAGCAAAACTCCGTCTCAAAAAAAAAAAAAAAAAAAAGGTATAATTAAGAAATCCCTGACTGTACTAATTGGAGGACTGACAAGAAGATATAGTTGTAAGCTAATTCCATATTTTTCTCTGACTACTTTATCTTCAGGTCTTCCTATGTCCGGTTCAGTACTTTTAATGAGCTACTTTAGAATTTTTTTTTTTTTTTTTTTTTTTTTTTGGTGGGAACACCTATCTTTTTATTGAAGCTGGATATAGATTTTGTTTTAAGGAAGCATATGCAGTTTGTCTTCATCTTCTCTGGTTTCTTCATATACAGTTGTAAATTTCCTCACAGTTACTTGGGTTGATTTTGATGCTGTGTTCATAATCCACTTGCATTAGATTTGCTTGGTTGAATGTCATTTTTCTCTCTTGAAGATTCTGGGAGAGGTGTTCATTTTCTAAACGGAGCACCTTGGCTCTTTTCACATTTTTAATATAGATTGCTACTGTTTGACTTCTTAAGACGTATATACTGGGGAAAGAAATAAAAGAAATACCCACCTCCCCCAATCCTCCCAAAAAGAAAGAAATTGGGTGTTCTGGTACTTAATAAAAGCACGGAGTACCAAAAATGGTATTGTGATCACTATTAATTTCTCTTTTCAAATCAGGGAGGTTTTCTTTTATCATTTGTTTAATTCTCCATCTATTCCTTTTTTTCCTTTGAGATTTCTGTTAATTTTCACTATTAGATTTCGTGGATTTGTTCTTTAGCTCTTTCATCTCTTGCAAGAGCTGTGAATTTTTCTGTTTTGAGATATTTCATCCACTCGATCTTTTTAGTTTGTTTATTTTGTTGAGACAGGATGTCTCTTACCCAGGCTTGAATGCAGTGGTGTGATCAAAACTCACTGCAGCTTTGACTGGGCATGGTGGCTCACGCCTGTAATCCCAGCACTTTGGGAGGCTAAGGCAGGCAGATCACCTGAGGTCAGGAGTTTGAGACCAGCCTGGCCAACATGGTGAAACCCCATCTGAAAATACAAAATAGATTAGCTGGGTGTGGTGGTACACACCTGTAGTCTTAGCTACTTGGGAAGCTGAGGCAGGAGAATTGCTTGAACCTAGGAGGCAGAGGTTGCAGTGAGCCATGAGCCAAGATCACACCACTGCACTCTAGCCTGGGCGACAGAGCTAGACTCTCTCACCAAAAAAAAAACAAAAAAAAAACAAAAAAAAAAACACCCTCACTGCAGTCTCCAACTCCTGGCCCCAAGCAATCCTCCTGCCTCAGTCTCCCAAGTAGCTGGGACGACAGGCACGTACAACTGTACCCAGCTAATTTTTTAAATTATTTGTAAATAAGGGGTTGTGCTATGTTACCGAGGGTGGTCTGCACCTCCCAGGCTTAAGCAGTCCTCTTGCCTCAGCCTCCCAGAGTGCTGGGATTATAGGCATGAGCCACCATGACTGGCCTTGATCCTCTGTGTTACTAATTTAGTTCTCAATAGTCACCAGGATCGCCTCTTTCAGTTTGCCTGTTAATTTTTAAAATTTAAATCTCTCTGCGGTTCTTGAAAGTCTATTTATATATTATAATTGAATCTGCTTAACTTAAATGCTCTTATTAGCTGTAGTTATAGTGGTTATTGTTAGGGTAAATGTTATCCATACACTTCCAACCCAAGAAGCCCTCTGTTGGAGGCATTGCATAATCTTCAGAATTGCTGGATCCCCATAGGTACTTTGTTCTGTACCTCCCAGGCAGTCAGGTAAAGCTGATAGGGTCCTGGATCAGTGGAAGAAGAAAGTTTAATGTCTCAATTAAGACATTAATTAGTTAGTTTAGAAAATGATAACCCGTCCTTCCAGAATCTTTAAGAAGAGAGAAAAATGACATTCAACCAAGCAAATCTGATGCAAATGGGTTATGAACACCGCATCAAAATCAACCCAGGTAACTGTGTGGAAATTTACATCTGTGTATGAAGAAACCAGAGAAGATGAAGACAAACTGCATATGCTTCCTTAAAACAAAATCTTATATCCAGCTGCAATAAAAAGATAGCTGTTCCCATTTAAAAAAAAAAAAAAATGTTCTAAAATATCTCATCGAAAGTGTTCAACCATTTCATTGAGACATTAAGCTGGTTTGGTCAGCAAACCAGCTGAGGCACAAGGATGAAGCCCGCCACTCCCGGGTTCTTCCAGGAACTTTCAGGGACAAGCAGAGCCCTCTGCCAGCCTCAAGCACCAGGGTCCAGGCGGCCCACAGTGCTGTCCCCACGCAGGTCACCTGTTGTCAGCAGGATCAAGCAGACACTCCCAGGACCAAGCACAAGCAGGCAGGGGCCACGCAGACTGCCCCAGGGGGACCACTTTCCGGGAGCAGGGACCATGGCGTCTGCACACTCTGCCCAGGCACGCCTCCGCTGGTCCCCCAGCCCTCATCGGTCAGAATGGAGGAAGAAGTCTCTCCTCCGGAGATCCAGGCAGAGCCTGCGCCCTCCTGTGTGCCCTGTGGGTTCTGCCTGCTTGCCCAGAGTGGCCACTGCTTTGCTACAGAGAGGTAGTGGAGAGGGAGCTAGGGACGAGGGGCCACAGGAGCACACTTGCAGGCCAGCAGCTTCCCCGGGGAAGAGTTTGCTTTCGTAGAACCATTTTTAATTAGAGATGCCTTAGAGAAGTGGCTTGGAATTCTGTGCAAAGCCACGATATGGATTCCAAGCTTATGGAAGCAAAAGCCTTTTCTCTACATTTCACAAAGACGGCAAGCTTTTCTCAAATTCGGGGGGTAGTGGGTAAGGGGGAGAGGGTTTCAGTTTAATATTATCATTATAATAAGAACAATACTTTATATGGAGTAAATTTAAATTTTGTGTAAATACAACCGGATGTGATTAGGGAAACATGAGCATCATTTGTGTAGGCTGAGAAGAGGAGACATTTAACTTACAAGCAACTTATGAAATACTTAGGGTCTCTTACAAGTTGAACAGTGCTTTCTTTTGTAATCCACATAATCTTCATATGTATTTTGGATTCTGTGTCTTTCAAAGATTGTTTATCAACTTTACAAGGAATGTTTATAAATGTTCTCTAAAATATTTTACCTGTCCTCCTCCTCTACTCTCCTTTCCTGAAAAATAAAGATATTGCTGCATGTTTACATCACAAAAATGGCAACATAATTAATTTTAAAATCCAGATGTGTTATTTTTAATACTAAAACACAACTTTTCTATTTTTCTATGAAAAGGTCAACATGATTGTGTGACCATAATCAACAATTTCTTTCCTCGAGAGAGACTGGATTATTACACTAAGCCCCAGGGACTGGATAAAGAGCCAAAACTGCCCCCAAAGTTGGCAGGCCCACTGCACAAAATCATCACCACAACGAATCTTCATCCTGTCAAGGTAGTGTGCTGTCTACTGTATTTGCTTTTTATGTAAATATTGCTTCAGAGCTTAAACTGCTTTTATTATACAGGATCATAATTGTCTTGGGTTGGGTTTTGTAGATGTAGAGCTTGCAGTGGGCTCTTTTGGCCTGTTGATTTATTGAAGGAGCACTCTCTGTTGAAACCTGGAAGTGAGTGAGCGAGAGAGAAACAAACTAAAGCATCAGGAAAAGCCACGCAAAGAGATGGGTTCGCTGAAGCCTAGCTTCCACCTCATCCCACCGGGAGCTCTGGAGTGTGAGTGGCTCCAGAGAAGCAAGGGAGTCCAGCTTTTGTATTCATCAGTCTGTTGTTGGATGGGGCCTGTCTCCAGAGGGAAAGGACAGCCTCCCAAATAGTACCAAGTGAGGTGGCTCCCTTTCAATGAGGGCAGTCTTCTGGAGAAAAGACCATAGTAGCTGACCCTGAGAGCCTCTGAGGCCTGGTATACAGGCCTGGTAAAAAGGATGTAGGTGGGGCACTAACAGCATCTGTTACAATAATTGCCTTTTTAAGAAAGATTCTGAAATGTAATCATGGGCACGTTTTTAAGGTAAGTGGCTATTTGATGCCTTTAAATAACATAGTTTTTCCAGTAATTCATCAAATCAAACAGATTGTCAAATTTCGTAGATGAACACATAAGTTCAAATGGCTTAACTGGGAAATTTCAAGAGCTATTCTGAAATATTTCAGTGCTATTGTCTTCTAGATTTTAAAAATATGGGCTTTTACTGTTTTTACAGCATAATTTAAAAAAAAATCCAGCTAAACAAGTATAATTTCCTCAATAATCATCATGGAAAACTACACAGCTACATGTGTGCTACAGTGATGAGGTCCTATTTCAATTTCAGTATCTGTCACATGCTTTTACTCACAGGGTAAAGATTTGATAGTAGTTCAGAGCTGTTTAAGTGAGCAAGATAGTAAGTTGAGTCAAAAGTTAAGGTTCTTCCTTAACATAAGGAGTTATTATCATGTAGAAAATAGATTTTCCCAGAAGTTTATTACAAAAGAAGAATCTGTGGAGTCTGCTGAGCATCGTGAAAATGAGTGGACAGTTCTTATAAGTAACTCTGTTGAAGAGTGACCCTCATTCAAAGATATAAGATCCAAAATGTATATAATCTTATTGCTTTGTTGATGCATCCCTGTACATCTTTCTTGAGTATTTGAAGGTTGAGAAACAAACCAAATTTACTCATTGTGTGTTCCTCCACCCAAATTAATTTTCTAGGTCCTTAAGAGAGATGACAAACTAGTAGATACCTTTCCCATCAGACAGAAAAGTGAAATCTGCTGTTTTTATTTTAGAAAACTCAAGAGTTTTTCTTAATATTCTGGAAGAACTGCCAGAGGCAACACTAGTGATACTAAGTGGGCAAATTCAGCTGTGAATTGCATACTCATGTTTTTAGTGGAGACTACAGAGGGCTTAGAATTTAACCTTTAAAAAATATATATTTTCTTCTTTGTTAGTGGTTCTCTGCCTCCCAGCACACCTAGAGAAAAGAGAACTCCCTAGAGAAGCATTGGCTCCTCTCCATGGTGCTGTCTCAGGCATGGGCTGGCTGGGATGGGGAGACAGGTTTCTGTCAGGGGACGGTATTTCTCAATGTAGAGAATGTGTGTGGTTCTGTAAGACCCTTGTTCCTCCACTGCCTGAGCAATACAGGATATTCTGGCTTATATTGATTTGAAGAAGTTCCCTGTATTTTTCTGATTCACTGTCTTTCATATCTAGGTTTCTACCCCTTCAGATTGCAGTAAGGGTTTGTGGATTTTTTTTTTTTTTTTTTTGAGATAGGGTCTTGCTCTGTCGCCCAGACTGGAGTACAGTGATGCAGATCTTGGCTCACTGCAGCCTCTGCCTTCCGGGTTAAAGCAATTCTCCTGCCTCAGCCTCCTGAGTGACTGGGATTACAGGTGCCTGCCGTCATGCCTGGCTAATTTTTGTATTTTGGGTAGAGATGGGGTTTCTCCATGTTGGCCAGGCTTCTGGAATATTTTTTTATGTTTACTTGGAACCCAGTCTTTCAGGGTTAAGTGTCCTAAGAATTATTAATACTCTGTTTTCAGTTATCTTTGAAGGTGTATATTTTAAGTAAATTAGATTGAGGGCATATTTATGCAGACAATAATTTGTAAAGGTGTATAGTCTGAAATAGACTACATAATATTTTTTAGAGTATAAAGGGGACTATCCTATTATATACCTTCCTCCAGCCCAGACCTTGCTTTTTGTAGGTTTAAATGATCTATTCACTCGAAAGCTTTTCTTTTATCCATCCTTTGGATATAAAAGCCACCCAGTTGCTTTTGTTGTTGTGGCCTGTTTTTATTGCTCTACCCCTTTCTAAGCTAGCATGGCCTTTCCTATGGAGTATTATTTAAAAAGTAATAACCACTGTATAATGTCAAACAGCTTTTAAAACAAACTCAGAAATTCTCCCCAGTACACACCTCACATTTCATTACAGTGCACCTAACATAGCTATATTTGTGTCTAGGCTAAGTGGCTGCCATAGCAATAAGGATGCATTTGTTTTCAAAAGGGACTTGGAAGATTGTGCTGATGCCCAGAATATGAAGGTTATCTAGGAGAAAAACCAAATCACAGGAAAAAATGTCAGCAGAGCAGGGTCTATGAGTGGACAGGAGGCAGATGTGCACACAGCAATCCTGTCTTTGATTACTGTGATTTTCAAGCCTGGTATTGTAGATTTAGCAGTTTTTAAAAATGGGATTTAAAAACTAAAAGGAATTCAAAATGCCACTACATGAACATATTCTCAGGTAGCAATCCTTTGAATGGTAAAAATTTATCTAGTTTTTAATGCCAATAGAAATATATTTATTAAATGCTCCTCCTCATTAATTAATAAAAAGGATTTCCTTTGTAATATATTACTTCATAATGCTGCAGAGATTAAGGAAGAAAACAAGTACAAATATTATTCTTTTGTGTGTAGCTACGTAATTGTTTCATTAAGCTCATGTTAATGATGTGGTTATTTGTCATTTTTCTTGGTGTATATTTGTGCTGTGTATTAAAAAATAGATAAGGTTTAATGTCTCCAAACAAAAAATTATTAATCTGGGTTCTGTTTGAAATTTTTTGAAAGAATTTCACTTGTAAGTTTAAGATTCTATAGTTGATTATAAATGCCACATATAAAAATACTGATCAAACAATTTTAAATGATTACAATTAGCAGAAGTATAAACAGATGATTACTGAGTCTTTTCTTCTCTACCATAAATTGTCAAAGTATGTTTTGGTAGAGAGAGTTATCAAGAAATTTACCAATAAGGATTCTGATTATACTTGCTTCATTAAGTCTAATAACTTATTATTAAGTGCTGGATTTTTGTAAAACACTAGATTGTATATAAATCTAATAAGGTCAAAAAGTGAAAATCATTTAATTTTACAGGGACATTTCATCTGTGTTAAATTTCTAATTAGAGGGCTAGCTATGGGCTTTACTAATAGATGATCTTTTTTCATGCCTAAAGAAAAGAAACTAATTCAGGAAACTCTACCTGTTGTTCCCTGACATGTACAGTCCCTGGGATATTGATTTAGCTGTAACAGGTAGGTTAGCAAGTACTGACTGGCTCTCTGCTCTGTGCATACAGTTGTGACCCTGTTACATTTATTGTGGTCTTTGTGCTCCTCAGTTCAGCTAGATCCGAGTTCTTGTCTTACAACCAGGAAGAATTAGACGTGGACACTGGAGAGTGAGTGGAGTAGAATTTATTAAATGAAAGGAAAGCTCTCAGCAAAGAGGGGATGCAGGGAGGTGGTTCCCCTACCCGAAGGTGGGAAAGTCCCCCGTGTGCCTGGGTCCAGGTCCTTTTATGGACTCAGAATGGGGAGTGCATGCTGATTGGTTTGTGAGTATGTGAAAAAGGTTAAAGCGAAGACACCACTCAGTGGTGGGCACGACAGTGTAGAAAACCAGTTAGGAAAGGGTAGGTGTATGTAAAATAGGTGAAGGGTAAGGATCAGTCAGAAGAAATTGAGCCAAACAGGAAGACAAGTTCTCAATCCAGTTCGAGGATTTAATTTGTAGCTTGCCTTTCAGGCTTTAAACTGTCTTTGGCTTGGAAATGGCGCTTCATCGAGGACCCACCCCATCTGCCTAGGCATTTGGCTGCCTCCTGCCACACTCACATTCATGTTTACATTACTATTATACCACCATGGATGTTTACAGCAGTCCTGTGCAGACCCACTTCAAATAATCTACTCTACAACAATGCTAATACAAAAATACTCCTTATTACACTAAATTTGACTTATTATACTAAATTACACTTAATCTGTGCGTACATAGGAAATGTGGTACTCATAATGTGTAAGATTTGATCATTCTAATATTTCCCCCTTAAAGTTATTTATGGCTTCCTCTTTGACCTATTCTCATGACCGTAGATGATCGGAAGCATCTTCAGGAAAATTTCCGCAGAGAAATGTAGTTAATTGGAAAGTAAAGCATATTTCATTTTTAGACTTCATTCTGAAAAAATCTCATTTTCTTATGCTTAATAAGAATTAATGAGAATTGTAGCTCTCCTAGCCATGAAATTCTAGAGCTGAGTAACGTTAACTAAAAGTGGTTATTGCTCAATGATTTGATTCTTTATGTAAAATGTTCAAATTTGCCATGTTTATCTTTAGTCAAAGCGCACTTAACAGAGACTGTAAAATCATGTACTCTTGTGTGGCATACTGGCACTCTGGCATAGGTAGATGGCAGATCACATTATAACTTTGATATACAGAGTTTAAGAGATTCCACTATTTTACGATCATTCTATATTGTTCTATATGTTTGTTCCGGGTAATCTGCATTCTAACAAATAGCATAATAACTTCATGATCCTAAGGAAGGCTTTCTTTGGCAATCTTTTGAAATCAACTAAATGGACTACCTAATTTGTACATGGAAAAGTCTCTCCTTTAATACCTGAGTACACTGGGATTTCCTCTAGATCGTGATGCTTGTAAATGAGAATCCTCTGCTGACAGAAGAAGCAGCCCTGAATAAATGCTACAGAGTGATGGATTTGATTTGTGAGAAATGTATGAAGCAAAGAGACATGAATGAAGTATTGGCTATGAAAATGCATTACATAAGCTGTATCTTTCAGAAATGCATTAACTTCTTGAAAGATGGAGAGAATAAACTGGACACCTTGATCAAAAGGTACTCTTTTTACTACGTCGTTTATAAAATACACTCAACTGGATTTTTTTTTTATATGAAGCCTGATTATTATGGGTTTCAAAATTAAACATTTTGGCAGCAATTGCTGTTGTTGGAATCACATTTAGTCTTTGACAAACAGACAATAATGTTATACTTACATTGAGTGATTATTCAGTTCTGTATTCTTTACTGTGATGTTTTTGTTGTTACCAGCGATTTACAGATGAGGAGTCTGAGGTTTGGAGAGGTTAAATAGCATGTGTAAGATCACACAGTGAGAAAGTGGCCCAAGTCTAAATTTGAGCATATTTCATGCCCCAGGTTGCAGCTCTGGATTTATAATGGCATCCAGGGTGTCTCTGTTACTGTACCTTGGAGAGCTGTGTTTTATGCTGGTTCTCTGACCACCAGAGATCAAATTCTCTTGCATACTTACCTAAAAAAGGGAACTAAGTCTGAAGGGTGTGGCCCTATGAGAGTTTTTATTCTTAGTACAAATAACTGACATGGTAATAAGTAACTAGCTAATCTGATAACAGTGTTTAACGTGTTTTATGGTGATAGTCACCTTTCCATATTCATTTAATGGGCCTGAAAACCTTATAAGGCCTAGCGTGACATATAGGTTGAAGAGCAATTTGAATTGAGCCCGTCATCATGATTTGAAGAGACAAAGGAAATCCTAAGTAACAGAAGATACTACTAAAAACTGTTGGGTTCAGCTAGGAGAGAGTGCTTAGTGATTCAACTCCAATTACTCTTTAAAAAATATCTTTCAGCTTGTTAAAAGGCCGAGCTTCTGATGGCTTTCCAGTGTATCAAGAAAAGATCATTAGAGAAAGTATCAGAAAATTTCCTTACTGCGAAGCTACACTCCTCCAGCAGCTGGTTCGAAGCATTGCTCCTGTTGAAATTGTAAGGCTCCTCTTACCTAAGTTGACTCTATCAGTAAGACCTAATTACCACATATTGTATTGTTAAAGGCAAGTTCTCTTTAGTATTTATTTTTATTATTTCAGAATATTTTTAGGAACAAAGGTGGAGATAGGTTTGCCTGCCAAACCTGTCCCTGTTGATTTATTTCCCATCTCACGATCTTCTTCTTACCTTATTATAGTTCATAGTTTAATAATCAGGACGTCCCTATGTTGAAATGTAGATAGTTAGGGTAGGAACTTACATTTTATATACATCCACTGTGTAATATAGGTACACACTTACACTTGTAGCTATATGAATTACCAGCACAAAGTCATACACTAGATGCAAGTATGAATTGATTGCCTAGGGTGATAGTATCCAGGCAGTGGGGATGTAGTGGGATAAGCCATGGGAAGGCTCCTTGTGGTTCCTGATAACAATCTCAAAGTATGCTCCAGCTTCCCATAATCCTCCTTAATGCCTCTGATTAGAAAATGTCCATACTAAAACCTGTTTATACTTACCCACTATATAAGTGCGTTTTGTTAACTTTATCTGTTATTTAAATTACTTGCTATTCATTTGTCATGTATTTTAATTTATTTGGCCTTTTCTATTTTGAGACAGAGTCTCTTTCTGTCGCCCAGGCTGGAGTGCAGTGGCACAATCTCAGCTCACTGCAACCTCCGCCTCCCAGGTTCAAGCGATTCTCCTGCCTCAGCCTCCTGAGTAGCTGGGACTATAGGTGCGCGCCACCACACCCAGCTAATTCTTGTATTTTTAGTAGAGATGGGGTTTCACCACGTTGACCAGATTGGTCTCAAACTCCTGACTCAGGTGATCTACCCACCTCGGTTTCCCAAAGTGCTGGGATTACAGGCATGAGCCACTGCGCCCAGCCACCTTTTCTATTTTGAATACATTTTTGTTTACCCTATCTATACCCATTCATGCTTTTATACGTTTCAACCAAAAACTTGATCAGCTTTTGTCTATCAGGCAAGAAATTGATCCTAAGACCAGTCCCACCCATGGCTTCCTCCCTCCCTCTGGCAAATCTGGTTCCCTTCTCTATGCTTTCTCTCTGGGTTGTTATGTCATCCTCAGTGTAGAACATCAGGGCTCAAAGTGGGCTCCAGATGCTCCTTTGTACATTAATAATTTACCTAGTCTGAACCATAAAATAAACAAGAAAGACCTGAGCAGGCAAGACCATCTCATAAAGTTCATGTATTGATTTATTCATGTGTGCTCCCCCTACTTTCAAGGGTTTCTTTACTCATACTTTTTAACATAGTTGGCTATTTAGTGGTTATGCTTTTGGAAGAATAAAGTTAGCAAATTATGATTTGTCAATTACAAATGTGTCTTAGCAGCACATATCAAAGCCCAACCAACCATGAATTAAATAGATAAGGGTTTATGTATTCACATATACATAGATGCCCAAAGGTAGCAGACTAGGTCTGGTATAGTGACTTAAAAATAGTTTGGGGACCCAAACACTTTCTCATCTTTCCCTTCCAATATTCCTTAGCTATGTAGGTTCTTATACGCATACTTACGACCTCATGGTTACGAGGCATTTAATGTTCCTCCTCCAGCTCATATTCCTATCCCAGGCAGGCAGGAAGAGCAAAGGGGTCCATATCTGGAAAACATAAGCTCTCCCAGAAGCCCTCTGCCTGTGTCACATGACTTTCCTTAGCTACACAGGAGTCTGGGGAAATAAGTATTTTTGGCTTTTCTAAACACTGCTGCTTTGAACAAAATTACACTTCTGTTAGTGAGGAAGCTGGGAGAATTGATATCACAGAAGCAACTAGCAGTACCTGTTATGTGGGATTTCCAGCACTCACAAATGGTTGCTGACCTTTTACCTTCATGAGAAAAAACAGAAAAACTAAAACAGCAAGCCAGAGTTCTTAAAAAAAAAAAAAAAAAAGGCAGGTCAGTATCATGGTCAACAAGTTATCTTAGCTCCATGTAATAGAATAATGTAATTAGAATTTATAGAGTATAATTATTATTTTTATTTATTTATTTATTGAGGGGGAGTCTTGCTTGTTAACCAGGCTAGAGTGCAGTGGCGTGATCTCGGCTCATTACAACCTCAACCTTCCAGGTTCAAGCGATTCTCATGTCTCAGCCTCCTGAGTAGCTGGGACTACAGGCACACGCCACCATGCCCGACTAATTTTTTTGCATTTTTAGTAAAGACGGGGTTTCACCATGTTGGCCAGGCTGGTCTTGAACTCCTGACTTCAGGTGATCTGCCCACCTTGGCCTCCCAAAGCACTGGGATTACAGGCATGAACCACCATACCTGGCCTAGAGTATAATGATTATTGTTTACCCCAGTGATCTGAGTCATCAAGAAAAGGTTTATAATAAAGTTAGGATAGTATTTCATGCATTTTGGAAAGACTGTTCTTTAAAAATTTTTGTTCTTGGAAGTTTTATGTTCTACTCTCTGGAAAACTTGATCCCAAATGCTTGTGATTGTGCATATCACAGCTATTGTTTACAAGTTCTAAGCCTCTGAAGTGATGCCCACCTTTTCCCGGCATACCATGGTTCCCAGGGCTGGCTGCTGTGAGCTTCACTGTGTTGTTTTCTGACAGTGCTAATGCCTGGGCCCTCTGCTCAGCTTTTGGTTCCCTCTGCCTACTGTGGAACTCTGGCTTCTGCCTGTCTTAAGGCTCAGCAGGAAGTGTGAGGCATGGCTAAGTTTAGAAAGATTGCTCCAGCATCATAGCAGATCATACCGTTAAAGATAATTTTGCTTTATCTATTGACACTATGTATTTTAACTTCTGGAAGTTAAAATGTCTGTGATTTTATAGCATACATTGAATAAAGCATCCTGTTTGTTTTTAGGCTGAGTATCTTTCTATGGGAGGAGCTCTGACACCCAAGCAGATTCTTCTCTAACAAAATAGATGACAAGATTTTATATAACAAGGGATTTATTGTCACAACACCAGTACCAAGAAAGATTCTACATGGTTACTCATCTGTACCACTGTTACTTTTCTTTGTCAGCCATAGTTCACATAATAGGTGTGCTCCTAGCAAAATATTCTTCAGTTTTCTCTTGAGTTACATCTGTGAGAATGTCAGTGTGTGGTATGACTCCCACAACTGTCCCATTTCGTGGGAGATTTTGAACATGTCTCAAGCAGTTTTGTGAAGAAATTTGAACATGAAAATGTAATTGTCGTAATGTCTGTTGAATATATCATATTCTGTTGATTTGTGGGGCAGACTGCTCCACGATTCAGTACTCTACTTTTGAGGCAAAAGAATGATACAGATTTGTAAACATTCAGTGTAATATTAAGAACCAGTAATTCTCAAACTTTTAGTATGTCTTAGAATTACCTGGGAATATTGGTAATAATGCAGGTACCTAGACCACATCCTTAGAAATTCTAAGTTACAAGGTATGGGGCAGTGGGAGGGATCTGCATTTTTAACAGGTTCTCTGATGCAGTCCAGCATTTGAGGACAACTAAAATAGACATTCATTCCTGATGGAATTATTAACTGAAGTATCTAATATCTGAAACTTGATTTCACCTAATTTTTCCTCATTATACTATCTTTATTTCAAAAGAGAATTCATAGCACTTTCATGTGAAAGCAAACCCAGTCATTATTATTTGTATTCAAGAAGAACATGGCAGTTCCAAAATGAGTGCTACTTTTAAAATGCTTCTTGAATCTTTGAATATTTTCTTTGACTATCTTGAGTATACAGAACAGTGAAGGACATTGTTCCTGGGTGATATTTTTAAATTTCTGTTATGTACAATTGGTAAGATAATATAAAACAAATATTCTTAGGAAGAAAAAGCAAATACTCAAAATGAAAATTATAAAGTGTCAAAATTCTGGTTTGGAATAAATGAAGAAATTTGAAAAACTCAGAACAAAGAACTGTTAGGAACAGGTAAGAAAAATAGATACTGTGTAAATATTTTTTGCTAAATAAGTTTTAGTAGCATCGTCTCAGACAGATAAATACTTACCCTTATAATTTTTTTTTTTTTTTTAAATAAAAGGTCTTGCACTGTCACCAAGGCTGGAGTGCAGTGGCATGATCTCGGCTCGCTGCAACCTCTGCCTCCCGGGCTCAGGTGATCCTTCTGCCTCAGACTCCCAAGTAGCTGGGACTACAGGCGTGCCACCATGCCTGGCTAATTTTTGTATTTTCAGTAGAGTCAGGGCTTCACCAAGTTGGTCAGGCTGCTCTCAAACTCCTAACCTCAAATGATCTGCCTGCCTTGGCCTCCCAAAGTACTGGGATTACCGGCGTGAGCCACTGCTCCCAGCCCCTTATAATTTTCTTTGTAAAAAAACTATATAGACCAGGCGCAGTGGCTCATGCCTGTAATCCCAGCACTTTGGGAGGCCAAGGTGGTTGAATCATGAGGTCAGGAGTTCGAGACCAGCCTGGCCAACATGGTGAAATCCCGTTTCTACTGAAAATACAAAAAATTATCTGGGCGTAGGCGGGCACCTGCAGTCCCAGCTGCTCAGAAGGCTGAGGCAGGAGAATCACTTGAACCTGGGAGACGGAGGTTGCAGTGAGTCGAAATCCAGCTACTGCACCTCCAGCCCAGGTGACAGAGTGAGACTCCATCTCAAAAAAAAAGATTATAAATGTTTTTTAACAACCTGTTTTAATTTTCCATTGCCCACTAGTAATAAGTTTTGCACATTTGTTTTTCTTAATAGTTTGATTCAGTTGCGTGTGTGTTTCTTAACCAATTTGGAACATACCAATTATAATGGTGATAATTTATTTGACCTACAAGCCAACATAAAGTAAATGAGTTTAAATATATTGCCTTTAAAATACTTACACTAAACTTTTTGGAATTAAGATAAACATTTTTGATGTGCCCTATAATTGTTTCAAGGAATATGGACATTTTCTGGATGTCAGTTCTCAGAAAAAAAAATTCCACTCTGGAGTCATTGTCCTAAATCTGAATCGCTATGGGCTTACTGAATTATCCTCACTGGAAAAATACTTTTATCCTAGATTAAGGGTGTATTTTTCTCTTTAATTATCTGGACCTGTGACTGACTTTTCATATGTTTTGTACAGAAAATGGTATATTCTAAAAGATTTTTGTCATTTTGTCTTAAAGCCTGTGTAATCTATAGCCTTAATGATTTCTTCCTTTTTGTGTCAATATTGTAGGACAGCAGTGTCCATGGGCTGATACCTCTGCAGTGTTTCCATGGTGATTTCAGAGTTTGTTTTTTCTCCTCTTCATGCCCACTCTAGGGTTCTGATCCCACTGCATTCTCCGTCCTTACCCAAGCCATCACTGGCCAGGTGGGTTTTGTGGATGTGGAATTTTGCACGACCTGTGGAGAAAAGGGAGCAAGTAAAAGATGTTCAGTTTGCAAAATGGTAAGAATGGAGTTCTTTTTAGTTCATTGACCTCTGGTTTAGATGCAGCCAAGCTGATGATTGAGTTTTAATATTCCGTAAGAGTGGACATTAGTTTTCTAATAAATTGTAGCAATGAAAATATTTTATTTAATACTTAAAAAGTAGTTTTGGAAGAGAATTGATAGGATCAGTATAGTTATTTACTGTGTCTTCTGCTACACTGCCACTCTTCCTTTGCCCCTTTGTTGGTCACCTCATGAAAAGAAAGGATATGAATGAATGAATATGAGAAAATAAGAGAAAGATTATCTGTGGTGCAAGGAGACCAAGGCTGGTGCAGATATGAAACCTAGAATAGGACAGTTCATAAATATACATTCTTTACTCTTCTGATGTTGACTTTAATGACAGTGTCTTCATCAACATATCCTTGTAAAACTACAATTTCTGACTGTTGCCAGTCTTTAATCCCTATGGGCTGTACTGCCCACTTCTGCCAGAATTAACTTTGTAAAAGGCATATCTGATTGTGTTCTCACATCCAGATACTGAGCACATGCATGTGTCTGTACATTCACTTAATCCCATAGGTAGCATCAACTGCTTGTTGACTTTAAAGTTGAAATTCTTCAGCATGTTGTATGAAACCCATTATAATCTACTGTAACCTACTTCTTCAGCTTCATCTTGTTTAATGACTTACTTCTCTGAACCTGAGTTTCCTGAATTAAATGAAATTCCAGAATTAAATCAAACTATTCATATTTGTTAACTATTACTGCTTATAAAAACACACTGAAACTCAGTGCTTAAAACAATAATCATTTAGTCTTTCTCTCACAGTTACGGTTGGCTGTTCTCAGCTGGGGCAGTTGTGCTCCATGTGACTCTCATGCTTCTTGTACTAGCAGGCTAGGCTGAGCATGTTGTCTTGGCAATAGCAAAGGTACATATGGGCAGGTAGAAACACAGAAGGCCTCTCAAGGACTAGCCTTGAAATTGCTATGTTTTTTTTCTTTTTTTTTTTTTTTTTTTTGTTGAGACAGAGTCTCGCTTTGTTGCCCAGACTGGAGTGCAGTGGCCGGATCTCAGCTCACTGCAAGCTCCGCCTCCCGGGTTCACGCCATTCTCCTGCCTCAGCCTCCCGAGTAGCTGGGACTACAGACGCCCGCCACCTCGCCCGGCTAGGTTTTTGTATTTTTTAGTAGAGACGGGGTTTCACCGTGTTAGCCAGGATGGTCTCGATCTCCTGACCTTGTGATCTGCCCGTCTCGGCCTCCCAAAGTGCTGGGATTACAGGCTTGAGCCACCACGCCCGGCGAAATTGCTATGTTGTGTCATGCTATTGGCCATAACAAATCACATGGCCCAATATGAAGTCAAGTCTCCTCCTTTCAGTGCAGAGAACTTGGAAATCATATGAGAAAGTGTATGAATGCAAGGATGAATGAAGCATTGGGGTCAATAATACAATATATGTATAAGGGCCTAGCACAGTGCTTGGCATATAATAAGTGTTTAATAACATTCATTCCCATCTCCTTTCCACCCCTACTTGCAAAAATATAAGGCCATTTACAAAAACTTCTTGCTGTTTTTGAACATAGCATTTACTTCCCTGTTCCTGCATTTTTGTACTAGATATTTTCTCCAGTCGGAATTCTTCTTTCCCATTTTTCTGTCTACCTTGACTCACCACAGCTAGAGTGAGTTGCTGCTTCCTCTATGTCTCCATCACTTACATCCTGTACTATGTTTTAAAATTATGTATTTAGGTGCCTGCCTCTCTCCCTTCTTCCGTATCTTTCTTTTTCTTGACCCTAGCTACCTTTGGGACAACAACTCTATCTTCCTTGTCATTGTGCTGTAGCAATTCTGGCACATGGCGGGTTCATAATAAGCTATTTGCTAAAGTCTTTGGTAGACTGTTATATATTCATTATTGTTCTAAAGTAAAGCTACACACTATAAATCTAAATGAATACACAGATACTGTGTTAGGCTGTTCTTACATTGCATAAAGAAATACTTGAGACTGGGTTTCTTTTATATTTCTAAAGAAATTACATTTATAAAGAAAAGAGGTTTAATGGGCTCACGGTTCTGGAGGTGTACAGGAAGCATGGCATGGGCATCTGCTCAGCTTCTGGTGAGGTCTCAGGAAGCCTTCAATTCTGGTGGAAGGTGAAGGGGGAGCAGGCATGTCACATGGCAGGAGCTAGAGCAAGAGGAGGTGGGGGAGTTGCCACATGCTTTTGAACAACCAAATGTTGTGAGAACTCACTCAGTATTGTGAGGACAGCACCAAGGGAAGGGTGCTAAACCGTTCATGAGAAAACCGCCCCCATGATCCTATCACCTCCCACTAGGCCCCACCTCCAACATTTGGGATCACAATTCACTATGAGATTTAGAGGGGACAGCATCCAAACTGTATCAACCACATATTACGGTTTTAAAATAAAGTATGGAAAATGACATTTTTATAGCTTAGTCATAGTTGGGAAATCTTACAACCCGAGCTCTGGAAATGAAAATAAACCAACAGTTGCTTTCAGGTGATATATTGTGATCAAGCCTGCCAGAAAACACACTGGTTTACTCATAAGAAAATCTGTAAGAATCTGAAGGACATTTACGAAAAGCAACAATTGGAGGCTGCCAAAGAAAAGAAACAAGAGGAAAACCGTACGTATATAAAAACCGAGTTCACCCTGCTTCTTAGTGGAGAGAGAGATAATAGGTGATCTTAACACACTGGAACTGAGTCTTCTCTGGAAGCCATAGGAGCTCAGGAGTGACCAATGAAAGAATCACATTTAAATTTAAATGTGTCCCTTTTTTAAGTTCTTGGGATATAGTCAGCCTAGACATCACTGGAAAACAGAGACGTTAACTACATTCTGAGGGATGTAGTTTATTTCATATTCCACATTCTAGCTTAAGTGACTGCCCTGGAACAATGGGATTCTTAATGGGTATTAACTTATATTCTGCTCATGAAGGATTTTAAAGTCTTTGAATAAGAGAATTAATTAAATTTCCACTAATGGCTACCAGAAGATTCTAAGGGTGGAAACCTTTAAATTCCTTAATTAAATTTCAGAACTATAGGTGAAATTACGGAGTACATTTATAAATCATTCATTAAATTGCAGATCAATATACAGATAAAATGTCTACAAGTGTCGGAGCAGTGAATTTTGTATTATTTTTTTTCTCCATCCCTCTTGAGGTTTTGTGACCCATTTTCATCAGAAATAGTGAGTTGCTTCAGCAGTGATTATCAGACTGGAGAGGAGAACCGCCCCCACCCTCATGCCTCATTCCAGAGAATATGTCGTATGTTCTGGGGGAGTGCATATAGTTTGAAAAAGATGCCTCGGTTACTCTGATACCAGGCATTTCTGCCTCCACCTCTCAAGGAACCATATCCCCTTTACTACTGGGTTGAGAAATACTCTCAGTGGAATTAAATGATTTGTACACAATTAAACCATTTATCCTTAATAGTCAGGCTTTCTGACTGCCATGCCTTCTCTTGTTTTCTTGACCAGACTTTTTTATTCTATGTGCTAAGGACAGAAAGTAACAAATGTTCATTACTAACACACCACTGAGGGAGAAGATTGTCAGTAGAATGGGCACTCCCATTTGTTAAGCATCATTCATGCGCCAAACACTGCTCTAAATATTACAGACACTTTTATTCTTCACCAATGGAGGCTAGTCTTTATTACCTACATATTATAGACAAGGGAAACAACTGCATGCAGGCAATTACCTCTCCAAGGACATCAAACGAATTCACAGAAAAGCTGTATTCAAATACAGGCTTTGTCAGGTCCCAAGCAACAATCCTGATTTAGAGATGGCTTTGGAACCAGAGGCCTGAGTTCAAATGCTGGTTCTGCTGTTTCACTAGCTAGGAAACTTGTAGCAAGTTACCAAACCTCGCTCTTCTCAGTTTTCTCATTTGTAAAATAATGTTAGCGATGACAGTAGAGATAATAATATACCTCATGTAGTTGATATGAAGATTAAATAATACATGTAAAGCATTGAGAAGAGTGTCTGACACATGTTCGGAACAAAATAACAACTTCTTCTTTTTTTAATCAGATGGCAAACTTGATGTCAATTCTAACTGTGTTAATGAAGAGCAACCAGAGGCTGAAGTGGGTATCTCCCAAAAAGATTTCAATCCTGAACATTCCAGGGAAGGAAAGAAAGAATCTCTTGAAAGTGAAGCTGAGTTGGAAGGCTTACAGGATGCTCCTGCAGGGCCACAGGTGTCGGAGGAGTAAAAGCCAGAGCAAGTGCCAGTGGGGATGGTCCTCACCCTGCAAGAAGCTGGAAAACTCATGGGAATGCATTGTCCTCGCCTCGTTATACTTGCATGGCACCATGGCAGGATTCCACATTTCATAGAATAGAGGTTTTCAAGGAAACCCCTGTTGACCATGCCCTAATTTCCTATTGATTTCTGTTCTATAATTGAACAGATAATCCTATGGAAAATTTTTTGTTTCAAAATACAGGAAAAACATTCC
Source organism: Papio anubis (assembly GCF_008728515.1). Lineage (NCBI taxonomy): Eukaryota > Metazoa > Chordata > Mammalia > Primates > Cercopithecidae > Papio > Papio anubis. The sequence continues at coordinate 86,814,259 of NC_044979.1, read as the reverse complement.
TATTCCCTTTCTGAGGCTGGCTTTCCAGCAGTTGTTTCAAAGGAAAATAGATCCCCTTAAAGAAAAAATATAGGCTTTAGGGAACAAAGGGACAAGCAGAACAGATGTGGAAGAGAGATTTTCAGGAAAGAAAAAATTGATAGCTACAGAGATGGGTAGTTAGAAAAATCGTAACTTATATGTGAATAAAATACATATAAACAGCATTTACTGTAGTGGCGTTCTACTTATTAAGATGCAATGAAATGAAGAAAAGCTTCATGTCCAAGGACCTTTGCCACAGTTCAGCTAATTGTAGTTTTATACAGAAATGATCCTGAACACTCTGAACTTGACATAGTCCTGCGGTGATATTCTATCTGCAGTATTTGTACCTCCAGAATGGCAGATCCCTCAGCAGGAATAAAGGTGTATTGACGGTTCTCTCAGCATGTGCAAAAAAGGTACTTCCCGAAACTTTTGATTCAATAATGGCTAAACATACTATGTACACAATTATTGTAAGGCTAATTCACGTGCCATACTCCACCTGAAAGCCTGAGTTATCTTGCTATAAGCTTTTCATGGAGCACTTCCTTTCCAGAAACTGATTTGTAACTCTATTAGAGAATGTCCTGGTGTCAGTTTTTAGCATATGTAGTATTTAAACAGAGCTAGAATGTGATGTCTGAAGATAGTGCTGCATTTCTAAGTTTCTTGTGTGGATTTTAAAATAAATTGTGCCTACAAATATAAACAACTCATCTTGTTTTATAATTTATTGTTGGGGAGTGGCAAATATTGCAGAAATATTAGAGAACTTAAAAAATAATAGGGAACTTGACAAATATTGGAGAACAGCAAAGTAACAATTATTTTAATATGTACAATGGCAGAACAAAATGACTAGAATTCTCACCTCACTTTGCTGATCAAATTCTATCTTGTGGATTTTGTTTGTTTGTTTGTTTTTGTTTTGAGACAGAGTTTGGCTCTTGTCGCCCACACAGGAGTGAAATGGCACTATCTCAGCTCACTGAGACCTCCGCCTCTCAGGTTCAAGTGACTCTTCTGCCTCAGCCTCCTGAGTAGCTGGGATTACAGGTGCCTACCACCACACCCAGCTAACTTTTGTACTTTTTTTTTTTTTTTTTGAGACGGAGTCTCACTCTGTTGCCTAGGCTGGAGTGCAGTGGCGCAATCTCGGCTCACTGCAAGCTCCACCTCCCAGGTTCACACCAGCTAATTTTTTGTATTTTTAATAGAGACGGGGTTTCACCATGTAAGCCAGGATGGTCTCGATCTCCTGACCTCGTGATCCGCCCGCCTCGGCCTCCCAAAGTGCTGGGATTACAGGCATGAGCCACCACGCCCAGCCATTTTTGTATTTTTAGTGGAAACGGGGTTTCACCATGTTGGCCAGGCTAGTCTCAAACTCCTGACCTCAGGTGATCCACCTGCCTTGGCTTCCCAAAATGCTGGGAATACAGGCGTGAGCCACTGCACCCAGCCTATCTTGTGGATTTTTATCTTCCTTACACTCTATTTTTTTTCCTAGCCCTAACATATACCCTATACCACACAGACCCTGTACCATGCTGGTTCTAGGATGACTTTGAGTAAATTCAATGTTGAGGGTTAACTGGTTAGGAATTCAGCAGGTGAATTTAGACTGAATTTGTTAATCATGACAAGCCTCCCTTGGAAAAAAATAAAATCATTCATCCAAGTACTTCATCTATACACACACTGATGAATATTTATCTTTAGGTAGTAAAGGAGCCCTCCCAGTCATTCCTCTCCCACTGACATGCTTTTTACCTGAGTTTCCGGGATTTTCGTGATTTTTTGTAATGTTTGTGTTACCATCAATTCTCCTTTTCTTCAACCCACGCTGTCACACACTGTGGAGGACTCTGGCAAGAGGACGTGGCCCTTGTCTTTGCATACCATGAGGGTTGTGGAAAAGCAGAAGAAATTGTCACCCAGTAAACTGAGTTATTTCCCTGCTCTGCATTAGCTGCAAAAAAAGAACATACAATTGGGGGAAAAAGGCAGGCAGGTTTTATTCCTGGCCAGGAATGGAAAAGGAGAGAGCTCTTGCTCTAAAGACACCTACCTCCCAAGCTGTGGGAAGCTGGGGAACTTCAAGGAGTTAGATGTTGGGTGGAAGATAGGTAAGCATATTCAGAGAGGAACTCCAGATGCACAAGCATAGATCATAAATGTGTCTCCATACACCCCACGTTCAGCAAAGGCAGCGATTCTCCTCTGGGTGAGAAGCTTAGCATTATAACGATATGCTAATGATCTAAAGGTAGCAAGGAGTCTCTGCTTCTGGTTTGCTGAGTTTCACTCAGGCCTTATCTTCCTGTAGTCACTGGGGAAGGATCCTGAAACTCCTGGACCACATGGAGTCCTTTTAAGCAGACTTACTTAAAGAGACTAGGGAAAAAAAAAAAAAAGCTGTTTGAGAAAATAATGAGCTTCTTCAGCTTTATCTCCTGGACTACCCTGGTAACAGAATTAGGCAAATAAAGAGCAGAGGCAACAGAGAGGTACTTTTCTCCTTTATTGCCATGAATTACTAAATGAATTAGAACTAACAGATAGAGCTGGCATAAATAGGAACTTTAACATTGGACAAAGAGAAATTCAAGCATAAGCCATTTCAATATCAAAAATTTCCTTAGATGTATGTTAGGAAAGGGGTGGTCAGAAAATGGGGTTGATTCTGATTACCATAAATTATCTAAAACAGCATTTTCCATTATACCAACAGAACACACGGTCATCTTGATTGTTTTTTTCCCATGTTGAATTGTTTTCAATATGCTATCAAAAACTCTTCTCGAACAAAAATAGGACCTAAAGGATTTTGAATACTCTTACTATTCCAATACTTCTTGTACCTAGAGCTGATGTAATACAGTATTGAATTGACCAGTTGGTTTAAGAAATCGGATTCTGCTTTTTAATTCAGTAGATAATAATAGCTGACAGTGAAAGTTACTCTATCCCTGAAATAATTTTGTTTAATATTCACAATGACCCTGTGAATTAGACTTTATCCAGTAGCACAGATGAGGAACTTTAAAGAGGTTGCCTACTTTATCCGAAATTGTAGAGCTGGTACTTGGCGAGGTCTGCAGTTTTAACTAGTACATTATACATTCTTAACATGTTAACCTCACTGTCGTATCCCTGCAGCCAGAAGATCATAGAGGGTTGAAGACAAGCTGTTATTTTACAGTAATGGATATTCACAAGGTCCTGAAAAAAAAATCACTGTTTTTGGTCATCTTTCATATATATGAGTTTACTTGAGTTTTAATGTTAATGCGTATAAAACATCATAGAAATTCTCTGTCTCTCTCTCTCTCTTTTTTTTTTTTTTTTTTAGACAAAGTCTCACTCTGTCCCCCAGGCTGGAGTGCAGTGGTGCAATCTTAACTCACTGCAACCTCTGTCTCCTGGGTTCAAGAGATTCTCCTGCTTCAGCCTCCTGAGTAGCTGGGACTAATTTATGTATTTTTTTAGTAGAGAAGGGGTTTCCCCATGTTGGCCAGGCTGGTCTCATACTCCTGACCTCAGGCGATCCGCCCACCTCGGCCTCCCAAAGTGCTGGGATTACAGGTATGAGCCACCGCACCCAGCCAGAAATTCTTATAGTGGATATTCTTACAGTGTTTTCATCTTCTCAGGATCCTGTCTCCCCCACTTCTGAAGAAAATTAGTGCCCTTCTTGAGTGGAAACTGACTGTTCCGATTTAGGTGATTTTATGGTTGTTGCCAGTAGTGATTGGCCTCCTTGGTCACAATGAGGACAATCAGAGCAATTCCCAGAGATTTTTTTCATTCCTGAAGTTGAAGAAGGGAGGCTTTTATTATTTTTTTATTTGTTCTCTCCTTTAGAGAGTAGTAAAGTACAAGCATTTGGCTCTAGAACTGAAGCCATGACCCCTGACATGTGAAGGCACCTGAAAATGCAGTTATTAAATGGACACCAGCGAGACAGGGATAGAGACAGGAAACGCTATTTGAGTTGTCGAATCTAGTGGACTCTGACAGAGTCCACACTTGGGTTTACAAGGTCCGCTTACATAAGCAAATACATTCCCATTTGGATTTCTGTCACTTAGAACCAAAGAATCCTTATTAATAACATCTTGTGGCAACTAGAAAACAAAAGCAAATTTCAAAAGTTAAATACATGCAAATATAGGTAAAAGAAAATTGAAGGCATAGAACTTGAATTTTATGATTATATTCTCTTAGAAAATTAACAATGGCAGTTCAAATTTCAAATTAGATTTAAGAACTAACCTCTGATTATTTATCTTGTCCATATTCCTACCCATGGGGTCTAGGGGGTCATGCCCTACAAACCATGGATTCTCATCAGATGGGTGTTATTTGACCCTGTATATTGTGACTTGCTTTTCAATCTGACTGTGGCATAACATTATGAGACAAGGAAAAAATATTTCACTGCAAAATATATTTCCTTGCCATGCCTTGAAATTGCCCTGCAAAGTGTTTTGTGGAAAGGATCCACATTCTATAGAGAATCCCCTTCCCCCTTTGTTTTCCTTCTCTTTTTTTGCAGATCCAGGAGATAATCAGCTAAGAACCAGGCACCCCTTTAGGTCTGATAAGAAACATTTTACAACCTAGTCTCTCTCTCTGAAGTCTGCTATCTGAGAGATTCCTCTTCACAGCACAATAAAACTTGGTCTCCACAATCCTTTATCTTTAACCTGAACATTCCCTTCTGTGGATCCCAGGTCTTTAGACAAACTCAACCAATTGTCAACCAGAAAATGTTTAAGTTTACCTATAACCTAGAAGTCCCCTGCTTTGAGTTGTCCCACCTTTCTGAACCAAGCCAATGTATTTCTTAAATGTATTTGATTGATGTCTCATGCCTCTCTAAAATATATAAAACCAAGCTGTGCCCCAACCACCTTGGGCATATGGTCTCAGGACCTCCTGAGGGCTGTGTCACAGGCCATGTTCACTCATATTTGGCTTAGAATAAATCTCTTTGAATATTTTAGAGTTTGACTCTTTTGGTGGACAGATTGAAGTTATTTTTGTTGGAAAGAAAACCAACACGAAATGTTTTTGCATCTATTTACTAATGTGTATTTTGAAGAAAAAAAAACTTGTATTTATTTAAAATTGGAATAGGGCATGTTTATGTAAACTTTGATAATATCAATGCATCATTTCTATGAACAAAGACAATATCTTAATTTAGTAAAAAGAAATTTTCTTCTCATGATTATTTCAGTAGATGAGCAGAGTTTACCCCCAAAGGTAGCTCTAGCCTTGTTGGTAATGCTGGTTGTATATATCCTTTAAAGCCTTAGTTTTATAAATAGCCAAAGGCAAATGGTGATCATACTTTGCATAGAATAAAGCAGGTAGCTATGTAATGGACCATTTCAGAGCAATGTAGCTAGCTAATTCAAGTACTCACACAAAACCACTTTATCTGATGATTCCAAATGGTTAAGATTTTAATGTGAAAAAAAATATATCCCAGGAGAAACCATGAGAGAATTATGTATGACTTTAGCATGAAGGAGGCCCTCATAAATATACTAAACCCAGAAACCACAAAAGGAAACAAATTCAGCTACATTTAAAACATAATCTGAATACTTCTGCTCCTGGGAAGGTGGAGTAGACATACTTTTCACTATTCTTCCCACCAAGGAAAGCTAAAAACCCCGAACAAGAAGAAGACTGTGAAAGTTGGAGAGGAGGTAGACTGGCTTGGGATCCTGGACCCAGGGTTCCGCGTAGCAATACCTGCTGAGTTCTCTGGGTTTTCTTCTTGCCTGATGTAGCCCTGACTTGGAGCTGAAGAAGCTGGAAACATGGAAATACCAACAGCTACAGATCAAAAAAAGTCCCAACAAAGGCCTGCCAGTCTGCCAGCCTGTCCTGTGTATTTCCAACTCAAGATTGCAGCATCAACTCACACCTGAAGCTCTGGCTTCCTTCCAAACTTTGAACTTGCCACTCCCCCCAATGGCATAAGCCAATTTCTTAAAATGAATGTCTAGTTCTATATATGCGTGTATTCTATGGGTTCTGTTTCTCTGGAGAAGCCTACTAATAGATCATTTGTCTTAGGCAATTCAAGCTGCTGTCACAGATTACCATAGACTGGGTGGTTAAAACTACAGATACTTACTACTCACAGTTTTGGAGGCTGGAAGTCTGAGATCAGGTTTCCAGCAGGACTGAGTTCTTGGTGAGCATCCTCTTCCTGGTCTACAGAGTACTGTATTACTTAAGTGGAAAAAGTAGGGTGAGCTGGTTCTCTGGCCTCTTCTATTAGGGGACTAATCCCATTCATGAGGGCTCTACCTTCATGACCTACTTACCTCCCAAAGGCTCCATCTCCAAATACCATCACAATGGGGATTAGATTTCAACATAGGAATTTTGGGAGGACACAAACATTCAGTCCATAACACCAAGTATAGTCCATAAGGAGCACAACTGCCCTTGGGATAAGAATAATAGTAATAACTAACATATACGGAGCACTTACTTTAAGAAAGACACTCTACCTAGCACTTAACATACATTATCTAACTTAATCTCTGAGACTCTATGAGGTAACTACTATTATTGTTTTAAATAAAAGGATATCAAAACCTTGAGAGGTCAACTAACTTTTCCAAGAAACATCTAGTAAGTGGAACAGCTAAGCTAGATTTGTTGGATTCCAAAGCCCCAGCTTTTAGCCAAACCCTCTGTAGATCTACATATCATTATTGTTTGTTTCCCAGTCATGAGAAATTCCACTAGATCCTAAAATAAATATACTTCCACTTGAGACAGTTTGAATGGTCATCTTGTTATGTTGTTGTTATTGTTTTTTTGTTTTTTCTTTTCTCTGTTTCTCTGGTTTTTTTGGTTTTTGTTTTTTTTTGGTTTTTTCGGGTTTTTTTTGTGAGAAAAGGTTTAGCTTTGTCACCCAGGCTGGAGTGCAATGGCACAATCTCAGCTCACTGCAACTTCTGCTTCCCAGGCTCAAGCAATCCTTCCACCTCAGTCTCCCAAGTAGTTGGAACAACAGGTGCATGCCACCATTCCCGGATTTAAATTTTTTTTTTTTTTTTGACAGAGACAGGGTTTTGCCATGTTACCCAGGCTGGTCTCAAACTCCGGGGCTCAAGCAATGCACCTGCCTTGGTCTCCCAAAGTGCTGAGATTACAGGCGTGAGCCACCCATCCGGTCTCTTGTTTAAAGCAAAGAACTTAATTTAAAATACCCTCTCAATAATGATGTATTCCATTTTGGCAGAGGTTTAGGTAACTTAAAGATCATGTCTTCTATTTTGTGTTTCTCCTGAAATGGTATTTCATACAATGTTTCCCATTCACAATAATGAAGGGCCACTCATTAGCTCTTTATTGTTGAATAACATATCCAGTATTAAGGAGTGCATTCTAAAGCACATCTTTTTTTTTTTCATGCAGGTGACACAGTTTTGTAAAAAGAAAAATAATTTCTACCTCTTACCAGATTAAGTAAAATGTTTTAGACATTTTTAAATTGGAGTAAATGTTTTATTTTCAGTCATTGTGGAATTACGAATATAATGTCAAAGGCTACACATTTGAAAATGATTCATTTAGTGGTTAACCAAGAGATTACATTAGCCCATCCTTAACTTACTTCAATCTGATTAAAAATTAATACTTCTTATGCAACTATGGGCCACTTTAAACCTGATGCCAAATATACTATTTCCATCATGAAATGGCTTGTTGCCACCCAATGTTACTGCTTGGTAGACCTGATAGTACTCAGTTCATGATGAGTAGCTTTGGTCAAACAGCTACTTGGTCAAGGGTCGGACTCTCAGTCAGTAGTAGAATCTATGCAGCAGCATGCCTGGACGTGCTATTTAAACAATAGTTCTCTGCTGCAGATGGTATGGCCTTGTTCAAGAACCCTTGAAACTGCACTGTGACTCTCCTCTCAGTGCTAGCTGGAGACTCCACTGAAGGACCGTGGATTACAGTGGGATATTGTATTAGTTATCTGTTGCTGTGGAACGAATTATCCCTAAATGTATCAGCTTGAAACAACGGTAAGCATTATCTTATATGATTTCTGCAGTCCAGAAATCCAGAAGCAGCTTAACTGGGTGGTTCCGGTTTCAGATTTCTTTGGCTTGAAGGTACAGTGAAGCTTTCAGATAGGGCTGTAGTCATCTGCGAGTTTAACTGGGTCTGCAGTATAAATTGGCAGAAGGCCTTGCACTGTACTGGCTTTTGGAAAAAGGCATCAGTTCCTCAGAATATGGACCACTCCAGAGGGCTGCTTGAATGTTATAATGACATGGCAGTTGGATTCTCCCAATATAAGTGATCCAGGAGAGACAGTAAGAGCAGTGCCAACCATAATTCCCAAAGATACAATCCCGAATGCCATAATCCCAAACATTATTACCTCTAAAGATCAAAATCCCTAAAGTTAAAAATCCCTAACATTGAACCCCCCCATCACAATTAGTGCATTTACAGTTGTACACAGGATAGTGCAGCATATTAGACAGAACTATTACCTTGTTATTGTCGTTATTTGGAAATAAAATATGGTTTAAGGAGATGCATATGGATGCCAAGCTGACAAGGGGTAGACTTGTGGACTTAACCATAAGTGTCAATTTAACTGGATTAAGGAATGCCTGGAGATCTGGTAAAACATTGTTTTCAGTGTGCCTGGGTATTTCCAGAGATGAGTGTCTGAGTCTTAGTGGATTGGGTGGGGAAGATCTACCTTCAATATTTCTAGTTTTTCAAAGGTCATCAAAGAAATGAAAATGCAAGCAAAAAATATAAAAGGCCGGGTGCGGTGGCTCACTCCTGTAATCCCAGCACTTTGGGAGGCCAAGGCCGACAGATCACTTGAGGTTAGCGGTTTGAGGCCAGCCTGGCCAACATGGTAAAACTCTATCTCTACTAAAAATACAAAAAGTAGCCAGGTGTGGGGCTGCATGCCTGTAATCCCAGCTTCTTGGAAGCCTGAGGCAGGAGAATCACTTGAACCTGGGAGGCAGAGGTTGCAGTGAGCTGACATTGGGCTACTACACTCCAGCCTGGACAATAGAGCAAGACTCCATCTCAAAAAAAAAAAAGAAAGAAAAAGAAATCTCTCCTGCCATGATTATATTATTATACTACTCCTGCCCCTTCACACATAACACCATGCTTGCCTTTTAAAAATATGCCCTTCATCAGAGAACAAAAAAAGTTCAAGTTCAGAGATCTTCTGAACCAAAGATGTTTGCTGGTTTTGAGATTCCTCCAGCGTTACAAAAAATTAAGTGGTGACCTATTCTTGGTAAGGGAGTTAACTATTGAAGAAGACAGACTTTTTCTATTGAAAATATAACATAGAAAAGCTAGCAGATGCTTCACTTTGGCTCATGGATGTGTTGACCGAAATTAAGGCTATTGAGGCAGTAATAATTTGATAAAAATTTATTGGAAACTGAATGTGAGGATGGACATGGGAAGACACCAACAAAGTTAGGCATGTTCCAAAGTCTGTTACAAGTTGGAATGCTTTTATAAGGAAGTTTAGGAGAAGGGAGAAGGACTTCTCATATTGGACTTGTCCTTTTTCTTTGGAGGGTACAATATAGAGGTTATCATCATTGGCTACAATACAGGTTTAAATGTTTTAAGTGCAAGACAATCAATACAACTTCATGATTCAGAAACAAATCAGTGTCCTTGTCAATGTCAGTAAGTTATGTATTAATCAGTATATCAGCAGTTTGAGGAACTCATGATAAGATTTGAGGGACTCACATGAATCACAAGACTTTCCCCAGGCAGTTAATTTGGAAGCCTGCCAAATGTGACCTGTAAGTTAGCAAATGGCATATTCAAAACTGTCCTCACTGTTTTTTAATCAGCTAGGTACTATTCACGCCCCTATTGGATCTGAAAATTACAGAGCCTATCCATTAATTTATGTATTAATGACTGCAAAAAGTGAACAACTTTACAAATGTTTATTTGAAGATTTGGTGGAGTTTGCAAAAAAAAAAAAACACAAAAAGGATTCCAACTAAATCCTCAAACCATAATGACAGATTTGGAATTAGGTATGAGCAAGCCTTCTAAAAGTGACTTTCAAGGTGTTATCAATAAAGCGTGTGTTTTCCAATCAGCCCAATGCTTTCGGCAAAAAAAAAAAAAAAAAATCAGATAAGTGGATTGGTCGCATAATACAGCAATGACAAAAACTGGAGTTTAGAAATTTGTCTGCATTGGCATTCTTTCCAACTGTGAAATTCTAGGAGCTTTTAATAGCTTTCTCTGCATTTGCCTGGAGAAGCCAGTAAAATTACTGACTGGTTCGAAAATAATTATGTGCACAGTAGGACAGGAAAACACTTACACAACAGTTTTCCTGTTCCATCACCAATATCATTTCTGCCAAATTAGTGGTCTGTCTATAAGTGCATACAGAACAGATTCTGAGCACTCCAAACAACATAGAAGCATGGTACAGAAGATGGGAAAATTTAAAAGGCAATGTTCCTGTGAATGTATATTAAACCACAGAAGAATTTCAAAAAGAGCAGCACCATGTAGAAAATGAATGGGGGCAGATACATTACCATAGTTCACTGCAGCCTCGACCTGCCTGGGCTCAGGTGATCCTCCTATCTCAGTCTCCCAAGTAGCTGGGACTAGAGGGATCGCTTGAGCCGGGGAGGTCGAGACTGCAATGAGCTGTGATCATGCCATTGCCCTCCAGCATGGGTGACAGAGAGAGACCCTGTCTCAGAGAGAGAGAGAGACAGAGACAGAGAGACAGACAGAGACAAGTAAAAAGAAACTTCCTTTAAGTACAATTAATTGTGATCTTAATTACCTTTGACCTTTGTTCACTCCCACTTAATTGTTTATTGTTATTATTGTTATTTCATTGTTATTGTTTGTTGTTATTCATTTATTTATTTATTTATTTTTTTTTTGAGACAGGATCTCACTCTGTTGCCCAGGTTCCAAGTCCTGGGCTCAAACAATCCTCCCATCTTGGTCTCCCAAACTGCTGGGATTACAGGCATGAGCCATCGTGCCCGGCCTGGTCATATTTTTGATGGGTTGATTCTCTCCAGTCCATGTTCCAGTCCAGATGCATAATAATAATACAAGAATTGAAAACGAAAATTTTGAGACAGATCCATCTCACAAACCTGCCTTTCTTTTCTAGTGGTACAAGCCCCATTGAGTGAAGTGCTCCTAATCTCTGCTGATTTTAAATGCTGTAGAAAGCATTGTTGTATTTAATTCCGTGCACTGAAGATTTCTTATAGTCCTAGAATACAGATCAATCTAGATGTATGGTCTCGATCAATCACAAGAGGATCAATAAGCCTTTTTTCTTATTCTACTTCCCTTTTTTGAAAGGGCTTTGATTTGCATTTGCTGCCTATAGACAGCAATTTGTCTGTTTTTTTTTTTTTTTTTTTAACGTGTGCTTGTTTGTTAAATGAGCATACTGCATTCTGTGGGAAGTGGGCTTCTAGTGTACCTAATACCTACATAGCGAATATTGTATCCCATAGGGAATTTTTCATCCCTTGTCCTCCTCCCACCCTCCTCCCTTCAGGAGTCCCCGAGTGTCTATTATTTCCATCTTTATGATCATGCATACCCACTGTTTCGCTCCCACTTATAAGTGAGAACGTGCAATATTTGCTTTTCTGCTTTGGAGTTGGTTCACTGAGTATAATGGCCTCCAGCTCCATCCATGTTGCTGTAAAAAGTATAAAATCATTCTTACAGCTGCATCACTGGAGAATTTTAACTTTTTTATTGGTTGGTCTTCCTTTCTCTCTCTCTCTCTCTTACTCTCTCTTTCTTTCTTTTTGCATCTTGGATGATACAAACCAATGTTTGTTTTTTGAGACAGTGTCTCACTCTGTCACCCAAACTGCAGTGCAGTGGGAATGATCCTAGCTCACTACATCCTCAGACCTCCTGCCCCAGCCTCCCCAGCCTCCCGATGATATAGGAGTTAAGAAGAAATTATTTAGACTGATAGTGAGAGTAAGGAAGTCCTTGATAAGGTTTTCCTTTTAATGAAAAGCATCCCCAAATTATTTTATTTTCTAATAAAGAGCAGCCTATAAAATCGAGCTGCAGACATAGACAAGCAAGCTAGAAGCTTGCAGGGGTGAATGCTGGCAGCTGTGCCAATAGGAAAAGGCCACCTGGGACTAGGAATGTTCAAAATGCTGGCTCCATTTCCCCTTTTCCTTTCCAATCACTTGTGCAGTAGGGGGCAGATAATATGGCACTGCCAAGTGGAAAGTCTATTTGCATAAGAAGAAGATTAGAGTGGGTTAGCCAGCTTCCCAAAGCACTATGTAAATGTCACACCTGGTCCAACCAATCTGTGGGCCCTATGTAAATCAAGCCTGTCTGTAAAATCCGGTGCATTCTGCCATGGGCTGGAAGTCCCATTTGGAAGCTCCTCTCTCGCAAGAGAGAGAGAGAGCTCTTCTCCTTTCTCTTTCTTCTGCCTATTAAACCTCTGCTCCTAAACCCACTTCTTGTGCTTACTGGGTTTTTCCTTGGTAAGACAACCAACCCCAGGTATTTACCCCAGACAACGACATGGCTTCACTCAGTTGGGCTGGGTGTGAAGCCTGGGCCACCCACCCTGCCCGGATTTTATTTTTTAAAGAAGTGGGCTCACCCTCCCCATGTTGTTGCTCAGGCTGGTCTCCTGGCCTATTTTATTTTATTTATTTATTATTTTTATTTTTTGGCTACTGCTAATAGCTGTTCTATGTAGGAGAAATCTGTCCTAACAAGGATAATCCTTGGAAATTTCCCATTCAAATCCAGCATTTGGTTGTCAAATGATCATCTCTTGTAAAAGGGAAAAGATTAAAAAATAAAGACGAAGATAAAAATATTAAAAGAAAAAGAAGAAGAAGAAAAGAATGGAACATATTCTACAAGGAGAGCCATGCCTAAAAGAAAAAAAAAGCAGCTATTCATCAAGCTGCAATACTGATAGATACTGGAGGCAGACAAATGCCTATGCAGATAAGAAAGAGTCCCTGGAGAATCTCTGCTCCACAAGTGTTTATGCCAGATGTTTTTGTGCAGATAAGGGAACCTGCACAGGGTCTTTCCTGGGCATGCCCACAAAGGACTGGAAGCCCAAACGCACTGGCAGAATGGGGTGGAGCCACCCGGAATTCACGCCTAACACATGGGAGGAGCCTGACCTTTTCAACTCGTGTTGTGGTCTGGCATTCAGTTTGTGAGGTGGAAACCTGCGTGCATGACCCCTCTTTTTGTTCAAAGCTTTCCTTTCACTTAATAAATTCTGGCCTCCTCACCTTTCAACATGTCTGTATGCCTAATTTTTCCTGGTTGTGAGACAAGAACCTGGATTTAGCCGAACTAAGGAGCAAAAAAATCCTGCATCAACATTTCAAAATATAATTAAGCACTGGGGCTCTCTCTACCCCCGACACCTCAGGGTTCCCCCTGCCTGCCAATGGCGGGCCTGGCTGCCCAATCCCAGTGGCTTCCCATGCTCTCCCGCGGGCCCCAGCTTCGGCCCCCTCTCTCCCTCCCTTCCGTTTAATTCCCCTTCCGGACGTTGCTATCATGTTGAAGCCTCAGCCGCCATAAGAGCTCTCCAAGCCCCAGCAGCCGCCCCCCATGCAGCAGGCCATGCCTCCTCTGCAGCTCCACCGGGGCCTCCTGCGGCCTCCTCCCCCTGCCTGGGGCCTTCGGCTGCCAGGAGCGGGCTCCGCTGGGAAGCCGAAAGCATCTTGGCGACGCAGCTGCCTCCGCAGCAACAGCACCAGGAGAGGCGGGGGCCGCTGCCACTGGCAGCGCCAGGGGACAGAGCACAGGAAAGGGACCCCCACAGTCACCTGTGTTTGAAGGCGTGTACAACAATTCCAGAATGCTGCATTTCCTTACAGCTATTATGGGCTCCACTTGTGATGTAAAGGTGAAAAATGACACCATCTATGAGGGTATCTTCAAGAGGCTGAGCTCAAATTTTGAACTAGCAGTGGATGTTGTACACCAGAAAGCATCTGAGCCAGCAGGTGGTCCTTGTCGGCAGGATATTGTAGACACCATGGTGTTTAAGCCAAGTGATGTCATGCTTGTTCCCTTCTGAAATGCTGACTTCAGCTACGCTGCTAAAGACAAGTTCACCCATTCAGCCATCGCCATGAACTAGAAGGGAATGGGGAACACAAAGAGAAGGTGCTTCAGCGCTGGGAGGGGGGTGACAGCAACAGCGACAACTACGACCTTGAGTCCGACATGTCCAATGGATGGGACCCCAATGAAATGTTCAAGTTCAACGAGGAGAACTACGGTGTGAAGACCACCTGTGATAGCAGTCTTTTTTCTTATACAGTGCCCTTAGAAAAGGACAACCCGGAAGAGTTTCAGCAGCGAGACCTGCGTTTGGCACAGTTGGCATGAGAGATTGAATCAAGCCCTCAGTACCGCCTGTGGATCGCCATGGAGAGTGATGATGGGCCACTGGAGTGGAGAAGCACAGGGCGGCCCAATGGCAGTATTCAGGGCAGGAGAGCCCCAGGTTGGCATCCAGGAAGATAAAGTATATCATCCCTCTGCCTCAATGAGTCCAGGAAGGTCCCCAGGGAGGAGTTTGATGCAGCAGCTCTCCGTGTGGTCGGCCTGGCCTTAGCTCTTTGCCACCTCGTGGCCCTCACCATCTGGACAATAGCAACCCTGGCCCAGGTTCTGAGGCCGGTGGTATCAATGGAGGCCCTTCCTGCATGTCCCCAAAGGCACAGAGGCCTCTGAGAGGTGCCAAGACCCTGTCTTCACCCAATAATAGGCCTTCTGGAGAAACTTCTGTTCCTCCTCCTGCAGTGGGCCGGATATATCCCCTGAGTTCTCCCAAGTCTGCTGCCCCTGCCCCAATCTCAGCTTCCTGTCTTGAGCCTCCCATTGGCTTGGCAGTGACAACATCTTCAGCCTCCATCCCTGTGACCTCATCAGTCTCAGATCCTGGAATGGGCTCCATTTCCTCAGTTTCTCCAAAGATCTCCCTGGCCCCCACAGATGTAAAAGAACTCTCTACCAAGGAACCTGAGAGAACCCTGGAGCCCCAGTAGCTGGCTCAGATAGCTGGGAAAGTCCCTGGTCTTCAGAATGAACAGAAACTATTCCAACTGGAAGAACTCAGAAAGTTTGGGGTCCAGTTTAAGCTTCAGCCCAATAGTTCCCCTGAGAACAGCCTGGGTCCTTTTCCTCCCTGGATCTTAAAGGAGGAGGCCAAAGAAAAGGAGAAGGAGATTGATGGTTTGTTGACTTCAGATCCCATGGGGTCCCCCGTCTCCTCCAAGACAGAGTCCATATGGGATAAGGAGGACAAACCACCCCTGGCACCAGCAGGAGGCACTGAGGGCCCAGAACAGCCCCCACCACCTTGCCCAAGCCAAACCGGCAGCCCCCCAGTTGGGCTCATCAAAGGAGAGGACAAGGATGAGGGCCCTATTGCTGAACAAGTAAAGAAATCAACGTTGAACCCCAATACCAAGGAGTTCAGTCCCACAAAGTCTCTGCTGTCTGTGAATAAATCCACCAGTACCCCAACTTCTCCAGGGCCTCGGACTCATTCAACTCCCTCCATCCCAGTGCTGACAGCAGGCCAGAGTGGGCTATACAGCCCCCAGTACATCTCCTACATACCTCAGATCCACATGAGACCAGCTGTGCAGGCATCTCAGATGTGTTCGTATCCAATTCAATGTCTGGGCAGCAGGGCAAGTACTGGAGAGCAAAATGCTCCCTGTGCCCATAGCTCTGGGACCAATACCAGCCAGCCTCAGCCCTACCTCGGTGGCTGCTGGCCTGCCTCTGGTGGCTGCCACGCCCTATTCTTCCTACATCTCCTACAACACTCAGCAGTTCCCAGGCCCACCTGCCATGATGCAGCCCATGACCCACTACGCCTCACAGCCGGTGTCTGCCCCTTTGCTTCAAAGCAACCCACGCATGCTGACGTCGGGCAGACATCCCCAGGTCGTTGTGTCATCCTCCACCCCTCAGTACCCTTCTGTGGAGCAGCCCACCCCTCAAGCCCTTTATGTCACTGTTCATCAGGCCTACCCACACTATGCCACACAGTTTCATGCCCACCAGCTGCAGCCGGCTACCATGCCTACCTGGAACCAGACTGCAGCCCCCAGTCCTGTCCAGCATCAGGCAGGAGTGGCTCCACACCTGGGCAGTGGACACCCAACAGTAGAATCTGTACCACCCAGGGGCCCTGGCCGGCATGCTGCCCTCTCTGCCTCTGGGACCTTCTGCCCAGTCCCCTCAGAGCAGCTTCCCCCAGCCAGCCACTGTGTATGCCATCCACCACCAGCATCTGCCCCACGGCTTCACCAACATGGCCCATGTTCCCCAGGCTCATGTCCAAACTGGAATCACTGCAGCCCCGCCCCCTCACCCTGGGGCTCCCCATCCACCCCAGGTGATGCTGCTGCACCCACCCCAGAGTCATAGGAGGTCACCCCCAAAGTGCAGTGCCCCAGAGTGGGGTGCCTGCATTCTCAGCTTCCACACCCTCACCCTATCCCTACATCGGGCACCCCCAAGCTCTCACTGACCCCGACTGTCTCCTGACTTACCAGAGTTCAATCTTACCCCTCCCAGCAGCTCCTCTTCCACCCCCTGAGGAACTGAAGACTTTCCTGGCCGAGACCGGAGACCTCCATGAGTGGAGGGAAGAGTGATCTATGCCTCTTCCCCCAGCAGTTCGAACCACTCCCAGTTCCCCATCCCCCCTTTCCCCAGGGGAGCTGGGGAATTCCTGCCAAGCACCTTGAATGGGAGGGGCCTCACAGAGGGCAGCGCCAGTGTCCAGCAGGGGTGGGGGGTTCCTGCTCTGTCCCTGCCTGTCCCCACCCAGTATTGCCCTCCCATCCTCTCATCTACTCCCCTGCTGGACACAGAAGATGTTTTATTTTCTGTTATTTATAACCTCAGACTTAGGTCCCCTGTTCTTTATTTTCCATTAACTTGAGTGACCTGTGTGAGAGACAGATGGATGCCCCAGGAGGATGGCTGGACAAGAACTTTTACTTTTTATTACATAAAAATATAAATAAATAAATAAATAAATAAATAAATATTTAAATAATTGTGAAAGTCAGCCAACTCTTATGGCCTACTTCGTCCCAAAAGCTTATAACCTATTCCCATAATGTACTTTTTCATATGTACAATTGTCTTTTTAGTTTTTTATTCACGATTTTAAATTGTGAGCATTACTTTTTATAATTTGCTAATTTATACCTCTATTTCCAATATGGGAATCATGTCAAGACTTAGAGTTATAATTTGTTTTATACATTTTTCACAAATCTGACTTCACAAAAGTATGTTATTGCAACACTGTTTTGTGTTTAAGCATTGTGTATGTGTGCATGAAAACACTGAAACTTCCTCAATAAGTGAAGAGATGTTCTTTTTGTATGTCTGCATTTGCGATATACATTTTACTTTTTGACCTATTTCTTTATGAATATGGTTTGTCTACTCATAACTGTTATACCTGTGCAACTGTCATTAGTATAACTGAGTGCTTATACTTGCAAAAATGTATATGTCATTATTGCCTATTTTATTGTATTAAGTAGCCTATAAAATGTTCTGTAGATATAATGTTTCTCAAACAAATCTGTTTTTAAAAATGTAAACAAATGTCTTTTAATTTTTTAAAATTATTTTTTCTAGAATTACATTTTTGGGACTATGTCTTTTGTCTTTTGGATTATGGCCCAAGCTCAAGCAAGAGAATGCTTCAAATCTTTCTATCACCTAATCTTGGAAGCCAAAAACAACCACTTTTGTCATGATACCAGCTACTCACCTACATGAAGGGGCAAATCTTTGTGTTTTCTTTATTCTAGCTGCAACCTTCTTCCAGGGACCATATCTGAATTTTTAGACTCTGGCCGTGCACAGAATGATAAGTGCCCACAGGTGAATGAAGGCTGTAGATTCTCAATGTCAATTCATTATTCCTTCTAGGCTTTCATCTCTTGCCTGTTTTGATTCCAGTCCACTTCTACAGTGTGTCTGTGTTTCCCAAGCACCATCAGCTAGAGGGAGATGTCACTCTGCCCTTTGTAAGCTTTTTATCTAGCTCCTTAGGGAAAACTGTAATGAATTTGAGTTATGTTCAATGTCCACTTTTGTCACTCAGTACTAGGCAACTGCTAAAAGCATTTGGATTTTTTTTTCCCTAAGGAGCAAGTTTCTGGCTATACCAAACCCAGGTCGTTAGCCAGAACTGGCAAATATCTCCAGAGAGGAGAGTCAAAAATAGTACACTAGATAAGTTAATTGTGTTATAGTCTTACTATGAAATACTATATAGCAGTAAGAATGATAGAATCATTGCTTCTAGCAACAACATGGATGAAGCTTACAACGTGAAGTGAAAAAAGCCAGACACAAAATATTCATCTTCTACGATTCCATTTATATGCCTTTTGAAATCAGACATGGTTAATTTATTGTCTAGAAATCAGGACAGTGATTACTTTGGAAGGGTGAGTAGTGACTGGTACAGGAAGGAGGGAGCTTTC
Organism: Papio anubis; assembly: GCF_008728515.1. Taxonomy (NCBI): domain Eukaryota; kingdom Metazoa; phylum Chordata; class Mammalia; order Primates; family Cercopithecidae; genus Papio; species Papio anubis. Next base: position 86,795,603 of record NC_044979.1, on the reverse strand, counting down.
AGAGTCCTAATAGTGTTCTATTTCTTGATCTAGCATGCCAGTTACATAAACATGTTCAATTTTTAAAAATTCATTGAATTAGACACTTATGAATTTTATACATTTCTGTGTACATTTATACTTAACCAATTTTACATTAAAAAACCTAAAATGTAAGAATTATTTTTCATTATTGGTGTTTCTGTTTACATTTAAATATCTCAAATAATATCATAGTAGTATGTAATACGCTAAGTCACGGGGAAGTTTAATATACAACTGGAAACCACTACGATTTCTAGAAATACCAGGGCTCATCTCAGTGTAACTGTGAGCATTTGAGCCGGTTCTGTGCCTTCCTCTTCGAGGTATCTTTCCTCTCGTGTTGGAACTGTGTTCCAGTTCATAGAGGTCAAAGTCATCACTGATCTCTTCATGGACCTCACAAAAACAGCATCTTCTGGGTCATCGAACACAGTTCTGCAAAAAAAGCAATTATGTCAGAAAAAAAGCAATCAAAAATGAAAATTTGACCAAAATGAAATTTTTATTCAAATGCATTAATGCTATGTTTTTCTGTGTTATTTGTGTTATTAGTTGTGTACCACTAACAAATAATTTGCAGGCTCCACTGACAAATGACTTTCAGGCTAAGTGACGCTATTTATATTGTATATATTGTTTACTTTATACATGAAGTATCTGAACATATTTGGGGATCAATTAGTACAGTTAAGGTCTCACATACTAATGCACTCATGTTTTAAAACCATGTTAAATGAGATGATTAAAATATTTATAGATATATGCATATTATTATCTTAAGTTCACTGCATTCCTAAGTTTTTTTCTACATTATGCCATATTTTATAAATGTATGTGGAGATAATATTCCATACTGTATCCAAAAAAAAAAAATCTTAAGTGAAAAAATAAAAAGGAATGATGACTCTAAATTCATCAGTATTCATGAATTTGAAAAGTCTTCTATGGACTTTTAGTGAGGTGCTTGCTTTTGGAAATGTAAATTCCAATGAATATAAAACATAAGTCTACATGATAACTGCTATGACCGAACACATTTAGAGAATAGCTAAACAAGGAATGTACAGCCCCACTTTCAGAATAGCTAATAGTTAAGGTTTAGTTTTTATTATTTTATTTTTTGAAACAGAGTCTCACTCTGTCACCCAGGCTGGAGTGCAGTGGCATGATCTAGGCTCACTGCAACTTCTGCCTCCTGGGTTCAAGCGATTCTCCTACCTCAGTCTCCCGAGTAGCTGGGATTATAGGCGCCCGTCACCACGCCCGGCCAATATTTTGTATTTTTAGTAGAGGCAGGTTTTCACCATGTTGGCCAGGCTGGTCTCGAACTCCTGAACTGAGGTGATCTGCCCATCTCATCCTCCCAAAGTGCGGGGATTACAGGCATGAGCCACTGCGCCCGACGGAGGTTTATTTTTCTAAGCATCAAATTATCTTTTTACTTATTTGGGATTTTGATAGTAATATTAAAAGCCCAAGTATGTCAAATATGAATACAGAGCTTGAACTCATTCATCACAGAAAGACCTACCAATTTTTCTCATCTATTGAAGAGTGAGTCATTTTTCAACTCATTAAAATCTATTTTAGGAAATGGAGATGATTTAAAGGGACAACACAATTATGAAATAATCTGATAATAAATGTATAGATAAAATTACTTACTTGTCTACATTATTTGCAAATCCAAAATCTAAAAAAAAATACATTTTAAAGTTAGTATTTTAAAATATTTATCCAGCATTTGAAAACAACTGAACAATGCTATAAAGGAAAAGAATAAAACAGGGCTTTCTGTTTTCAAGTTATCCTTTACACAAATAGTTCAATCTGTCAAAAATCCCTTTTTATCTAACTCCAAAGCAAAACTTTCTCTTAGATATACTGGGTTTTGCCTTAGGTTTTGAGGCAATTTTTTAAATACAATATAAATTTCAAAATCCTGAGAATGGAAAGCTTAGTCAATTTATAATGTACCAATGGAATCCAAGTGGAAATTTTTGTAATTAATATACTGAGGCCGATATAAGATACTGAAACCTATCCCTTTTCTTCTGAAAGGCACATGCGTCTATAAATGGACTAACAGTCCAAATGAGGAGAAATAGTTAGGAACATTTCAACTATTTGGATTCTTGGCATTAACTGTAAAGAAACAGAATAAACAAATACTAGATCACAAGAATCTAGATCTTCCTAGCTTTGAAGCCCAAGACTAGTCCTCAAAACCTGGATTTCTTATGGTGTCTTCCAGAGATGGTCACTGCTTTGTTGATTTCCCTCCAGAAAGCCTAGTGCCCGTCCACAGATGGATTTTACCAGCACCTGTTGTGCCAGTAAAGCCCACAGTATCAGCTCTTGCCATTCCACAAGCAGCAGCGACCACACAGCCTCTCTGCCTTAGAATTCATAGCATTGTTCCCTTCATAAGTGGCTGACAAAAGTCTCTCGTGCATTTTGGATCATCCTAGGCTATCTTTTCCTACATTTTCCTCCCAGCTTTATTGAGGTATAATTAACAAATAAAAACTGCATATATTTAAGGTGTACAACTTGATGTTTTAATATACGTATTCATTGTGAATAATCAACACAATCTAAATAACATATTCATCAGCCAGACCTCTGCCATTTTTTGTGTGTATTGGTGAGAACACTTAAGATCTACCCTCTTAGTAAATTTCAAGTATACAATACAGCTAACTATCGTCACATTACGTAAGATCTTCAGAATTTATTCATTTGTGTAATTAATTTAAACTTTGTACATTTTAACTAACATCTCCCCATCTCCCCTTCCCCACAGCGCCTGGCAACCACCATTTTACTCTCTGCTTCTATGAGTTTGACTATTATAATTCCATATATAAGTGAGATCATGCAGTATTTGTTCTGTGTCTGTTTTATTTCATTTGGTATAATGCTTTCCAGTGTCATCCATATTGTCAAAAAATGACAGGATTCCCCTGTTCTCTTCTACATTTTTAATTACAAAAAGCACATACTTTACTTATAATGAATATAAACAATAAAGAAAATAGTGAGCAAAAAGGGAAATTTCCCTTTAACCTTTCCACTTCCTCTTACTACTATTAAGTATCACTATTAAAAGTTTTGTGTGTATGTTTCCAGCCTGTATGTCACATATGTACTCACATGTCTACATGTACATATACATAGAGATTTGTTTGTTGACAAAATTCCAATTTTGTTATTACTCATAGTATACTGCTTTTCCAATGAGTATGGTTTTTGTTTTTTGTTTTCGTTTGAGACGGAGTCTCTCTCTGTTGCCCAGACTGGAGTGCAGTGGCACGATCTCGGCTCACTGCAATCTCTGCCTCACTGCAACCTCTGCCTCCTGGGTTCAAGTGATTCTCCTGCCTCAGCCTCCTGAGTAGCTGGGATTACAGGTGCCTACTACCACGCCCAACTCATTTTTGTATTTTTAATAGATATGGGGTTTCACCATGTTGGCCAGGCTGGTCTCAAACTTCAGGTGATCTGCCCACCTTGTCAAGGTGTTTTTAATACCCCCAAATATATTATGGATTGATTCTATAATGGAATAGTTTGTATTATACAAATGTGCCATAGTCTATTTAACATTCTCCTATGAATGACCATTTAAATTGTTTCTACTACTTTTGCTATTATAAAAAATATTGCAACATGCAGACTTATACCCATATATTTTTTCTTTGTCCATATGTGCAAGCACTTCTGTAAGGGAGAGATCAAATTTAGTTGCTGTGTCAAATGGTTTGCACATTTTGTATGTTGGTGGATACTGCCATATGGTCATCCAAGAGAGTTGAACGAGTTTACATTCCCATCAATAACATGAATTGTGCTCTTTCCCCCTCATCTTTAACAACCCTTTAAAACTTCTGCCTACTTGTTGGATGAAAGTAGTATCTCATTGTTTTCATTTCCACTTATTTGATCATTAGTGAAGGTGATCATTATTTACATTTCTTTCTTTGTACATATGTCTTGTCCATGTCATTTATTTTGTTTTCTACTGGGATTTTTAAATTGACTTGGAGATGTCCTTTAGAAATTATGGGTGTTAACTTTTGCCTATTATATATGTTATAAAGACTTCTTCCAATCTTGCATTTTAATTTTCTTCCTATATGATGCTTTTTATTTTTAATTATTGTGGATACATGCTAGTTGTACATATTTATGGGATACATATAATTGTTTTTCATTTTTATGTAGTTAAATCTGTCAACATTTCTCTTTGATGGCCTCTGGGTTTTGTGTGAGGTTTTGATTGGCCTTCACTTTGGGATTATGAAAGTATTTTCTTCCAGTTCTTTTTTATTTCCTTTACATTTAGATATTCGATCTCTCTGGAATCTATTTTTGTATATGGTGTCTCCCTTAGAAAGTAGTTCTAGTTTATCTCTTTGGCCCAGGGCTACTTTCTGGCACAATTCTAGAGGGGGCCTCAGTAAATGTTTGCTGTGCTAAGAGTGTCCATTGAAGTTATGCAACATGGAAGCTCTGTTGACTGCTGATTTTTGCTTTCACAAATTTTTCTGAGTCTACACAGCTCCCTCAATTGCTCAGCCCTATGCCAAACAATCTCTAGATCTCACATTGACCTCTAATACCTACCTGAACCTTCATGCATAGGTAGGGGTTGGCATTTACTCTTCTGGGTGTGCCTGATATGTCATAGCTACCCAAAGTCAGAAACGTCTTCAAGACTTGATTTCCTGAGCCATTGATCTCCCAGCTCATAACTTTCAATTATATGTTTTCTCTGGATTCTGTCCTGCCTTGTCTGTACTGATGCACTTTTTGGTGAATTGCTGTTTGTTAAATAGTCTGCCTGGTCTTCCTTTTTGGACTTACCCTTCCCTTTTCCTGAGTAGTACATGCCTCAGCTGCCAGGCCCAGGCTCTGTGACACTATACCCCAGCTTGGGCTCAGCACCTGGAGCTCTGTCTTCAGCAAACATGGTGGAAATCTGGCAGCCGCACTTTTGGACCACTAATGGACATTTTAAAAGCTTGTTGGTGTTTTATTTTAAATTCCCCTTAATGTCTTTCTACATCTAGATATATTGGTGAAAAATCTGCAAATGAGTTTCCTTAATGCCAGGTAGAAGCCCAAAGTGTTTTGGTTCTGAGAATACCGGCTATCTTGCAATAAAACCCAGAGACAGTAATGAAAATTTGTACAACCCTTTTAACCATACTTATTTGATAAGGACTGATAGATGGGATTTGAAGAAAACTTAAAATTGATCTTGCTTCTCAAGATATTAGAAATATAATTGGTTTCTTTCTCAACTTTAGATTAAGGATAATAAAATCAAAATGTGGCTTTATGATTGCTTCATAAACATTTTTAAGTGTAATTTCTTTTCAATAAAATAATTAATATTTCTCTTAGAATTACTCTAATAATTTTTTAGAAAGTCACGATAAGGTAAGATTTATAACAAAACAAATATAGAAGCTACAAAATGATATGATAAATTTTAAAAATTTACATAGTGTGTTTTACTATAAATGTTTGCTTAATTAAGGTATGCTAAAATAAGCCATACTCTGGGCTAAAAATACTTTTTAGTTGTTATGATATAGTGACCTTTTGCAGAAAATGAGTAGATTTATAATAATTGTCCTGTCAATTATTAGAGGCTTTAGTCAACATATCTGTTAATTAAGAAGAAAAAGTTTCAAATGCAATAAAATACTCTCCCTATCTTTTCTGCTCCTGATTTTGTTTTTGGAGGTTCAATATGAAAAGGAGCCAAGAGAATTTAAAAAACGATTCTAGTTCTTTCAGCAGTCTGGTTAAACAAAAGAAATGTAGAGCCCTAAAGGTGGCGATCACACCGATAATAATTATAGCACTGAAAAATAGATTGTGGAGGCTGACCTTGCATTGTTTGTTATTGTGTGCATTAACTGTTTTTAAGAGGGGAGATTTTCTATCTAAAGACTACTTTCTTTTTCTGAGGCATGAGTCTTGCTCTGATCACAGACATCAGGCTAAAGTGCATGTAAGATGCAGATCTTAGCTCAATCTGCATGGACCTCACAACTCCCAGGTCCAAGCTGATTGCTCCTGCTTCCAGCCTCCCAAGGTAGCTGGGATTACAGGTTCCGCCTGCCACCATTGGTCTGGCTAAGTTTGTATTTTTAGTAGAGATGAATGGGTTTCAACCATGGGTTGTGGAGACCAAGGCTTGGTCTCAAACTCCTGACCTCAAATGATCCACTTGCCTCAGCCTCCCAAAGTACTGGGATTACAAGCGTGAGCCACCATGCCTGGTGAGTTAGACAACTGCAAATATATATGAACATTTTAGTATACTTTCAGTTTTGGGAAACATGTGCAGAACATGCAGGTTTGTTACATAGGTATACATGTGCCATGGTGGTTTGCTGCACCCATCAACCTGTCCGTTACATTAGGTATTTCTCCTAATGCTATCCCTCCCCCAGACCCCCAGTCCCCAGCAGGCCCCAGTGTGTGATGTTCCTCTCCCTGTGTCCATGTGTTCTCATTGTTCAACTCCCACTTATGAGTGAGAACATGTGGTGTTTGGTTTTCTGTTCTTGTGTTAGTTTGCTCAGAATGATGGTTTCCAGCTTCATCCATGTCCCTGCAAAGGATATGAACTCATCCTTTTATATGGCTGCATAGTATTCCATGGTGTATACGTGCCACATTTTCTTTATCCAGTTTATCATTGATGGGTATTTCGGTTGGTTCCAAGTCTCTGCTATTGTAAATAGTGCTGCAATAAATATACGTGTGCATGTGTCTTTATAGTAGCATGATTTTTAATCCTTTGGGTATATACCCAGTAATGGGATTGCTGGGTCAAATGGTATTTCTGGTTCTAGATCCTTGAGGAATGCCACATTGTCTTCCACAATGGTTGAACTAATTTACACTCCCACCAACAGTGTAAAAGCATTCCTGTTTCTCCACGTCCCCTCCAGCATCTGTTGTTTCCTGACTTTTTAATGATCTACATTCTAACTGGTGTGAGATGGTATCTCGTTATGGTTTTGATTTAAAAACTTCTGATCACTGTTTTCTGACTTCCACGATTGTAGCTGGGGAGTTTGTGGTGAATCTCTGTGTTATTCTTTTGTAGGTCATCTGGGTTTTCTCTCCGACTGCTTTAAGATGGTTTTGCCCTTGGTGAAGACTTTTATTGTTGTTGTTGTTGTTGTTATGTGTCTTTTTTGTGTTTGGATTCATTTTGTCTGGTGCATCTATGAATTCTTTGCTAATTCTGGTAATTGTCTGGGCGGTCTAAGAATTTATTTAACAGTTTGGGAAATTTTCCAGCCATTATCACTTTAAACATTACCTTCTGCTAATTTCTATCTATAATTTGTTTTTCAGGAACTATTACTAAGCTTATATTGGACCTTCTCTTTCTAATGTCTCTCCTTTTCTCAATATCTAATTCGTATCTTCTATCGCTTTCTTTCTCCATGTAGCATTCTGGGTAATTTCTTCCAAACTATTTTTCAATTCAATTTCCCCTTTATTTCTAAATAATTGATTTGGTTTTTTAAAAAATGTATGTTGTCTCATTGGCAAAGTGTCATAAAGACAAGGATTTTACCTTTGCACCTTTTCTCATCCACCCTCTCTTCCTTCCTGGAATGGAGATGTAAGGCTTGGTGGTATACCAACCACCTTGTAATCATAAAGCACACTAAGAGTAGCAGAACAAAAGACAGATATATCCTCAAACACTGATGACATCATAGAACTTTAACCCTAGATACCGTATTTTTGTATTCTTTGCTGTCTGAAAAAACTAAACCCCTATTTTTTTCCATTTCTGTTACAAATATGAAATTAAATTCCTACTAAGGAAACATCCTGAAAATATTCAAGTTATACTTGCATATAACCACCTTGTGAATATAATCAAAATATTACCAGTGCTTATTTCTGGATGGCAGAATTGCAGATGATCTTTATTTCTTCTTCGTATTTTTTCTATATTATCAAAAATTATATAGCCTTAATTGGTAAAAATCATCCATGTCAGTGGTAATAAAAATAATGATAGCTTATTTATTGAGCCCTTTATACTGTGTTAGATACTGGGATAGAGGCTTCAATGTATTATCTCATTATTATCACAGCACCCCATCTGATTTCACATGCATGAATGAGGATGAAAATTGCATACCTACTTTAACTGGACTAAAAGTATTATAAAGTTAGCAAATATGTTAGAAATTATTCCATTATTTAGATACTTAAGTTTATTGTAAATTGTATTGCTATTATTACAATCAAATTACCCAAAAGTTTGAGAAGTTTTAATTTCATTAATTTTTTTTTTTTTTTTTTGCAAAATACCTGAAGGTACTCTCTGGGCTGGTTTTTGCTTAAATGGTGATTTAGGACCCCACGAAGCATCTACTTTTCCTCTGAATGCTATTGATTGAACGATATGAGCCTTTTTATGGTTAAAAATGGTAATCATTGATCTTCTTTCTTTTTCTGTAACTTCTGATAAATGCAAAAAGTAATGTTATTGCATAGCATTATAAATAGGCAGAGTGATTCAAAATAGAACTGAATACTTTCAAGAATGTATTTATCTAAACTATGCTATATGTGAACACCCTGTCAAAATTGTTTTGTAAAGGAGCTATCACAGTTATTTCCATAATCTTACAAGCACTCAATATACACCCCACACGTCACAAGACAGAGCTTAATCCTTCAGTCTAATGCATCCCGAACACCCTTTAACACATCACCAAGGATGATTAAAATTTTAGCATGAAACATCCTTTCATTTCCTCAAGGCTATTAGAAAGGAGAGGTATAACCGTAAGTTTCTGATGTATCCTATAGAAAGTGGTTACTCAGTAATAAATTATTAAGAATGTTCAAACCTGTAGAGACAGAAAGGTAAGTAGATAGATAATATAGCATTTGGGAGCAAAATAGGCCTCAAAAAATGTTAAGCGTAATATGCTGAGGTTGATTGTGTGTGTGTGCATGTGGCATATAGAAATCTGACATGCTATCTTGAAGGTGCATTCATAAAGAAGTCATCATTCATTGTATGTTTCAATATATACATATTTACAGAATTTTAAAAAGCATGACTTTTAGAACTTAAATAGGCCTTATGAGATTTATTCCAATTCCCTCACTTTTGAGATAAGAAACTAAGGTGCCGGGAGGTAAACGATTTGGCATCCAACATGTTAATGTCAAAACCAGAACCAGAAGGACCACTGTCCTCATGCTCAGTTAGAGGGCCTTTCTAATCAAGTAGTAAAGAGACGTGAATTTCTAAATCAGGGCACATTTTAGAGAGCAAATCTTTCAAAAGTAAGTAATTGAAAAACTTTCATTTACAAAGACAATTATTCAAAGGGATATTTTTTACAAAAACGTATTTTCAAAGGTAGTCTTCATTTATAACCACTGAGCTATACGACTACTTCTCAAATATTTCTTTGCAAGAAGGAAGGGTCCTTACGATTTCGGTCAAGCAGCTCCACTCCTGGAAGGTGGTAGATGATATATAAACGATACAGGTTATATTGGCACAAAGGATTTTGGTATAGACCTGCAAATGAAGAATCCAAAACAAAATGTCAGATTTCAAAATCCGTTTCATGTATCACTTATAAAATACAAAAACTTAAGAGATTCATATAAAACATAAGAACTTATAAAGCTCTTCTTCATATCCAGCAATAGACCCATGAAACCTTTACTTAGAGCAGCAGTTAATTTTTCTATCTGTTCAATTCATTCATTCAACAAATATTAACCAAGTGCTTACTATCTACTAGGAACTGTGCTAAGGGCTATGATCATATCATTGACCCAAATCTGCCACAAATGAGGGAAATTTTTAACATGTCCATAAATAAATTAGTAAATGAAGAACTAGATATCAGCTCTATTGGAGTTTTGAGGCTACTTTTTATTAAAATATCACTTGGTAGTCTTCTTTTGGTCTCCAAGTTCACAAGGGTGCATGTGTGAAGATAGGCAGAGACAACATCCTGCTCTAATAGAATTTATTTCCTCCACACCATTGCTCATAGTTCAGAATGTGTCGATAGTAGTTTCAGATCTCAGCAGGACCAAAGCTGAGCAGATGTGGCTCTTGCATTTTGTCTATCTCTGGCCAGGCACATACATTTCTGAGATCCTGGTGTGCAGGTGCTAGGATGTGCAATAAACCGCACTTCCTAATGGAGTGGTTGGAAGAATGAGGCATGTGGATGCAGAAGAAGCCCTGGCACTTCTCACATCATATCCCTTGGGAATCAGCACATAGGTGTTCTTAAACATCTTCAACTAGAAGTTGTGAGGGCTTTATTTTTTTTAAAATGATATTTTCCCTATTCATCCTAGATGATAATAAACTTTTTTTTTCAGCACAATGTGAAATAAAACTTTAAAGATTTTCAGTTGGGCATTTTTTTTTTTTTTTTTTTTTTGGACAGAGTCTTGCTCTTGTTGCTAGGCTGGAGTGCAATGGCATGGTCTTGGCTCACTGCAACCTCTGCCTCCCGAGTTCAAGCGATTCTCCTGCCTCAGCCTCCTGAGTAGCTGGTATTACAGGCACCTGCCACCACACCTAGCTAATTTTTGTATTTTTAGTAGAGACGGGGTTTTTCCATGTTGGCAAGACTGGTCTCAAACTCCTGACCTCGTGATCCGCCTGCCTTGGCCTCCCAAAATGCTGGGAATACAGGCATGAGCCACTGTGCCTGGCTGGGCATCTTTAGTTATTCGGATTCTGCCTACCTACGTGCAATTTCTAGGAAATACTTCTGAAAGTACAACTAATGAGAAGAACCACTAGATGGCAGTAAGAGAAAGAGCTCCAGCTACTGCACAACTACTTCACTCAAAATGAAGCTCACTTAATGTACATGTGAAATTTAAGAATACTGTTGTAGACTATTCATAAAATACAAAGAGGTTTGATAAAGGCCTGAAAATAGGAAGCATTAGAACCTCTGAAAAAAACTGATTAATATTTATAAAGAGCAGTTTGTAACATAAAGAAGATTGGGGTGGGTGCATGCTTAAAAGATAACAAACTAGATAAAAACTTTAAAAAGGTCAATCATCTGGAAGTTTTCTCTGTAGTAATAAAACATTCTGATATTTGTTGTATAAACACAACTTTTTCTGGCTAATAAAAGCGTTCTATATAGCTATTCCCTGTGGAAAACACGAGCTTTAGAGGGACATAAAGCAGGCAATGGAAGACACCTGTGCATAATAAACAAAAGTTACAGGAATGAGGAAAGGCATACAGGAAAATGTAGAGCCAGGAGCCACAGAGAAATTTAAAAGAAAGGAAATATGGATGTAATGGAGAAAATGAGAAGACAAAACAATTTTTTTTTCAAGATTTCTTAAGTGACAGAAAATGATCTGAATTTTATTCTTAAAAGAGAAGCATTTTAAAGTGGTAACAAATAATTATAACTGAAGGACAGAGAATAGAACAGATGTATATTAAACCACTAATAAGGACAGATTTTAAAAGAGCCATCGGGATCATGAATTGTAGTTCAAGCCAGAGAAAGTAAAGAAAAGGACCCTCTTCAAGGATATAAAAGCAAAGCATAATTGTTTTTCATGAGAACTCAGAAGGAAGAAAAAGTCACAGATGCTTTAGCACAGAAGTCTGCTTTGTGGTTACTGTCTTGGGAAATCACATCTGACACCTCATAACTCTGTTACACATTATAGCATCTGAAAGTAGAGTCTGCCTTTACATATGACGTTAATGGAAAATGTACCAACATCTTTCAATGACATTTTCTCTAGGTGCACCCTTCGTCTTCTCTTTTCCCTTTGAGGACATTACTATCCATTTCATTTCATTTCTTGGCTTTTTCTGCTAAGCCTTGGTTAAGTAACTTCTATATGGAAATTCAAAAACTAGCTTCAGCTAAATAAAACACAAAACTTGGATTTACTACTGTTACATTACTTATTAACAACATATTGATACTAAAAACCCTATGGACCTGTGGTTGACCATTCATCTCATCATAAAGTCAAAACTGAATGACACAAAATCAGAAATCTGAACTGTTAGCCCAGCCTCTGCTTAAATTAACTTAAAAAAAATTGAATTAAATAACTTGAAAGGCATTTCATCATTATTATTCACTGTTTCCTAGCTCTTAAATTTTAGAAGGAAGCAATCTTATTTTTAACTCTTTTTTCCTTCTATACTATGAAACATTTAACATTTTGGATTTATGAGTTTTGGATTGATGCTACTAAAATCAACATAATTAAATGTCTAAGATGTGAAATCGGTTTCCTGTGTCTGAATGCTCTGAAAGCCTTCTATGATGTACGGGCACATTCTTTTAGAAACTATGAAGAGAAATTGCTTACACTTTCACTTTCAATAGGTTAATACTATTTAATCCACCTTCCCTCTAGGCTACTTACAGTGTACACCTCAGTGGCGCCAGCACTGTCTTGCTTATCTTAATTTGGGATTCTGAGTCTAAGCAATTTACATTTACCCAATGATATATCAAAATGTCTCTACTACCTTACCACACAAGCTTGACTTACATGAGTCACGTGTATGAAGCCACTTATTATCAAGACAGAAGGGAAAAAAAAGATATCTAAATAATTGGCTCCAGTTAGTTTTTTGTAAACTTTTAAAGCAGTATTTAAAATCGTTATTTAAATGAACCCCAATGTTTTTCAGGCTGCCTTCGAAGAAAGTTGATGTAATTAATAAGAAACCAACATCCCAATTTTAATATATGAGAAAAAGAAACTGACATGGAGAAGTTAAAAGCCTATTATAGAGAGCAGCCTGTGGAAGGAAGTTCAGCTGTCAATAATCAGATACCAGGATTGTGAGGCTCTGGGTCAAGCTTACTTAGTAAGGTCAGCATCTCCATTGTTAATCATCATCTTGTTTTAACTAAAAATCTGGTGGTCACCACACACCATGTGCTTTTTACTGAATATGGAAATCACCCCTGATTGTAAAAGGCAAACCAGGATAAAGCAGAGGATCGAGAGAGGAGGGATCAGAACATTATCTTTTTCAGGACAAACAGTAGTGAAAAACACTCTTGGTTCTTTTTCTTTGCTGAATCGTTTTGTCTTTTGGGAGGGGTGGTCCCACCTGGAAGGGTATTATAGGAAAAGAGGCTCAAAGGAAGGGACCCTGGAGATCCTAGTCCCACCCCATCTCCCAGCATCCCTCTGCACCGCTGGCTTTTTGCCATCGGCAGTGGCTTGGGGCCACTGCTAAAGACAAAGGCAGACAATGTTTAAAAGCAATACCTGTGGAAACATGGAGACCCTCTCTCGAAAGGAGGAGCTCCCTGTTCCCAATGCTGATTCCTGGAAGCTCCAGTAGGAAGCAGGTCTTAACAATTATGGCATGCAGGAGTCTTAAGCATACTTTCCAACAGTGGAGCTTAATAAAACAGAAAATTAGAAAGAAATGAGAAAACTGAAGGTTTAGAACAGGAGACTGGCTTAAGCATTTTGATGCTGTGGCTTTTGGTGGTGGTGGTTTTTTTTCCCTTAGTACTGGAAAGGAGGCAGGAGTTAATGAAAGCCATCAGCCACAAAGTGGGTCTTTGACACATGTGGATTCTGATTTAGAAAGAATTTGGAGGAGGGAAGGGAAAGGAAGAGGAAAACTGAGTTGGAAAGAGAGGGTGTGGAAAGGTAGACTGCCTGGAGAGAAGAGGTGGAGTCCCCTGACTCTGCCCGGAAGACAGGAATTCCAGTTCCCAGGACCTCACACTCTGCAGCTGGTTTAGGCCTCCCTGAAGCTCTCAGCCATGCGTCTCCTAGGCAATCCTTGGCAATTCTCCTCATAAATGCCAATGGAAAGTGCAATGCTGAGAATGGATTAGTGTTTTGCCCTTCAGGCTATTTTCTCACCCTCTGAAGAACTTGTCATTTAAGTGAAATAATAACAACACTTTATAATTGCACATGGATTTACAACTTAAAAAGACAAAAATGACCACATTTGAAAACACATAGATTTCTCATTTTAGTTAATGAGCTAAAGCTAATCTGGGATTGCAAATGAGGCTCGTAGAAACTTAATCTGAAGACATGACTGCACAAATAACATTAGTTATCTAATAAATACAATCTATTTTCCATGCAACATCTTTAACCGAAATGGGACATGAGTTCAAAATGTGAGTTTTTAGAAAACGCTTTTTGTTTTTTTGTAATTGGACATAACATTTTCTCCATTTCAAACAAATGATCCCACAACAAGATTCTCAACTGGAAAATTACAGTTACATAACTTGAATTGCGTCACTATGATTTTAAATAGTGGTCGTAAACTATTGTGACTGGTAATGATATGGACATTATATTACCAGACTGGTATTTAAAAACTAGAAAACTCCCACCCCTTATGTCTGGCACAATTCTATGCTCACGTACACCCTTGACAAGTAGGGCATGGGCTAGATTTCAGGATCTATTTGGTCCTGGGCTGGGCACCTTTGTTCAAGGCATAACCTTGTTCATTACTATGGGCATAACTCTGTTTATTACTATGGGAATAAGCTTGTTTACTACTCTCCAAATGTTGTTTTATAACAAGTTTCCTCAAATTATAGAGTTTTTAAAGTAGCAAATCATTTTGCATCAAACCCCTTCAACTCTAAGAAATATTTAGTCTGAGTGTTACAAATTTGTAAGCCCTATATAGGTATAGACTGGGTCTTTCTTGTTCAAATTTGAGTCCTATTATCTAGAATAGTATCATGTAGTGAATGTGTGATAAACATTTATTAAATGAATGAATGAATACATTATAAATATTGAATGAATGAATGAATAAATAAATAAATGATAAGTAAAACAAGGCATGAATTTGTGTTTCAACATTCCTTAAGAGTTTGGTTAAATCTGTGAGCTTTGCATTTCCATGATTAAAGGGAATAATTCTAGTCACATCATAGGATGCTGTAAAGATTTAAATGAGACTATAATAAAACATTTTTTTCAACAAGAAAGACATTGAAACATGTTACTGTATGATTATTATTTAAAATAGCAGTTGTTTTCTTGAGTCTATTAGCAGAATTTCGAGACTGGATGCAACTTATTTCGTTATCTGATTTACATAATCCACAATAAAACAATTTTTTTCTTATTTTAGAATTTCAATTTTTGTTGTTGCTTCAAAATAACATTAATGGTGAGAAATGTTTTCTTAAAAAGTGTTTACAGAGTTATCCTAATGTTTAAAGCAACCCTGAGAGGTAGCTGTCAGCCCATTTTATAGAAAAACAAAGGTAAGTGTCCTAGGTCTAGCATAACTAGTCTTTTAATTATAGCAGCATTTTTTCAGCAGATACGGGCCAGGTAACTCAAATATGCAGGCCAATTCTTTCACAGAAGATCCAAAAGCTGTAAAAAATCTCCTGACAGCAGGCAGCCTTCTCATGTCTCTAAAATAAGCATAAAATTGCCATGAACTTGGTGTAGTTTTGTGATTTTAATACTTGGGTTTAAATAATCTAACTATAACAAATGAATCATTTTCCCTCAGTATAGTACATATAACTGACAACACTGAAAACATATGGAAACTTTAGTAACTCTCTCTACATTGATCTGATTATCTGATTAGAACCTTCACTACCAATACTAGTTTACAACTATTCAAAATACTGTTTCAGGCAATTCTGAGAAATGAATAGAAAAGGAATTTAAAAATATATCTATTGCATTACATTATTATAAAGAGGTCTCTAAACTCTGAAGTCTGAAAACCTCCTCTTTGATCTGCAGGTCTTTTACCTTAATACACCCAGAATCCTTTATCTTGTATTGTGATTGTATACATGTTTATCTACCCTTCAAGACCATAAGCTTATTGAGAGTAGGAGTGGTGTATTATTTATTTTTTTGACTCATCTCACACTTCTTTTCAATAGGTTAGTTCCTTACTGGGTGTGATTCAATATATATGAATAAAGTTTGCTGGTTATCCAGTTGAAAGTTTAAAAAGTCTTCTGTTGGCCAGGCGCGGTGGCTCAAGCCTGTAATCCCAGCACTTTGGGAGGCCGAGGCGGGTGGATCACGAGGTCAGGAGATCGAGACCATCCTGGCTAACATGGTGAAACCCCGTCTCTACTAAAAATACAAAAAAAAAAAAACTAGCCGGGCGTGGTGGTGGGCGCCTGTAGTCCCAGCTACTCGGAGGCTGAGGCAGGAGAATGGCGTGAACCTGGGAGGCGGAGCTTGCAGTGAGCCGAGATCGCGCCACTGCACTCCAGCCTGGGTGACACAGCGCGAGACTCCGTCTCAAAAAAAAAAAAAAAAAAAAAAAAAAAAGTCTTCTGTTTTTTTGTTTTTTTTTTTTTTGTATCAGCTTTATTAATATACTTCATGTACCACACTATTCACCAGTTTAAACATATGATTCATGTGTTTGTGGTATATTCACAAAGTTATGCAACTGATCACCACAGTCAATTTTAGTACATTTTATCACCCTAAAAATAACCCCACACCCTTTACTCTCTGGCTGTCACAACCCCCAATTCCTTGGCCATTGGCAATGCTCATCTATTTAAAAACAGTTACCTCTCAGTGTTGCTGTCCTATAGATGTGCCTACTTGGACACTTATATAAATGGAATCATATAATATGTGTTAAAACTTACTTTTGAGATAAAACTCAAAATAAATTTAAACATGTAAATCCTCTTGCTACTTTTTTCATTTTCATTAGACATGTGATAGATGGCATTTCACACACAAAAATTTTTCTATCTGTTGTTTTTTCAAAAGCATGTCTTAAAAGACAATAAGATCTACTCTTATTTTCAGGAATATCTAATTTTTTTTTGAGACAGGGTCTTGCTCTGTTGCCTAGGCTAGAGTCCAGTGGCGCAATCTTGGCTCACTGCAACCTCTGCCTCCAAGGTTCAAGCGATCCTCTGTTGCCCAGGCTAGAGTCCAGTGGTGCAATCTTGGCTCACTGCAACCTCTGCCTCCCAGGTTCAAGCTGTCCTCCCGCCTCAGCCTCTTGAGTAGCTGGGGTTACAGGCATGTGCCACCGCACCTGGCTAATTTCGTATTTTTGGTAGAGGCAGGGTTTCACCATGTTGCTCAGGCTGATGTGGAACTTCTGGGCTCAAGTGATCCGCCCGCCTCGGCCTGCCAAAGCACTGAGATTACAGGCGTGAGTCACAGTGCCTGGCCTAAATATCTTAATTATAAACATTGCTCCTCTAATTTTAAACTTGATAAATGGAAAAATGTCTTATGTTAATACTATTTTAATTTATGGCCATATAAAATTGCAAATTGTTACTTAGGATCTTCAGATTTAGCATTCCCTGTAATTCCTTCACTGTTGCATCAATATTGGTTAACTCATTGTGGTGTAGCAGGAGTATATTCAATGAAGGCAAACAATGCAGGCCTAAAAAAAAAAAAAAACAGAATATTTTTACAAGATTTTAAACATTTTTTTCAATATTTTTATTGCAAATAAAACTAAACATTTTTAATGCTAATTAACATGCTAACTAAAAAGGAAAACATATGATAGCTGGATAAAGAAGGAATAACTATTAATAATATATTATAAATTATTATTAAGAATACAATAAGGTATAATTCATACAATTAATTGTGATGTGGGAATACAGAGTAAATTTCTTTTCACTGTTATTGCTTTACTTTTTTTTTTTGAGATGGAGTTTCACTCTTGTTGCCCAGGCTGGAGAGAAATGGCACAATCTCAGGTCACTGCAACCTCTGCCTCCTGGGTTCAAGGGATTCTCCTGCCTCAACCTCCCAAGTAGCTGAGATTACAGGCGTCCACCACCACACCCAGCTCATTTTTGTATTTTTAGTAGAGACGGGGTTTCACCATGTTGGCCAGGCTGGTCTCAAACTCCTGACCTCAGGTGATCCACCCGCGTAGGCCTCCCAGAGTGCTGGGATTACAGGCATGAGCCCCCGTGACCAGATTGTCTTACTTTTTAAAGTGTACCAATGATTTTGTTTGTGTGATTGATTTTGGAGGGCTTAGTTTCTTTCTTCTTTTTGTTTGGTTTTGGTTTTGGATTTTTTTTTTTTTTCTTGTCAATGTTACTTAGATTTATAACGCTAGTCAAGGGAAAAATTACTCATCTCCTCCAAATTGCATAGCTAAGTATTTTCTGTACATAACTGGAAACCAAATATTCATATTATTTTCATAGATTCTAAATTGTTTATTTTCCTACATTTTTAACATAAATGAAAGTGGGATGTGTCTTTTGATAGCCATGTCATAGCTTCATTGGCAAGATGTTCTTTCTTAGTGGTGCATGAAATCATGATGGGCCTTAAAATGTATGACATTTTTATTCTATGATATATGATATTAAAGAAAAGTGTTTTGTACTGTACCTCTGTATTTCATGATCATGATATGCCACGTGCTTTTATGAATGGCTTGAAATGATCAGTTTTGAGAGTGTTTTGCATATAAAATTAACTCAGAGTGAAAGCAGGAATTTGGCTGGTAGAACATACTGCCAATAAAATTTCTTAAGACTATTAAGTTTTTGTATTTATCAATGCTCCCAACTATTGTTAAAATTTGCTTCCACATGTCTAGTTTATGTCTAAAATACTTGTTAAAAATTATTTTAAATTTTGAATAAGACACATGGCAATATTAAATTAGAAAAGTAATCTAATAGTACATTTCTTAATATAAAATGTACATTAAAACATTTAAAAATAGATTCCTTAATATATTTTCAACAGAAATGTTAAAACAGATTTTTGCATGTCATTAGCAATTACCATAGTTGAAAGTACTTAATTGAAAATCTATTAAATCAACAGAAAATTTAAGACATACCTTCTATCTCAAATATTGCATTGTTGTTTAGATATAGTTCCGTCAGACAATAGTTTCTAGTTAGAAATGTTATTCCATGGAGCTAAAAATGAGAGTTAGAGAACAATATACTTTTTATAATAACTGCATATATAACATAAATATAGATAACATGATATACAAAAATAATATATTTAATTGTAATAAGATAATAAAAGTTTGACTTTTGCTATTATTATTTGTGACCTTTTGGTCTGGCTGTAGGTTACATTTGGATTGTCTTGGAGGAGAATGTGATAAAAAGAATACTTTTATCTAACTTAAACCTCTCTTACCACATCTTAGCTAAACTCACTTGCCTGGCTTTCAAAACCTCTGCAACCTGGCCTAGCTCTTTTGTGCTAACAATATTTCTTCTACTTCTGCTCCGTATAGTCTCATTGGATCCGACATCACATACCCGCCACCTAATACTATCATGTGCCAAGGGCTCCCTCCTTATGCTGAGGCCATTTCTGCATCTGTAGGAGTCATGATTTCCCTTTGTCTGTGTGTCTTTTCTTCTTGGTACACTTGAAGTTATTTTTAAGGATTAGCCCTAGGCCAGCAAGGCATACTAAACCGTGCGTGAGTGGACGGCCGCAGTAAGTTTTCACTTGCAGAAATCAGTCGACACCAAGGTTTGACCTCCTTGTACCTTACTACTGTCTTTGTGCCCTATTTTGACCCACTTGATTTTCTCTAAACTTCTACTTGTTTCAGCACTTCGAGTCAGATTTCCTGAGTGATGGTCTAATCCTGGACTCTTGCTTTACGGCCTCGTCTATAACCATCTCCTCTTCTCTGGTTCTCTGCCCCTCTAGTAAACAGATCTCAGTTTAGCTATGGGTTCTGCAATCTGAATACACGCAGGAGGCAGCTCTGCCAGATCAGGCCCAGAACTAACAGCTCAACCAGCCACCATCTGCAATTAGAGGGCAAGGCACAGTACAATCCTGTTCATCATTCAGAGTTCATCCTTTTTCACAAAGCCTTTCCTGACAACTCCTATGCTCACGAACCTCCCTTTTCTTGACCATCCCAAATGCTTATTTTGACTTGTACAGTTAATCACTTGAACACTACAGTTTTGTGCGTTCCTTAAGGAAAGGAACCATGTTTCTTCAGCACCTTATCCTGTCTACCTCCCTACTCTCCTAACAATATAGTGAAGAAGTCACATTTTACTTTTAAGGTTAGAATCAAAATTTTCATATGAATGGAAATAGTAAAAAGTACTCTCTCAAAATTCCTCAAATGAACCGTTAGGTACGGTATACATAATACGGGGTATTCAATGCTAAACTGTATATCAGAAACCATTCTGGTACCCCATAAGGAGAACTCCTATTTTTTTTTAAATATTGACTCTATAACATCCATCAAATTTAAAAGATGTATTTGCATTGTGAAGATGAGACATGGTAGAGCCATAGAGGAGGAGCAGTTATGTTCTAAGAACTGCAGGTAAGTTAAATGTAAGAATGATAACTTTGCTATTTAACACAGGATCTAGCAGGGAAAAGATCCTCGTGAAAGAGTTATTGATCAATTATTTAGTACTTTATGTATATAAAAATATATGTTCCTGATGGTAAATTTTTTCTTGTGTGTTTTCTAAAGCTTATCATAGGAAATATTTAATTTTCTTTTTTTTTTTTTTTTGAGACGGAGTCTCACTCTGTCACCCAGGCTGGAGTGCAGTGGCACAATCTCAGCTCACTGCAAGCTCCGTCTCCTGGGATCTAGGTTCAAGTGATTCTCCTACCTCAGCCTCCCAAGTAGCTGGGACTACAGGCACATGCCGCCACCTGGCTAATATTTTATTTTTAGTAGAGATGGCGTTTCACAATGTTGGCCAGGCTGGTCTTGAACTCCTGACCTCAGCTGATCCACCCACCTCGGCCTTCCAAAGTGCTGGGATTACAAGCATGAGCCACCACGTCCGTCCAGAAACTATTATTATTAGTTAAATAAAAATATTTTGTTCATTGATGAACAGATTCAGAAAAAGAATCCCAACCCATCTGACTTAGTGAGGATTTATTGGACTTTTTTTTTTTTTTTTGAGACGGAGTTTCGCTCTGTGCTCAGGCTGGAGTGCAGTGACCGGATCTCAGCTCACTACAAGCTCCGCCTCCCGGGTCTACGCCATTCTCCTGCCTCAGCCTCTGGAGTAGCTGGGACTACAGGCACCCACCACCTCGCCCAGCTAGCTTTTTTGTATTTTTTAGTAGAGACGGGGTTTCATCGCGTTAGCCAGGATGGTCTCAATCTCCTGACCTTGTGATCCGCCCGTCTTGGCCTCCCAAAGTGCTGGGATTACAGGCTTGAGCCACTGCGCCCGGCCTATTGGACATTTTATTCATGTCCCTCTCAAATCTCGGAAAAGCCTTTTTAGATTTGTATTTAAGGTTTGAAAACTAACTTCTTTGAGGAATTTTGTTTACTTTGTTTTTATATTGGCAACATTCACAAATTACGAAGCTATAAAAGGGATTTCATGTGCTCTTCATCTGATTGTTCGCAGACTCATCTCCACCAAATTATGCCAGCACTCCTTCTGGAGGACCACTAGTAATTTCGCCAAAGGTTTTGTTATGTCATGAGAGAAGCCGTGTTTCCCCAGGGTAGGAGAAACCGTTCAAAGCCAGAAGGTGAGTGTCCCTGTTGGCTCCTTATTGCTTTCTAACTTTTCCCACTGGCCTCCTGGCAGCAATTCGCTGCGTTCTGTTCTTCCTCTCACTACTCCCTGCTTTAATAGTAGCCACACTTGACATCAATGTAGGAAAAGAACGCCAGCAGAAATCATGACTTTTTCCTCTCTCTTCTTCCAGTTACCTGCCAACCACACATTAATAGAACATTACTAATTAGCTGAGACTTTAATTTCTCTTGCATTGCTCATTAACACAGGAAGAACACTAATAAACCCCGCAGTTTGACCTTGGTTATAGAATCATAGTTTTCCCAGGAGCATTAACATCCTTGGAACATGATTATTGGGATTATAGGAGTGCGTTGTTTGTGAAGGTGAGGGGGAGTGAAGGGAGATAGAGTGGAGTCAAAGCCAAATCATGAGGACCTTGGGGAGCTATTAAAAGATCTTGTTTAGAAGAATGTTATTGCCCAATTAGATTTTAGAAAGAAAATGGCCGATTTACAGGAGATAGTAAGTACTATGGCAGGAGATGAATAAGGAGGGTGTTTCCCTAATTCAGAAGAATTTGTAGTGGCCCAAATGGAGCAATGGTGGCGGGAGAAGAAAGAAGTGGAGGAAATTGAGGGAGTATTTCAAGGTAGAATTCAATATACATTGCAAGATAGCAAGTTGTTAAGGTCAGGAACATTATAAGACAGGCTATTGTCCTGATACTCAGTTATTATTAAAATAAAATGTTATTTATTTATTTATTCATTTATTTTGAGATGGCGTCTCACTCTGTCACCCAGGCTGGAGTGCAATGGTGCAATCTCTACTTACTGCAACCTCCACCTCCCGGGTTCAAGCTATTCTCCGGCCTCAGCCTCCCGAGTAGCTGGGATTACAGGCTTGCGCCACCGTGCCCTGCTACTTTTTTATTTTTAGTAGAGATGGGAGTTTCCCCATGTTGACCAGGCTGGTCTCAAACTCCTGACCTCAGATAATCTGCCCGCTTCGGCCTCCCGAAATGCTGGGATTACAGGTGTGAGCCACCACGCCTGGCCATAACATGTTGTTATTAGTATCCGTTTAGAGAAATCTGTATTACCGATTCTCAGGATTGCTGTAGGATTTATATTTAGTGTGGCATTTCACAAATCATATGTCTTAGCTTAGGCTTGGAGCATAGCAAGTGCCCAATAGATGACTATTATTTAACCATTAGTATTAATTTTATAGAGCTGGGAGCTTTTATATTTAATGTAAAATACATATAGGTAATCACTAGGGTACTACTAGGCACAAATGTATACCACCATGAATTTAAAATTAAGGAAGAATTCAGAGTTTCTTAATCTCTACAGCAATCACATATATTGGACCAGGTAATTCTTCGTTGGAGTTGATGGGATAGGGGCTGCCCTGGGGTTGTACATTAGCATCCCTGGCTTCTTACTCAGTAGATGCTAGTAGCATACACATCCCAGTTCGAAATGTCTCTAGACATTGTGAAATGTCCCCTGGGAGGCAAAAACACCCCCAGTTGACAACTGCTGATTTAGATGCAAGAGAAGAAAATATATGTATTAAGTGCTTATTATGAGCTGGGCATTAAGCTAGATGTTTTCACAGACATTATACAATATAATCCTAACAAAAGCCCAATGTTATTTATTTGACCCCCATATCCCCAGTTTACCTAGGAGAAAATCAAGGCTCAGAGAAGTTAAACAACTTTCTCAAGGTCCGGAGATCATAAGTAGTAGCAGAGTGAACATTCAAACCCAAGTCTATCTGACTCCCAAACCAAACATTGGCATGTATTACATCGTAACTGAGTTCTTTAATTTGGGGAGACTTCTATCTAAACCATCCAGAAGTTACTAATTTGAAAATATGTTGAAGTGTATTAGTTTATTAGATTGAGCACTGGAAAATATTCGATGCATCAATTTATTCCTAGTATTTCAACAATAGTCCCAAAAGGTGTCTAAAATGCATCCAAAAATTTTGACCAGAAATAGAAAGAAGAAGAAATGTAATAATCTCTGAAAACTTTCAAATTGTAAAAATAAACAGAATGTTGCCTTACTAATCTTTACTACAAACTCATGAGGAAGGAGTATATTATTATCTTATTTTAAGATGATGAAACTGAGGCCCAGAAAGGTTAAGTAATTTACCCAAGATTATACAGCTAGTACATGGTGGAACTGGGTAGGCTTTGACCCAGGCTCCACAGTCCCTGCTGGAAACCACTGCACCTTACTAATGTTCAGGACGGGAAGCTGAACTGTCCAGCTCAGCTCATTCTCAGACTTGGCTGGAGCCTTGGCCTGCCTTGTTCTACCCACCTGATCTAACTTGACCTCTCAAGTTTTCTGGGTTCTTCTCAACGGTTGCTCTAACCGGGCTGCCATCTCTTAAGCTAGTTTTGAGTTCCAGGCACTGTCCTGTCTTTTCCCCACCTCTTACGTGGTGTTCTTACGTTTTTTATAGGACTTTTCAGCAGAACCTAGATAGATTTATATGGTCACCAATCAATCCAAACTAAAAAGAAGATCCAACCCCGGCACTAAGCAGCATCATGGATAAGTAACTGTACTTGTTCTTGGCTTCTTCCACTCTTCCTTTCAGCATTCCTTTTTCTCCTCCTGGCATCTTCTTAACCCTGACCATCCCAATGTCCTCTTTTTCTGCACACTTCCTTTCTTTTCACATGCTCTGGAGTCCCATTTCTGCGTGTTCCAGAGGTAAACTATTGTATTCTCCCCACAGATTAATACATTAGCCATCTCAGGGTATTTCTTTTAAATTAGAAGATTATAATCAATGATGCTCTAATTGTTGACTTTAACATCCTTGAATACATATGTGCGATCTGAGAAAACTTTTGAATGTTCCTCAAATTATGCTTCATAACAACTCATTATTATTAGCTTTTGAATCAGTTTTGGGGACTGAGTTGTAAAAACAGGTTTTCTCCTCTGCTGTCACACACAACACAGAAGACTTTTTTGACCAAATGTGTGGGGCTTTACCCCCACATACCATGCCATGCAAGCAACTAATTATGCAGCAGACACCAAGTGTGTGTCCTCCAGTTGAATTTCTGCACCATCTACCTGGAGATCGCATCAGATCTTACAGGTTCGGAGCTCAATCCCGCAAGACTGCCCCCCCACCCCACTTCTGATGCCAATTGCAAGCCCCAGGTTGTTTTACCTGTGCTTCTGACCAACTGGCTATAAATTGGGGTCCCCATTACCCCCTCCCTGGACTTGCAAATTGCTAGAGTGGCTCACAGACCTCAGTGAAACACTTTCATTTACTTTTTTTTTTTTTTTTTAATAAAGGATATTACAAAGGATACAGATGCAGAGCTACATAGGGCAAGGTATGGGGGAAGGGATGCAGAGCTTCCATGCCCTCCCCAGGGGTACTACCCTCCAGGACCTTCCATGTGTTCAGCTATCCGGAAACTCTCTGAACCCAGTCTTTTAGGATTTGTATGAAAGCTTTGTTACATAGGCATAATTGATTAAATCATTGGCCATTGGTGATCAGTTTAACCTTCAGGCCCTCTCCCCTCCTGGAAGTAGGGCTCCTGGGAAGCAGAAGTCCCAACCTTCTAATTTTTCCTTAGTGTTTTCGATGACCAGCCCCCATCCTGAAGCTGCCTGGGAGCTGCCAACCATCAGTCACACGAAAAGATGCTTATCACTTTGAAGATTCCAAGGATTTGGGGAGTTGTATGCCAGGAAATCAGGACTGGGACTAAATATATATTTCATAACATCACAGGGACGTCCATTAAACCCAAATAGTGTCATCAATATAAAGAATGGTGTCAAAAAGTGTATTATTATTGGCTCGTAGGTGGCCATTTGGTTCTGGTGTCTTCATGTGATCTCTGTCTATGTGCATATGTCTAGTCTCTGGCTTTCTTTGTCCTAGTCTCCTTTTGTTATAAAGATTTTAGTCATATTGGATTAGGTCCCACCCTAATGACCCATTTTAGCTTAATCACCTCTTTAAATGCCCTGTTCCCACATACAGCCACATTCTGAGGGACTGGGAATTAGGGCTTGAACATATGAATTTGAGGGAGACACAATTCAGTTCATAACAAAAAGCTAACAAAAAAGTCAAACAAATATAAACTCCAGGGAATTGAAGGACGTATAATCAAGGAAAACATAAAGCTGAATACATGGCTTAGCTCTGAATAGCATATTTTGTCATAACAATATACCAGTGAATATTGATTTAACCAAAATTACAATACAACCACATCAGGAGAATGGGGAATGGAAAGTATGCATGTGTGTGGTAGAAGTGAGGGCAGGAAAGAGAAAGAATTAAATGCTCATTTCCTTAGTGAAAATTCAATAGCTATTTTCTAGAAAAGAAAAATCAAGAAGTAGCAGCAATACCAGCAAGTGACTTAGAGAAAAGCTGATAAGTAACAAAAGATCACTTAAAAGAATTGAAAGTTGTTGCAACTGGGAAATGACAAGTGAGGGCAGATGTGCACAACCCTTGCTAACTTAGAGAATTAGCCAATTCTTTCAACTAATATTATATGTTTATATAGCTATGTTAAGAACAACATGAAGAAAAGGAGTAAGGAGGTTGGGTCTTACTGTTTATTCTGTGACTACTATGTGCAAGTTTCTTTGATTAGTACTTTACACTTGTCATCTCATTTATTTTTCATGCCAACCCTGGAAGCAGTCTGAAAGAATAAATACCCCATATTGTCTAAGAAGAACATCATTTTAGAGATATTATGTGATTTGCTACATATTATTAGCTGGTTAGTGATAGGACCATTGCTATACTCCAGTTCTCAGTTCTACATAATTTTTTATTTTATTTTTTGAGATAGGGTCTCACTGTGTTGCCCAGGTTGGAGTGAAGTGGTGCGATCACAGCCACTGCAGCCTCACCCTCCTGGACTCAAGCATCCTCCCACCTCAGCCTCCCAAGTAGCTGGGACTACAGGCACACACCACCATGCATGGCTAATTTTAAAAATTTTCGTGGAGATGTGGTCTGACTGTGTTTCTCAGACTGGTCTTAGACTCCTGGACTCAAGCAACCCTCTAATCATGGCCTCCCAAAGTACTGGGATTACAGGCATGAGCCACCTCACCTGAAAACATCTGTTAATTTAACAACTATCGTTTCCTGGTACTCTAACAGGAATCATTAATGCAGATATTAGTACAATTCCTTTTACTTTTATCTTTCTAAACATTAATAAAAGATGGGATATACTTTTACCTTTTTGGCTGTGTAGCATCTAAAACTCCTCCCCACAATTCAAGGATTTCTTGTCTAATAAGTCTTGGTGGCAATCAGAAACTACACCCCATTATACAAGATATTTGCTTTTCCAGACTTCTGGCAGGTGGGGCATGGATTCATGACCTTGATGCACCCACTCTGAACTTCTAATCAAGAACTAGTCATACAAAGAAGCGGAGACAGTTGAAAGTTAATTCTGGTGGTGGTAGAGATGGAGAGAAAAAATATTGCTTTCCATAGCAGTGGAAATGGTGACAGTGGATGTGTCCAGTGGCTGGTGCTGGTGACACCAACAGTACAAGCCACTGCTTCTATTGTTGATTGTTTTTCCACAAACAGGGTTTGTGGAAAGTGGTTCTGTGACATGGTTTTGACCATGGCTCCCTTTGATTTTGAGAACTTTCTGAACTTGATTCTCAAGCTCCATAATAGCTATCCAATATCTTGTCAATAAATTATTTTTGTGCTTAAATTGGCCAAAGCATGCTTCTGTCACATGAACTTCTGTTACCTTAACTAGTACTCATGCAAAGAAATATTCTTAGCCATGATGTCCAATAAACAGAAATGGACATTTTCAAATGAACAAAAAGTAAAATACTAAACAAAATATTATCAACTTGCCCCCCTCAAATTTATAAGTGATGACTAATTACATGCCATTTGGATTCACTGACAAAATGAAAATATTGTATTTATGAGAAAATATTAGACTTTTAATTTACTTATTCTTCCACTCAGCAAACATTTGTTGAGCATCTACTATGTGCCAGACTCTGTGCTAAGTTCTGGGGGAACAGCCATGAAGAAAATAGACAAAAATCTCTGCTCTTATTGTAGTAGGGAAAGATTAAATAAATAATACATACAATGAGTAAATTATATATTACGACCTAAGTTGATAAGTGCTATGTGAAAAAAATGAAACTTGGAGACTGTGTTGCGGGATCTTTGGGGTATTGCTTCACCAGCCGGAAACCTCTATGGCCAGTGGTGCCTTTGCCTGAGTTTCGTTCTGGCCTGCTGGGCTGGTTCTGCCCAATCAGCCTGGAAGGCTGTGCTCAGCTCCTGCTGCCAGCTTGGATCCCATGCCTGTCAAGGGTGAGCCAGGCAGAGAGCACTGAGAGGCGTGTGAGCAAGTGTGGGGTCCAGTCAGCTGTAGCAGGACAGGCAGCTCCAGGGGTTGGCATGGGCGCCAGCTTCCTGTGAGGCTGTGGTTGGACCAGGTGTGTCATAAGCAGCTTCCACGACTGACACGGGAATGTGGCGTGGTATCCAGAAGTTTGAAGATGCCAGGAACTGCAGAACCCTAAAGAGGGTGTCACAGCCCTGGTTTGGGGAGCTCCTAGGTCTGGGTTTCCCAAAGGGACTCAACTTTTCTCTCCTTCTCTCTTCTCTCCTTCTCTCTTGTCTCCTTCTAGTCACCCACAATGCGACAGGCAAGGGGGGTGTTTTCAGCCCTGTTTGTGTTATGGCTCTTTTAGCCCCGCCATTCAGTGAGTCTCAAGTTCTTGTCCTACATCCAGGAATTACACAGACAACTGGAGGGTATGCAAGACAAAGGGTAGCTTTACTGAGCAATAGAACACCTTAGAGAAGACGTGCAGTGGGCAGCTCCTGTCCATAGCAAGGGTGCCCCAACAAGTGTCCAGCTCTCAGCAGAGAAGATAGAGAAGATAGCTCCTCTCTGCAGCTGGTCATCCTGTTGTCTCCTCAAGTCTGACTGAGTTCAGGGCTTTTATTGGCCTTAGCGGGGAGGAAGTGCTTGCTGATTGGTTCATGGGCAGCCACAGGCAGGCCTGCAAAAGGTACCACAAGTTTTCAGTCTGGTCCTTGAGACTGGAAGCCCAGCCCTCAGCCTTTAGGCCCTCTCCAACTTGAAGGTGGGGGCTTCACCGGGGACCTGCCACCTTCTGCCCAGGAGCCTGTGCACCTCCTGCCACTGTTCATGGAGCTCAGGCTGTTCATGTCAAGGGGCACCTGCAGGTCAGTGCCCAGCTGCCCTCAGCTCCTCTTTAGCCTCCCTCCCACACTTCTTGGTGCCCAAAGTCTGGAGGGGGCCGAGGTGGCAGGGGGCTGGCATACCAGCATTGCTTGAGTGTGTGTACACCCAGCCAGGTTGTGATAGCTCCCGGGCTAGGGCTCAACTTTGCTCTGTTATCGGAGTGGGTGCTGACAACAGGGAGAAGCCAGACAGCAGGAGGAGGCACTTCTGAGCCTGTGGGTGTAAGAGGGGCCTTCCTGGGTGCAGGGAGATGCATGGATCCACGGTGGCAGTTTGGGCAGCTGCAGCTATGCCTGGGAGGATGGGGCTCCTGCCTACTCCCAGCTCCCAAGAGCACCAGGGTACCCAGTTTGCAGCCATGGCTTGGGCAGCTGCAGTTGTGCCTGGGGAGCTCCCACCGTCTCTGTGGAATATGGCACCACCCCAGTCTCAGCTCTGCTTTGGGACCCCTCTCTTCCCCCCACTCCGTGCCCAACCACACTGCTCCTCCACCAGTGGGTGACTTGGCCTGGCCCCACTGCGGCAGCTCCCAGGGTGGCAGGCTCTGGTGGGGTCCCCCAGGGTTGGGCTCCAGGACCTTTCCACCTCCCCTCCATGTTTTCCTGGCTGTGTCTTCAGCTGGGTAATCACAGGTTCCCAAGATATGGCAAGGAGTGAGGTTAAGACCACACTGGAGGCTCTGGGCCTGGGAGCGGGTCCTGTCTGGCTGTGCGAGGGTGGAGGTGGTACAATTGGATGGGGGGCACCACTGCTGCTCCCACAGCTGCTCCTGCTGCCACTGTCCACACCTCCCTGGTGCAGCTAGTGTAATGTCAGCAGCTGCTCCAAACGGCCTGCCGCCGCCATCAATTGGAAGTGGTAGAGTGAGGTAGTGTTACATTTTAGTGGGGTGGGACAGAGTAGGCCTTATGGAGGAGGCAATGTTTGAACAGACTGTTGATCACAGGGAGGGAGAGGGCCACTGGAATGTCTTTAGGAACAGCACTGGGGACAAGCCAGTGCACAGATCCCGAGACAGTGTAGTGCCTGGGGTGGCTAAACCAGAATGAGCCAGGGAGAGATGGCAGGTAATAAGGTCAGAGAGAGAACCAGAGGCCCAATGTGTATAGGACCTTGTTGGTTACTGTAAGAAGTTGGCTGAATGTAGCAGAAAACCATCAGAGGTTTTGAGCAGAGGAGTAACATGTTTTCACTTCGGTTTCCACAGATCACTCTGCTGCTGTATTGAATGATTCTCAGTGGAGGTAGGGGGGGAGTTTTGCCCCCCAGGGAGCATTTGACAATATCTGGAAATATTTTTGCTTGCCACTCCTGGGGAGCATCTCCTGGCATTAATGGGTAGAGGCCAGGGATGCTGCTGAGCACCCTAAAATGCACAGGACATACTCCACCACCAAGAATTATCCAGGTCAGGCCGGGCGCGGTGGCTCACGCCAGCATTTTCAGAGGCCGAGACAGGTGGATCACGAGGTCAGGGGATCGAGACCATCCTGGCTAACACGGTGAAACCCCATCTCTACTAAAAATACAAAAATGTTAGCCGGGCGTACTGGTGCGCGCCTGTAGTCCCAGCTACTCAGGAGGCTGAGGCAGGAGAATGGCATCAACCGGGGAGGCGGAGCGTGCAATGAGCCGAGATAGCCCCACTGCACTCCAGCCTGGGCGACAAAGCCAGGCTCCATCTCAAAAAAAAAAAAAAAAAAAAAAAAAAAGAATTATCACAATAGCAGCAAGGTTGAAAAACCATAGGGGCAAAGACGCATACATAGAACAGTGATTAAACGACATGATGAAATTCTGAAAAATTCTGGACTTATGTGTTAATTAAAAGGGTATGTTATTGTATGTTTAATACTGAAATTCCAATATGCACTAAATTTACATAGAACGTGAAACATTAGTTGGGAAGCATTTTAATAATATACCCTGAATTATATAGGAGTAAAAAAAGAAACATTTCAATGTACTTTTAAAATTTCTAAGTTTATTTTTATGGTGTTCTTATCCAATAAATTAAAACAATGCATTCATTTCTATCTTAGTTTAAAATATATACAGTACTTATACAGTCTATACCTTAAAAATATTCAGAAGTAACTATTTTTAACCAACCCAGACTTTCATTCTCATGTTTTCCCCTCTCTTTTCCGACATGCTAAAATATTTGCACCTGTTCTTTCCAAAAATAGGGTTTTTTTTGGTTAAATCATTAAAAACCATAACTAGATATGTATTGTACATATCTTCAAATTTCACAACCATGCAGTGAAGTGTTATTTAGATTATTTATATTTATTTGCTTTTTAAAGAAGTTTTTAAATATGGAGCAAAATACAATTTTTTCAACAAAGTTGACACCAAGGATATAATTAATATTGCCCTAAGGTAACAGAAACACATAAGAGCCCAAAATATATGGAATGTATGCCAATTCATTTTGTTTTTTTAATGGCTCTTACATCCCAGAGTGGAGTTTGTACTGCTCTAAATAGTTTTTGGAACAAGGTATTGTATGTATAAATGAATAAACAAATACATATACCCAAACTTAATAAACAAATAAATCTGATTAAAGAGGCCAACAGAAATTCCATGATACAAAGCATGTTGTAAATCTACCGAAAAAGTATGGCCATTCAAATAATTCTTTATCAAATATTTGTAACAGCACATTAAAAATAATTATTTCAATTTCCAAAGTATGATTTGCTAATTTTATAAACCAATATTTCTTCCTAAAATACATACATTTGTGCTATTTGCTGAATTCTCAATATGCACTTCATGTCTAGGAGCTTGGAAATCATAACAGCATAGAAGATTGAGCCTAAGACATTTCTTAAAACATTTACTCTTTATTTTTATTTTATTTTTCCTTAAGTTCTGGGATACATGTGCAGAACGTGCAGCTTTGTTACATAGGTATACATGTGGCATGGTGGTTTGCTGTACAGATCAACCCGTCATCTAGGTTTTGAGTCCTGCATGCATTAGGTATTTGTCCTAATGTTAAAGCATTTATTCCAATCTGACCTTTCTCTAGTCAGTGTGAGTGATGTTATTATAAATATTTCAATTATTCTTTATATAATGATGTTTGTAAACAATGACTTTGCCAGAAGCATCTTTTTATGTAAACTGAATTTATAAAATTTGTTAACTATTGGTTTTTGCTGCACAGCAGGAACCCAGATTCCATTTTGAATAGTTGTTTGGTGAGGCATTAGACAGGTTCTTCATTGAGACGAAATGAAATATACCAAGGTACTGTTGTACTTCCAGAAACAGAAGGATATTAACATTGTGGCATCAATATTATGAATGCATAGTCATTATTGGACATCCATAAAAGAAAATTTTTGAAGTAATGAGCAAAGACAGAAGGTGATTATATATATGTGCCATATAAATTGTTGTGTAAAATATAGGTCACTTAGGTCATTTATCTGAGCCAAACTCAACCTTTCATGAGAGGCTGGAAAGAATGAATTCGTGGACCTGAAATTCTCTGGGTCAGACTTGTTAGAGAATGAAACGAGGAAGGGAGACTTTAGACCTAAGAGCAGCTGCCTCCCACTAATTATGTCAGCGGGTGTTAGGAAAACATGATCTCAGTAAGGAGGAGATGCAGCACTAATGAACATCTACACAATATGAAGCTAAACAAGCCCTCAGAGCATAATGAAAGAAGTAGAGTTGCCAAAGCAAACCTAGGAAAGTTAGGACGTTGGAGGTCCTTAGAAATAAACCTGTGCATTTTCACCAGCTAGTTCACGTTTGGACCAGAAGCTCAAGTTTTATCACCCACTAGATAATGATTTGAAGAAATACGTAGCCTTCCAGCATAATAGGCTTCAAATTTACCAAATTACATTCATTGCCTTCAAAGACAACTGTGTTGTCTCATTCCAGGCAGCTAGCAAATACAGTGTACTTGCTAGGAGCAGAGCCACTCCCTTTACCCCTCCTAATTTTATCACTAGAGCAGGGATCATCACATTTATTGTTAAATTCTGTAGCAGCCTAATGCAAGTACAGAATAAGCTGTATCCAAGTAGGACGCTTTGGGCTCCAAGTAACTTTTAAGCCCAACTCAAATTGGCAAATAAAGAAAGTTCATTAATTGTCTCACATATCACCAAGCGCAGAAGTTGTGATAGCCTTAGTCTTGGCATCTCCATGAATCTCCGGGTTCTGCCTTTCTCCAAGTGTTGGATTCATCAAGTTCATTGGATAGTTACTTCCTGCCTTCATATCCAGGTAAGAAAACATCCAGAAGCAAAAGTACTCTTCTAATACTCCCTTTTAGGAATAAGAAAGCCTCTCCCAGGAACCTCCCAGCAAATGTGCCCTGGTCTCTATTACAGTTGGGTTAGATGCCTGTTCATTGATTAGTCACTCACCAGAAGAGTGGGATTATTCTGGTTGGCTTAGACAGTTCAGGATCCACCCATGGACCTGGGTGGGGCCACCTACTTGAGTAGAATGGAGGAAAACTCAAACCCAAATTCTGTTGGACAGGAAGAAGGAACGAATGGACATGAGTGGACAACAAATAATGACCTCATATACTTCAATAAATATTGTGGATTGAATAAGTGAATAAACAAAAAAAAATGCATTCCCTTTATTTTACTCCTTTTGCCTTATTTTTTCCTGAATAGAGGGTAGCTAAAATATTCACTAATGTAAGAATAATGCTGGTCAGGAATTCAGATCATTCTTAACAATGTGTTATAACTCTAAATATATTCATATCTCAGGGTTAATGTTTTTCACAAATCTCTATCTCATTTCTACAGTGGCACAGTTTCCTCTTAGTGGTCAATCTAGTATAATCTAGATTTTAAAGAAAACTCATAATAAAAACTTTATATATGAACTTTGATGAAATATTATAATAGTTAATATGCCTGTTAGAGTTTGGGATCTGAATAAGACTTTAATTTTTGATGGGGTATGACTACTTAGGTAGCTTAGCACCCAGTCAATTATTGATCAATAAGAAAACTCACATTAGCTCATTTACTTATCCCACGAGCACTCAAAAGCTGTTTTGGGTATGAAATCCTTTCAGTACTACATGGACTAAACAAGTCTCTTTTATAAAGAACAAATTAAGTGATAGTGATTTTAGAAATGTGAAATGAAAATAAATCTCAGGATCCCAATAGCACTAAACCAAAGGGAAAAATCAAACTAGGAATTACTTAGGTCAAACCTCCCTCCCATTCTATTCCTAAAGAAGATAGCTACTAAGATTTAAAAAAAAGCTACACAGCTCTCTCACAATTTGTCCACAAGGAAATTCTTTGGGGACAAAGGACACAGAACTCAAAGTCCTTCCTCTGCTCACTGAGATAGATGCATATCTGATTGCTTCCCTTGGAAAGGCTTATCAGGAACTCAAAAGAACACAGCCATTTGTCTTTTATCTACCCATGACCTGGAAGCCCTCTTCAGGTCACAGGTGGAAAATTGATTGATGTCTACTCTCCCTAAAATGCATAAACCAAGCTGTGCCTGGACCACCTTGGGCCCATGTTGTCAGGACCACCTGAGGCTTTGTCATGGGCACATGTCCTTAACCCTGGCAAAATAAACTTTCTAAATTGATTGAGACCTGTCTCAGATATTTGGGGTTCACAGAAATAATATAGTTTGTTGCATATAAATAATCCAGCACAAGAAAAAAATTCAGCCTTTTGTTGTATTCTTTCCTGCCCCACCCCTTCAAAACAAAAGAAAGTAAACCAGTTGACGGCGCATGCAATCCCTTTCTAAGCGCAGATGTATCTGCAAGTCCATTTTGTGAATATTCAATGAGTAGTTGGAAGTCAGATGGTATCCATTCCCAGAAATATTCCAAAACAATTATAAAATCCCTAATTGTACCTCTCCCTTCTAGACATTTGTACATGTTCTTTCCCTCCAAACTGGACACCATTGAACACCACAGGAACACACACTAAAAACAAAGATTAGTCACTTTTGCCATGCCTGATGATTTTCATCTTTTTCTGATGGAAGTCGCACATTGTGACTGAGGATAAGTTTTGGCTCTGTGTGTGTGTGTGTGTGTGTGTGTGTGTGTGTGTGTGTGTTTGAGACGGAGTCTCACTCTGTCACCCAGTCTGGAAGGCAGTGGCACAATCTCGGCTCACTGCAACCTCCGCCTCCCGAGTTCAAGCAATTTTCTTCTTCAGCCTCGCGCGTAGCTGGGATTAGAGGTGCCTGCCACCACATCCAGCTAATTTTTGTATTTTTAGTAGAGACGGGGTTTCACTATGTTGGCCAGGCTGGTCTTGAACTCCTGACCTCGTGATCCACCCACCTCATCCTCCTAAAGTGCTGGGATTACAGGCATGAGCCACCACACATGGCCAGCAGTATGTTTTTTAAAAGCGTTTTGAATGTTTATGCCCTAAAGTAGTGTGTGCACTTTCCAGCTGTTAGCTGCCTGGGTCTTGAAGATATTTGTGTTTGTTCTCCTAGAAATTATTTCAAGCTTATGAGATTTATGCTTATAGTTAAGACCAAATCACTTTCATTTTCCATTTTCTACTTAGTTGATGTTTAAAAAGACTAAGAATGAAATAAAATATTGAAATATTTTTATAAACATGGCTGTTTATATCAGTGCTGAGATCTGGACGTACTACTTGACAGGCAGATGACTACTAAACACTCTATTTCTTTTTTCAGTTAGTGTTTGAAAGTCTACATTCAAAATGCTAAGATTGGATTATCAATATACTGTATAATGAACAAATACAAGCTGTCGGAAGATGAATTTTTGAAAGTTGCACTAGCTTACTGTAATGATTGTCTGGGTTTGAATTTTAGTTCAGTCTTGCTCTTTTGCTTGGAAAAAGTTTTGAGTCCAACACTCAGGCTCTCACTGTGAGGGAGGGGTGGGAGAGCACTGCCTCCTTAGCCCTGGCCTTTAAGAGAAGCTTCAACAGCCACACTTGGTGATCTTGAGACATATTCCCTCATTTGGGGGCATGGTGGCCTGGTGCCTGACACTTCCTGAGGAAGTTAAATCAGCTTGGATAGTGTATTAGTCCATTTTCACACTGCTATAAAGAACTACCCAAGACTGGATCATTTATAAAGAAAAGAGGTTTAATTGACTCACAGTTCCACATGGCTGGGAAGTCCTCAGGAAACTTACAGTCATGGTATAAGGCGAAGCAAGGCACCTCTTACATGGTGGTAGGAGAGAAAGAGCATGAAGGAGGAAGTGCCACTTTAAAAACCATCAGATCTCATGAGAAATTCATTCACTATCATGTGAACAGCATGAGGGAAAGTGCCTCCATGATCCAATCACTTCCCACCAGGTCCCTCCCCTGACACATGGGGATTACAATATGAGATGAGACTCAGGTGGAGACACAGAGCCAAACCATATCATTTTGCCTCTGTCCCCTCCCAAATCTCATGTCTTTCTCACATTTCAAAACATAATCACGCCTTCCCAACAGTCCACCAAAGTCTTTTTTTTTTTTTTTTTTTTTTTTTTTGAGACGGAGTCTCGCTCTGTCGCCCAGGCTGGAGTGCAGTGGCCGGATCTCAGCTCACTGCAAGCTCTGCCTCCTGGGTTCACGCCATTCTCCTGCCTCAGCCTCCCAAGTAGCTGGGACTACAGGCGTCCGCCACCTCGCCCGGCTATTTTTTTGTCTTTTTTATTAGAGACGGGGTTTCACCGTGTTAGCCAGGATGGTCTCGATCTCCTGACCTCGTGATCCCCCCGTCTCAGCCTCCCAAAGTGCTGGGATTACAGGCTTGAGCCACCGCGCCCAGCTCAAAGTCTTAACTCATTTCAGCATTCACCCAAAAGTCCAAGTCCAAAGTCTCATCTGAGACAAGGCTAATCCCTTCCACCTATGAACCTGTAAAATGAAAAGCAATTTAGCTATTTCCAAGATACAGTGGAGGTACAGCCATTGGTAAATGTTCTCATTCCAAAGGAGAGAATTTGGCGAAAACAAAGGGGCCACAGGCCTCATGCAATTCTGAAACCAGGTGGGGCAGTCAGTCATTAAATCTTAAAACTCCAACATCTCTTTTGACTCCGTGTCTCACATCCAGGGCATGCTGATGCAAAGGGTGGGCTCCTATGGCCTTGGGCAGCTCTGCCCCTGTGGTCTTTCAGGGTACAATCCCAGAGATGCTTTCATGACCTGGCATTGAGTGCCTGTGGCTTTTCCAGGCACATGGTGCAAGCTGTTGGTGAAGCTACCATTCTAGGGTCTGGAGGAAGATGGCTCTCTTCTCACAACTCCACTAGGCAGTGCCCCAGTGGGGACTTTGTGTGAGGGCTCCAACCTCACATTTCCCCTCTGCATTGCCCTAGTGGAGGTTCTCCACGAGATCTCCACCCCTGCAGCAGACTTCTGCCTAAACATTCAGGCATTTCCATTTATCCTCTGAAATCTAGGTAGTTTCCAAAGCTTAACTCTTGTCTTCTGTGCACCTGCAGGCCCAACACCATGTGGAAATTGCCAAGGCTTGGGGCTTGCACCCTCTGAAGCAACAGCTCAATCTATACCTTGGCCCCTTTTAGCAGTTGGAGCTGGAGTGGCTGGGAAGCAGGGCATCAAGTCCTGGGGCTGCACAGAGCAGCAGGGCCCCGGGCCTGTGATGCCCTGAAGATCTCTGACATGCCCCAGAGACATTTTCCCCATTGTCTTGGATATTAACATTTGACTCCTTGTTACTTATACAAATTTCTGTGACTGGCTTGAATTTCTCCCCAGAAAATGGGTTTTTCTTTCTTACCTAATGGTCAGGCTGCAAATTTTCTAAGCTTTTATGTTCTGCTTCCCTTTTAAATAAAAGTTTCAGTTTCAGATCATCTCTTTGTGAATGCATATAACTGAATGCTTTCAGAATCAGCCAGGTTAAATCTTGAACATGTTGCTGCTTAGAAATGTCTTCCACCAGATACTCTAAATCATTTATTTCAAGTTCAAAGTTCCACAGGTCTCTAGGGCAGGGGCAAAATGCCACCAGTCTCTTTGCTAAAGCATAGCATGAGTTACCTTTACTCCAGTTTCCAATAAGTTCCTCATCTCCATCTGAGATCACCTCAGCCTGGACCTCACTGTCCATATCACTATCAATATTGTGGTGAAAACCATTCAACAAGTCTTTAGGAAATTCCAAACTTTCCC
The DNA here is from genome assembly GCF_008728515.1 of Papio anubis. Taxonomy (NCBI): domain Eukaryota; kingdom Metazoa; phylum Chordata; class Mammalia; order Primates; family Cercopithecidae; genus Papio; species Papio anubis. The sequence goes on along the minus strand of NC_044979.1, from coordinate 86,757,510 downwards.
ATGTCTTCCTGTCTTCTTCTGAGCCCTTCCAAACTGCTCCACCAACTTCTGCCTACTACTCAGTTCCAAAGTTGCTTCCACATATTCAAGTTATCTTTATAGCAGTACCCGACTCTGCCAGTGCCAATTCTCTGTATTTGTCCATTTTCACACTGCTATAAAGAACTACCTGAGACTGGGTAATTTATATAGAAGACATACATGTTTAATTGACTCACCATTCCACATGGCTGGGAAGACCTCAGGAAACTTACAATCATGACAGAAGGAGAAGGGGAAGCAAAGCACATCTTACATGGTGGCAGGTGAGAAAGGGAGCAATGGAGGAAGTGCCACTTTAAAAACCATCAGATACTGTGAGAACTGACTCACTATCATGAGAACAGCATGGAGGGAACCATCCCCATGATCCATCACCTCCCATCATATCCCTCCTTCAACATGTGGAGATTACAATTTGAGATGAGATTTGGGTGGAGACACAGAGCCAAACCACATCTGGTAGCAACTGGGAGGTACCAACCCTCTTGGCTTCTGATTGCAGGACAATGATATGTGAGTCTGAGGACTAGGTATGCTGACCTGGGGCATTGTATAAGGGATTCTGCACATGAGGGTGATTTGCCAAGGCCAAAAGACCCTCAGTTGTAAGTAGCCCTGGGATAAAGATGAGGTGAGCCAGGAGTGGCCAGTGAAGAGGAGTCAGTGTTGGAGAGGCCTAGCAGAGGAACTTCTGAATAAGCCATAAACGGAACGATCAACTTTGAACATCTGTTAGTACTACAGGGTACAAAGCAAAGAACTTTGCTTCTCCCTTGCCTTTTTCCTACCAGTACACCACCCCATTCCATACCAAACCTGGAGAAGGCTGAAGTGGAGATAAGAAGGAAGGAAAACAGCCAACCATGGCTTTCTAGTTAATAAAGAAGGCAGGTGGCCATCTGCAGTCAGCCATAGCTGGATATAGATGGGGGCATATCTCATTTGTGATTGAAGATTGACAGTTGGCTATTATATTCTCATTTATGAACTGAGACTATGACTATGACTCAATGGGCTGTAAGATTTTGTATTACTTAAGAGAGATGAAAAAGGTTATGGGGCTGCCTGAGTTTTCTTTCAGGAGCCTTAGTAGGAATAGCTTCCACTAAGTGGACTTGATAGGACATGGGAGACAAAAGTAAAATTGCAATTTGATAGCACCTCACAGATTGTCCTTATTCAATGTATCTCGTGTGTGTATATGTGTACATATACCAGATATATATATATACACACACATATATGTATACACACACCAGACATATATGTACCAGATATATGTGTTTTATATTGGTTTCTTAGCTGAATTTAAATTTTAACAAAAAATATTAATACTTTTAAAGATTAGTTCTATTAGGAACATAAAATTAAGACAGTAGTTTAATTCTAGTAATCGAAAGATAAAATACAACACTACCTTGTTATGATGAAGCCATAAGTATTTTAATTTTTTAAACCTAGAGAGATCAATGACCTCTGTCAGTTCCCTGGAAAGAAAAAAAATGTGGACATTAGCAACAATCAGTTCACACGTAGGTAAGACTGGGCATGCAGTTAGTATGGCTTTGTAGTAACTAGAAGGTTCTCTCTCTCTTTGTCCTTTCAAAATTGTTGGCAAACTCACCTGCTTATTTCAGAAATTCCATCATTATAACTTCATTCATTTGGATTAAGATTTTGTCAGCTAGTTAAAGCTAATACTTGAAGGGGAGCACTTTACCACATTAGCAAAAATTTACACCTCATTATGACTGAATTTATTGGAACCTTAATTCAAAACAAGTTTTACTGGGGAGAGGACAAAGGAAAAAAGTGAAGCTAATACTGGACTTTCAAGTAAATGTGGGAAACGTAGCTGGGTCCTGTTTCAATATCGTCTGTGGGTTATTACTGTGGGGCAATAACCTTGAAGTATTTAGCCAGACTGGACTCAGATGGAAATTGCAGGACACCAAGAGACAGACACTGTGTGAAGTGCTTTATTCTCCCTTTATTTATTAATTATAGGATTAAAATATTACCCACTTCTCTTGAATGGTATGAGATTCCACCTATCCAAGTGGTCTTGGTTCTTGTTCCTAAGGCAGCTCACTTATCAAAGGGGCAGTTGTGGGTTTGGGAGAGGGCACTGTCTGAGATAGTTGGTCATTTGATTGATGTGGCCTAGAGTAGTTGGATCTCTTATTTCTCAGGGCAGAAATTGTGGAACCCAAGTATGTATACGTATACATATCTGTTTATTTATCAAATGCTTATAGATCACATATCGTTATCTGTTTATCAAATTCTTATAGATCACATATTGTGTGCCAGGTACTTTTCAAAGCATAAAAATATCAATATTTACTATTATTACAGATATTAATTCATTTACAGTAAAATTTTATCACAATTATTTTTAACCTTGGGACGCTGAAGGAATAATATTTTTCTAATTTTTATAAAAACATACATATTTTGAAAGCATGCAAACATTTCTAAACAAAATAAACCTTTTTTCACTAACTTTTTATATTGAAAAATGTCAAACCTGAGAAAAGATGAACGAATAGTACAATGACCACTTGTATACCCATCATAATTTTTAACATATTGTCACATGCTTATCCTATCTATCTAATTTTTATATTTATTGGTTGATAATTTTCTTGGTGAATCATTTGAAAATAAATTTGCAGGCTTATTGCAGGTGTCTCAGCTTAAGTAGTTCATCTTGTGTATCTCCTATATCAGGGCATTGTCCTGTGTAACCAAGATACCATCCTCACACCTAAGAAGATGAAATGGAATTCAGTAATTTAATCTAATATGCCATTCATGTTCAAAGTTTCCCTGTTGTTCCTACATTTCCTTCGGTGTTTTAAAATCTTGTATCCCATTAACATTCATGCATTGCATTTGGGGTGATGTAATCTTTGAGTCTTTTTAAAGGTAATCATCTTCTTTCCTTTTTCTCCCTTAACATTAGCTTTTTGGGCTGGGCATGGTGGCTCACACCTGTAATCACAGCACTTTGGGAAGCTGAGGTGGATGGATCACCTAAGGTCAGCAGTTTGAGACCAGTCTGGTCAACATGGTGCAACCCCGTCTCTACTAAAAATACAAAAATTAGCCAGGGGGTGGTAGCACATGCTTGTAATCCCAGTTACTTGGGAGACTGAGGCAAGAGAACCACTTGAACCCAGGTGATGGAGATTGCAGTGAGCCAAGATCGTACCATGGCACTCCAGCCTGGGTGACAAGAGCAAAACTCTATCTGAAACAAACAAACCAACCAAAAAACATTAGCTTTTTGGAGAGTCCAGGATAACTGTCTGGTAGAATGTCTTACATTATTGATTTTTTTGGATGGTTTCCTAATGATCAAATGCAAGGAAGATCATGTCTGCTTCTCAATTACATGGGTAGTAATTACTGAATCACATAAGGATCCAAATGATGTCAGTCTGCCCCACTCTTGATGAAGCTAAATTCAGTCATTTGGTTAAGAGGGTATCTGCCAGTTCTCGCCACTATAAAAGTACAAATTTTATAATTGGAAAGTCATACATGAGGCAAATATCTGAGATCATGTGTATATCTTGCTCCCTGACAACTTTTACTCAATCGCTTTAGCTTCAATTGATGATCCTTATCTGAGCCAATAGATTTAGGATTATAAAATGATTTTCCTAATGTTCTTATTCTTTTTACATTATTAGCTGCTATTCTTATGTAATGAACATCTGTTCCCTCCTCTTCTATCTCATTCATTCTCCTCCCCATCTTCCCTGAATTTTCAAGTTTTTTTTCTTAATCCTTTATCACTTAAAACAATGATCAAATTCTCCCTTATAAAAGACATTTCAAGCAAAATCGTGTGTCTCTTTGATATGTACCATTAGTTTTTGAGCACTTCCCTGGCACAACAAAATATTTCAGATTCTTCCAAAACAACTTTTATTTTTCTTTTTTAGAAAGGGTTTGGCTCTGTTGCCCAGGCTGGAGTACAGTGGCTCCATCTTGGCTCACCGCAACCTCCACCTCCTAGGTTCATCAGATCCTCCTACCTCAGCCTCCTGAGTAGCTGGGACCACAGGTGTAAACCACCATGCCTAGCTAATTTTTTGTAGAGACAGGATTTCACATGTTGGCCAGGCTGGTCTCAAACTCCTGGGCTCATGTGATCCACCTGTCTCAGCCTCTCAAAGTGTTGGGATTACAGGTGTAAGCCACCGCGTCTGGCCTCAAAGCAACTTTTAGTAGGAAATTTGTACAAATAATAATACATTCTCCTCTCTCACTGTAGATATGTAGCTTATTTCAGGGAAAGAGTACTTGGACCTTGGGGCACCGTAACTATTGCATTGGGTGATAGTGAGAGTATGTTAACTTCATCTGTTCCTACGATAAATAATAAAGAAATCATTACATGGCTACATTAGAGTATCTCATGCCCCACTCAGAGGATTTCCCATAAAAGTTATTTTATTTTATTTTATTTTATTTTACTCTATTCTATTTATTTTATTTTATTTTTTGAGACTGAGTCTCACTCTGTCTCCCAGGCTGGAGTGCAGTGGTGTGAAAGTTGTTTTAATACACTAAAACTTTAAAGTATTAACTGTGTCAAGTTACTGTCATTCATTTTTTTGTAACAGTAATATCAATGTTGAATTTTCATTGATTAGGTAATATAATAAATTTATGTTTCATTTTTCTTTTTTAAAATTTAATTTTAAAAAAATTTTAGAAGCCCACATCTAATATCATATAAATTCACTTTTCAAGGGTACTCTAACTATTTCATGTCAGAAGGGTTTATTCTGTACATAAACCTGTCCGAAATCAATAACAAGCTGTTACATTATAAGGTGAGGCCAGTCAAAGGATAAATGAGAGGTAATTCTACTAATGATGGCTATGACTCATGCTGACAATACTTGTCAACATCCTGTTACAATGTATGTTCTCCATGATCACTCAAGAACACGTCAATAAGATGCTTTCCATTTCCCAGAGTCAACAGAAACTTAGGCAAATAGATAACTCAGTATACCAGTGTATTGGCATCTGGACTGGGAAATAGTTTTTGTCCACGGCTGGATGAAATGGTAACTTAGTATCCTCAAAATGTAAAAGGTGTTTTCCTTCTCATAAGCAGACCATTAATTACCTACTGTCAGGTGATCAATATCTCAAATTTTCTAGTATTTTAAAGCTACTCTTATTATCTTCTTACCTTAGTGATCAATAGTATACAATTGTCAAAATCATGAAAGATGCAATCTTTTGACCACATGAAGTATTTATTGTTATTTTAAAACTAACTGACCTATATCGAGTGGCTCAAAGTATGACCTCAAATGTATCAGAATGCTCTACCATACGTGTTCCATACTAAATGTATTTTTAAATATTTCAAACTTTTCATGAGTGTATTCCTTTACTACCAAGAGATTCAGAGTCCTTACAAAGATAAACACTTTTCTCTGTACTGATAAACATAAATATTTATTTATGATAAAATATATATAATAATAAAGGATTTCTCCAAATTGCTAGAAATAAAAGTGATTAAATTTGTTGATAAACTAAAGCATTTTCTTTACTGGAAGCCTATTTAAAAATAATACACAGAATTCAGAGGCATTAAAAAGCACAAAGTAAGGGGGACACAATATAGGAATAGGGTCACTGTGCTTAAAATGCAAACTTCAGTGTCACTTATTGGCCAGTGAGAACTGCAGTATCAGAGTCTAATTTTATTTATAACTCCCTCTTCCTCTCATACCTGTGTTCTATCTCATTCTACTCCATAGAAAAACGCAATTTGTTGTCTGCCCCCTTGAGGAGTTCGAGTGGAATCAAAGTGGGCTATTGATATGTGAGAGGGATTTTTCTACTTACCAGTAAAATTTGTATGGGGATAGGTAGAGGTTGTAGTACAATGGGGGTCATTATCGTAGTATGTGGTATAATGATTCCCAATAATAGTAATAATATTAACCATACTAATGCTCATTGAGTGCTTACTGTGTGCCAGTAACTTTGACTAACTTTTAGTAACTCACCTAAGCTTCACAACAACCCTGAGAATGAGGTAGTATAATTATACCCAGGGAATATCGTTGCCAGATAAAATATAGGATATCGGGCTACATTTGAATTTCAGGGAAACAATGAATTTTCCAACTACTGTGTGGGACATACTTACACTAACTAAAATTATATTCATTGTTTCTATGAAATTCAAATTCAACCGGATGTCCTATATACTTATTTGTTAAATCTGACAATCCTAATAGGGAGGTTGTACGACATACCCAAGATCACCCAGCTGGAAGAGACAGAGCTGGGATTCAAACAGCCTGTCTCCATAATCTTTTTTTTTTTTTTAATCAGTTTCAGTATTTTGTCTCTCCAGTGGAAAACTGTGGACTCCAGGAAGTGGCAAAATAATTGGAGTGTGGTTGCCTACCCAGTCCTTGAGGGGCAAAAATGGAAAAGAACATTTGAATCTGTGAAACATTTTAACATGATCATGATAACATGATACTCTTTCATTTTTTTATGTTAAGTACACTTACTTTTTAGAAAGGAACAGCTCGAAGACATCAGCATCCCTCTTGTGGCCACGTATCTTTAGTTGATCTTCAACTGCCTGATAACATATAATTAATCTGTCAAACTACATTCCAGTGAACAAAAATGCTGAGGCATTTGCAGTCAATAACAATAATGTCTACAAGAATATCAAAAGAAAGGTGAATATGGAGATAACCATTCTAAACTGATAAATTCCAACACTACAATTATATATTATTTACTCATTTTTGTGGTTGAATTTCATTATCCTTAATCCTAGGCACAGATGTTTAAATAATTTTTAATCAGAGAGAAAAAAATATGCATGTGTACATATACACCAAAAGCAAGTTTTTATTCTCTATGAGGCAAGGTAATTTGGTCTTTAAAGAACTATTCTTAAATGTTTCTTTGAACATGAAGAATTAGTATTTGATAGGTTTCCTACAGAGAATTCGCCCAGTATAGGGTTGGAGGTGGAAAGAGTAGGATAAAATGTATGTTATTATAGGACATTCTTTTTGTGCCTATCACATTATGCTTGGCACCCAGTAAGTTCTCAAAAAATGTGAAATGAATGAATACATGTCATTTTTCTCTGAACAAATGAATAAATATATTTTCCCTTGCTTGGCAAGCAACAGTGACTTCATTTTTCATGAGTTGCTAACATACTCATACTGTGAGAATTTTTGGTGGAGAAGCAACTTTTATTCCCATAGCTCTGTTTTAAAAATAAAACTTTAGCAACAGCTGTTTAAATGCTTTGCTTTTTTCTTTTAAAGTCCTTTGCTAAATTTTAAAATAACGTTAATAGGCCACATGACCTAAAATAAGATGAAAAAAGTAAAGTCTGTCTGTAATTTGCCATGAAAAAGTAGAGCTAACAAGACATGACAAAAGTGAAAAGTATAATTATTGCAGTCCTGGAATCTGACAAACATTGTAATTATCAGAGTCAAAACAATCACTGAATTTTAGCTGGGATTTGTTATGAATGGTGAGGTTATAACTGACTTATAAATCTTTCTGGGTGATATATGAAATTTTGACAGTAGTTTTGCTATTTGGTAGAGGACTTCAATAGGAGTTATATTTAGTGCAATGAACGTATTTAAAGAAATGAGGAAGGTAGGTATCCTAGTGATGGACAGCAGCTGCAAATGTATAGTCCCGAACTTCCCTTGACACCTTGTTAAGCAAGCTGAATCTAGGGACTTGGAGCATTCATAGGCTCAGGGTTAGGCATTGCCATCAGGGTGCTTTGTTATCCAGTTACACAAGCCGAGCCTGGGGCTTGGAAAAACCCATTGGATCAGGTTTAGACATTCTCATCTGGTTTTGTTTTGTTTTGTTTTGTTTTTTGAGAGAATCTTGCTCTGTTGTCCAGGCTGGAGTGCAGTGGCATGATTTCGGTTCACTGCAACCTCTGCCTCCCAGGTTCAAGCAGTTCTCCTGCCTCAGCCTCCCAAGTAGCTGGGACTACAGGTGCATGCCGCCACGCCCAGCTAATTTTTTGTAGAGATGGGGTTTCACCATGTTGGCCAGGTTGGTCTCGAACTCCTGAGTTCAGGCAATCTGCCTGCTCCAGTCTCCCAAAGTGCTCGGATTACAGGCGTGAGCCACCACACCCGGCCCTCATCTGGGTATTTTAACTTAAAGATGTCAACTATCAGCCTCTACTATGTACAGTCAGTCACATCTTCGCATAGTGTTTGGGGTGGTATAGCCCAGTCAAAGAAGAATTAAAACTTGGCAGCCATCTATTAAAATTATAAATGTGCTTTTAAATTGATGCGGCCATTCTATCTCCAGGACTCAGAAACACACAGGTGCATACACCCAGACAAATGTGATTATCACTGCTTATTTCAGCATACATTTTCTGTGGTTGTGAAATAGTCCCCATTAACTGGAATGCAGGTTAAATTGACATGTGACATCACAATGGAATACTGTGAAGTAGTTTCCAAATATAGAGAGGTGGTCTGATGGCTAATTTTATATATAAATTTGACGGTACTATGAGATGCCCACATAGCTGGTAAAACATTATTTATGGGGGTGTTTCTGAGGATGTTTTTGGAAGAGATTATCATTACTATTAGTGGACTGAGTAAAGAAGATCACCCTCGCCAACGGGGGTGGATATCATCCAATCCAGTGAGGGCCCCAATAGAACAGAAAAGCAGAGGAATGTGAATTCATGCTTTCTTCTGGAGTTAGGACATCCATCTTCTGCCTTCAGACATCAGTATTCCTAGTTCTCAGGTCTCTGGGCTTGGACTAAACTACATTACTGGCTGTCTCCTGGGCTCCAGATTGCAGACAGCAGATTGTGGGACTTCTCAGTCTCCATAATCAAGTGAGCCAATTCCTCATAAGAAGTCTCTTTCTATATATCTCTATATATCCTATTATTTTGTTTCTCTGGAGAACTCTAACTGATACAAATAGATATCTAGACATCTAAAGATATCTAAAATATATTTATAAATAAAAAGTAATTGGCAGTATAATATGTGTAACAATATTTTTGTTAAAAGTCATATTTATATGAATACAAAATGCACACACTTCAAATGACTAGCAAAAGTCATCACTTGAGATCATGAGGGACTTTCACTTTCTAGGCAATGTTTATTTTTAGTGATGTGTTAGTATTTTACAATAAGCATATATTAATTTGATAATCAGAAAGTAATGCACATTTTGAAAATTGTAGCCATAGAATGAATATTTAAAAATTTAAATCAAATTTCAAAAAATATGAGGTGAAAGGGAAATTGAATGTATCAGCATAATATGGAAATCATTATCATAGTTATTTATTTACACAAGTTTTTGTCACAGCATGTTTCTTTCCAATCAATAATTTTACATGAATCTGGTACAAAATATTAATATCAAAGTACCAAGAAACATGAAAATGTGCCAATTCACATTTCAGTGAATCCATGGTGGAACAATTCCAGTTCGCAGTTAACACACAGCCTCACTAGTACCATATGCCCTCATCTAAAGGAATTCAATTAAGTTTGCCATCTTACAGGGGCACAGTTCGTGGTCCCTTAAGCAAATACGATAGTAACATTCAAAAAAAAAAAAAAAAAAACCAGTATCTGCAAAGCACAATATAGTGAAGCACAGTAGAAATGAAGTATGCCTGTACTGTTAGCCCGGGCACGTTGGAAGATTTCAGGGCACAACTAACAGTCAGGCTGGGCCTTGAGAAGTGAGGCGAAATTAGAAACGGGATGTTGGTGGAAGAGGAGAGTAGGCACACAAAACAGAAGAAGCAGAAGAATGTATAAGGTATGTGGGGCTGTACAGCCTTTGGCTGAAGTAAAAGGCATGTGGAAGGCAATTTTGAGAAATAAGAAAGGTGGGTTGGGGTCATATTATTTATGCCAACTTTGAAATTTAGGCTCAGAACTGTGTACTTAATCAGTGCCCAGAGAAAACTTCTTCAGGCCTTGAGAACTCTAACTGAACATCATTTAATTTTATATGATATATAAACACATATATATGTACATATATATGAAATATATATTCTAAGTAACTGTATGGTAAAATTCATGTAAGAAAGTCTAATTAAGGATAACAATGTCAATGCTTTTACACAATATCCAGTATCAAATTATGTCACAAACACTTTTCCTCCTTCTCCGTTGGTGCCCTTGCTTTGTTGGTACCCTGAAGGCACAGAACTATTGGGTGATTCAGCATTGTGCTCATTTCTGGGGCAATAGGAAGATATTACTGGATTTTTGAACTAGAAAAAACATGTGACAAAGCTAGGCTTCGGGAAGATGACTCTAGCAGTGATGTGTATGGGGGCCTGGGGTGCAGTGAGAACTGCAGACAGGAAGCAAGGCTACCTCTGGGAAACAAAGTCCGCCAGCTAAGGAGCCTGCCCTAGGGTGGGGGCAAGTGTGAATGGGCAGTGAACAGATATGACATGGGGCGTGTTTAGGGAGAATGAATGGGAACTGGCAAGTAAAAGGAGGCAGAGAATTAGCACGAGGGAAGTGACAGGTGATGATGATGATGATGTGATGACTTGATGAGAAAGGTGACTGGGAGGGAAGACAGATGCAGCTGAGAAATGCTGAAATTGAGGCCATGGTGGAACATACTGGTCAAGGCACCCACCAGAAAGCTGCAAGGGTAAATGTGGAACTCATCAGAGATCTCATCAGGGCAGCTGTGCTGATCTGATGAGTCAGTTAACCTGAGGAGAGTGGGATCCAAGGAAGATCACGATGAAGTGTCTTTCCTTTCATGGAAAGAAAGGAGAGGGAAACATGTTGGAAAGGAGACAGAGGAGGATCGTTGTCAAGTGAGGTAAAAAAACAAAAGGACAGTGGGAGGCAGAGGGGCATTTGCAGAAGGTAGAATTTCAATGTGCAGCATTGTTTTGGCTGGTGGAGGATGTCACTCAGAAAAGGTACTGAATTTAGAGGCCTGGATTTCAGTAGCTTGAAGAGGGCGAAAAGTTAGATTTCAAATTAATTGGTCAGCCTAAAAGGAAAATAAAAAGAGGCCATCACAAAATTGGGATGTGAACAGTTCTAGCACGGGGAGAACAGCAGCTGCTTCCTCCACTGCCCAATGCCTGAAGATCTAGAATCAAAGGGAAAAAATGTTTGAAAATGGTAGGATTATTAAATCCTAGAAGAATAAGGTCAGTATTAAAACCTATAGAAGAAAATGTCCTCTCTGATGATAAATTCTTGTACCTCCATGCAACACGCAGGCACAAGTTAGGACTTAGTGTGAAGAGCTTTCAATTCAACACAGAACTCTCAGCCTCCTTTAATCACAGCAGCCCCCGTCTTTGCAAATGAGTCAGAGAACTCCAGAAAGCCTTGCTAGGTCTCACCTGGCACAATTCTGAGATTCTTTTTCCCCACCCAAATATCCAAATATTCTTTTAATCATTATTTTAACTGCTCTGGACTCTGCTTGTAGGGATCATCGAATAACGTGTCCTCTTCAAGGTGTCGATTTGCACTTGCCGGGAACAATATATTAGGGATACACACCCACACCCACACCCACACCCCCCTGTTGGAGAATCAAGACTGCAAAATTTACTTAATCTCCGTTTCACTTAATCTACAAACCACCATAATTATATACGCAGCAGATGCTGAGTGGTAAAAGGTCAGTGTAAGTCTATTAGTGTGGATCGGAAAGTCCTCAAACCCCACCCAGGAGATTAGGGACCTCTAGCCCAGGCAGAGTTGCTGAGGGGGCTTCGCCACCGCTCAACGCTGTTCACATCCCAATTTTGTGCTGGACTCCTTGTTCTCCTTTTATGTTGACCAATTAATTTGAAATCTGACCTATCTCCATCTTCAGGATACGGAAATTTCCTTCCAAAGTCAGTATCTGCCTGGAGTCCTCAGGCAGAGGGCAGAGGGGCTGATGGCTTGAGAAGGCAGGTGCCGCTTACCCGGCGACTGCTCTGTAGGGCAGTTTCGGACGCCCTCCGTAGGCTCCAGCATCGCAAGGCACGGGGAACAGGGTTCGGGTCCCAGGACATCAGGACACACGGGCCGCCGGCACAGCGGTGATTAATCCGGCCTCGCCCGCGGGTGGCACCGAAGAGAGACTTGGCTTGGCGCGCAGCTCATTGTTCTGTTACCAACAGTTAACCGCATTCCCGTTGACTAAAAGCCAGTCCACACTGGGAAATATTTGAAGCCAAACGCTGACTTCTGTGACGTTTGCGCGTGTGATTCTGCAACACCCACGCTTGCGCCTCGGACACACGCGTGTTATCCCTGCTCGTGGTGATGCGTGTGGTAGATGCCGGAGAGAGGGGGTCAGCTATGTCCGGGACCAGGAGGAGGTCAGAGCGCCTCAAAAGCAGTCACCCAGTAATCATCACTTTGATTCGAGATTTGAATATCAGGAAATTTAGGTTTCTGAAAATTAGACGTGTGTGTGGACCACTGGCCTCATGTACAGGGTGGGCGTGACGAGGTGCCCTGCAGAGTCACTGTGGATCTTGACGCAAAAGGAAAAAAGCCAGTACTACTGATCGTGTCTCTATTTAAAAGCTTGACATTTTGTTCATTATGCATGTTATTTGCATACATTTTGATTTTTCTTTTTTTAAATATTGCATTAAGATATTTATTTTGAGGCCGGGCACGGTGGCTCACGCCTGTAATCCCAGTGTTTTGGGAGGCTGAAGCAGGTGGATTGCCTGAGGTCAGGAGTTCCAGACCAGCCTGGCCAACATGGAGAAACCCTGTCTCCATTTTAAAAAAATACAAAAGTTAACCGGGCATGGTGGCATGCGCCTGTAATCCCAGCTACTTGGGAGGCTGAAGCAGGAGAATAGTTTGAACCTGGGAGGCAGAGGTTGCAGTGAGACAAGATCAGACCATTGCACTCCAGCCTGGGTGACAGAGGGACACTCTGTCTCAAAAAAAAAAAAAAAAAAAAATTTACTTTGAATGCTGAATTTTTGGTTTTATGGTGCTTCTTACATCCAGATCCAAGGCCACTGCCTTAATTGCCTCACCATAGACCCAGACCTGGGATGAAGATGGGGGTGGTAGTATTAAGGCTCCGGAAGAGTCCAGGTGCACAGAAAAATGGAAGGAACTCTCTACTGACTTTATTGGCTAAGAACAAGTGCATATTGTTTCAGTAGCTGAGAAATCTTTTCTCTGACAGGAAATGGATAAATTGAGCCACTATTTGGCCAATCTTTTCAACCTCGTTTTTTGTTTTTGTTTTTTGAAATTGCTGTCTCCTGTAACTGTATTGGAACCTCTAGCATAGATTATCTTGTGATTTTATTTATATGAGCCTTGTTCCCTCTAGCTTGGGTAACTTTGGAGGCAGGATCCTGTTTAAGACATCTCTCTCTTCTGCCAGAGCCTAACATACTGCGCTTCATTAATGTTGACTGGATTAAATGAATTGGTTTCTTGGCTCCCAATTTGAACCTGAAATCTAGGAATCAAATGTAGCTTTCTGAAATGGGTCAAGCTACTTGCGTTAAAAAAAATGCTGGTGTTGAAATGAAACATTAAAAAATGTCTCAGTGGGGAAATCAAGTACACATTGTTTCAGTAGTTCTAATATGTATTTGGGGCTGAGGTGGGGGTAAAAGCTCTCCAAGTTATTGTGGAGGGATTAATCATCTAAGAACTATTGTTTAAGTAGTTTCTATCCTAGAAATAAAACTCAAATGAGAGAAATGGTCCACTGAGGAGGCATATATAATAATTCGTTGGCTCATTTTTGCTGTTGATGTGTGTTATAGCATTGCAGATATTATTCATGAATGTGCTACAAGAAAAAAAGGAAATGAACAATACTTGTTCAGTTTTCTACATTACACAAATGTGACTTAATAACCATATGCAAAATAGTTTTAAGGAGCATCTTGCAGATGTAAACTAGTCGCCAGTTAATTTCTACTAAAATCACATCTAAAATTTTTATTCTTTATTTTTTCAGCGTTTTACCTCATATTAAAAAGGTAATTAAAAAAAACAACAACCCTATTCTTAGGAAAGGAACTCAAGACTCACTTATTATAAGATTTTAATGTGTTCCTTCTTAAAGAAGAAATTAACTGATGATGAAGGCTAAAATAAAGCAAATTTAATTATGGAAGGTCAAGGATGGAGGTTAATGAAGGCACTTTTTGGATAAAAGCTCCTTCCCAGACATTCTCACTTTGGTGAGATGAAATTTTTACAAAAGAATTATTCCCAGCAGAGTGAATAGAGAGAACTTTTACCTCCATGGAGTGGGATTATAGCCTGAGGAATCTAGCCTGAAATTTTTAAAATTCATGTAAAATATGCATTCTTCTTTACAATCAATCTTGTTTTAATATAAAAATAAAGCAGTTCCCCTAACTCGCCTCAAATCTTTGTGTAATATTTACATTGAAGCAAGACACCCTGTGTTGATCCTGTGGCTTTACCTCCCTGGCTTGCTGCCATTGCCCGCAGGGGTATGCATACCCCAGTTTGAAAGCTCCATCATATCATGTATATGGATTTGGATAAGAAGAAAGAACCCTCTGCTCCAAGTCAGGGCATGTGGGATTTCGTCTCAGCTCTAACATTAACTACTTGTTGGCCACCTTCAAATCACTTAATGTCTCTGGGCCTCAGTTTCTTCAACAGTAAAAGTTGGAAGTTCAGTTCAAAAAATTTGTTATTTAATTCACTCTCCTAGACAGGTAGTGTGTATTGTTTACAGAGTAAAAGATTCTCGTATTGATATAGAATAGGTTTTTAAGAACAAGTTTTCAGTGAAAAATATGTGAGAAAAAAATATGCATGTGATGGCTATCGTTAAAGCTACATAATTTTAAAGCTTCTTTCTAATTTTGTCTTGAATAATTCCAGTTATCAATCTAGATATTGTTTTGCTAAGTGACTGAAAAATATGTATTGGGTAAAATGATCATTATCACTCATTTTCTACTGGGTGAAATGAGCATAGAATAAACAATATATCGGCCACAATCAATATACATATTCTTACATCACATGTATAAAAAGATATATCTGGCCAGGCACAGTGGCTCACGGCTATACTCCCAGCACTTTGGGAAGCCAAGGCAGGAGAATCACTTGAGGTCAGGAGTTCAAAGCTGTGGTGAGCTGTGATCACACACTTTACTCCAGCTTGGGCAACAGAGTGAGACCCCATCTCTAAAAAAATAATAATAAATATTCAAAATTTATAAAATACATGTTTTTATGATAGTCAATGACCAGGTTATCAAAATTTTCATTGTTATAAGTTTAGGTAAAATAACATCCCATTTTAATTGATAGCTACCATTCTTTTGTTTGTTTGTTTGTTTACATAAAATGCAAATAACAATGGAATATTGGGGGAAAATTCTCCAGGAGTCTCTCCTGTTACTGCACATAAGCAAAGGCACTAACTGCCTTTGGTAAGGACTACATTTTCAAGGATATTTGTATAGCAAATAGCCTTTTAAGATACAGTGTCTACCTGCAGCTTTGGTACATACGGTGTGTACCTTCAGAGCAAAGAGTAGGTGTTTGTTTATTTATTTATTTATTTTTACTGAGCAGTGTAATAAAGATAAGGTCTCCCTCACTTATTATAAAGATAATCTCAGGGAACTTACTGCCCAGTATAAAAGGTCTGGCTTCCTTAAGTTCAAATTTCCTCTTCTGTAACACAACCCACTCTATATGCCCATATCACCTGACCCATTTCACATTGCCCTCTGGAAATTGTGGGTAGGAGAACTGGTTGAAATACTAATATTCTATATTATTATTATTATCATTTTAGATGAGCTGAAGTTGTGTCTAGAAGCATCTAGCTTTTCCAGACAGTGTAGAATGTTCGTCCATTTACTTTGTGTTCCTATACGGTGGTATTTGGAAGATTGTGTGCAAATTACAGAAAGAGGAGTGCATATGGAAGAAGTGGAAGTGGCTGCTTTTCTGAAAGAGCTTAAGAAAAACTGCACGTGAGCAGTGCTTCTTCAGAACCTTGATGGCAAAGTGTTACATGGGTTTGGAGTAAGACAGTGTTTCTCCTATCAATAAAACCCACCACCACTAACTCAAAACAAAAGTTGATGCTTGGGAGCATCAGGTGATAGCATCCTGGGCATGGACCCTAGAGACTAGCAAAGGAAACTTGGGCTTAGAGAAATGAAGTTTATTTCAATCCTGAAGGGCAGCAGGCATTAGGCAGGAAGAGGAGGGCAAGAGAAGACAGCTTTGTAGGATGCTGCAAGGTGACTTGAAGCTACCCATTGATGACTTCAAGAAATAAATGGCAAACACTTTATAGATCCAGCTTGCAGGGCTTTATTCATTGGCATTTGGATGTTAAAAGTTAAGCAATGAATATGAAAAGACCATTCTCAGAAAAAAAAATACAAATGACCAATAAGCTTTTTGGAAAGATCATAAACTTATTACTCACGGTATGAGTAATAACCATGAGTAATAAAGCTATCGCTGTCTCTAAGCCCGAGTATGTCATGCACAGCATCTGTATGAAACTGTGATAGGCTAACTTTTGCTTCTGTGTATATAGGTGGATTTTCAATGAGATTAAACCATGTAATTTGTTCTTCTTCATCCTTCATTTTTCTCTTTACCATCTCATCAACCTCCATCTTTTTCCGAGTGGGGTGTGCGTAGGAGATTGCGAGGGAATTGATTTGTTGTGTTTCGTTGTATTGTCTTTGTTTGCTCTGTTGATGAGACATGTATGTTCGGGTTTTTAGCATGGCAAAACAATGTTGTAACACATGTCTTTGCATACCTGGATTACTATTCCAGTAGCTGAAATTCCCTCATGAGACTATTGGATCATATATGATAATGCCCCTTTCTGGATAGGGTATCTTTCTCTATTGGATATCAATTTTGTTGAACTTTGCCAATCTAATTGGAGAAATTTTTAATCTCAATGTTTTGGTTTATATTTATTTAGGGAAGTTTATGATCTTTCCAAAAACTTATTAGTCCCCAATATTTTTTTTTTTCTGTAGATAGTCTTTTCCTTATTGTTGCTTGGCACCGCATCAAATGCCAATGAATAAAGCCCTGCAAGCTGGATCTATAGAGTGTTTGCCATTTATTTCTTGAAGTCATCAATGGGTAGCTTCAAGTCACCTTGCAGCATCCTACAAAGCTGTCTTCTCTTGCCCTCCTCTTCCTGCCTAATGCCTGCTGCCCTTCAGGCTATTGAAATAAACTTCATTTCTCTAAGCCCGAGAACAGCTTTGCTAGTCTCTAGGAATTCATGCAGGATGCTATGCCCTGATGTTCCTAAATAGCTTGCTGTTTGAGTTATTAGAGTGGTGGTGGGTTTTGAGCTGATAGGAGAAACACTGTCTTACTCCAAACCCACATGTAACACTTTGCCATCAAGGTTCTGAAGAAGCACTGCTCACGTGCAGTTTTTCTTAAGCTCTTTCAGGAAAGCAGCCACTTCCACTTCTTCCATATGCACCTCCTCTCTTTCAAAATTTGCACACAATCTTCCAAATACCTACCTGTATAGGAACACAAAGTGGGTCAGATTTGTAAACATTCCTACACTGTCTGGAAAAGCTAGATGCTTCTAGACTCAACTTCAGCTTAACTAAAATGATAATAATAATAATAATAATTTTCAATTCCAAACCAGTACAGCTTCAGTGTGATTTCATATTTCCTCCCAAGAATAATGGGTCCCCATGTCTAAGCTCTGTCTGTCCTCATAAACAGCCACCATTTGCTTATCCCTTGTGCCCCTAGGGGAGCACATGTCCGTCATTTCAGGGTAGAGTGTGAAAAAGATGAGGGGGTAAGATCTCCAGTGGGAACTCCTTCTCCAGTGAGGAGGGCCAGAGCAGCCCTTCTAAATCACGGAGTCAAGGACAGAAGCCTCTAGCCTGAAATTAGAGATGGAACAGAATGCAAAAGTCAGATAACTTACAGAAGTTAACTTCCATTATGCTGGAAACCACTGAAAGTACTAACCCTTTCCTCACTTTGCTTAATTTAGACTTGGTGATAATAAATGACAATTATTCTCTGCCTAAACTGACAGAGAAGTCTTGTGAATGTTAGCAGGAATGCCACATGTTATCACACATATGCTACAACAGTCAGGCATTTGCAGCATAAATACTCTGGAAATATATAGATACATGCATGCATAAATATATATGTGTGTGTGCACACACATGCATTTGTGTGTATTTAAATATGAGTGTATGTATGAGTGGTATGCATATACATGACCATATACACATACGTGCATGCATGCGCACACCCTCAACAATGCCCTCAGTAGTCTCTGCCTCCTGATTTTCACATTCCTGTCTGATCCCTTTTTCTTGCATGTGGGCTGGATTCTGTTCACATCTAATGGACAGAATACAAAGGATAGGATATCACTTCTGAGATTAGGTGATAAAAACACTGTGGTTTCTATCTTGAGCACCTTCTCTCTTGCTCTCTAGCCCATTGTGAGGAAAACCAGCTGCCATGTTGTAAGCTGACCTACAGGGAGACCCACATGGCAAGGTATTGAAGTCTCTGGCCAACAGCCAAAGAAGTCTTGAGGCTTGTCAACAGTCAGGTGAGGCAGCTTGGAAGTGGATCCCCCCAAAGGGAACCTTGAGATAACCACAGTATTGCCCTGGATTGCAGCCTGATGGGGGACTGACTGGAGGCACCCAGCTGAGCAACCCCCAAAGTCCTGACATTCAGAAAGGAGGATAATAAATACTGGTTGTTTTCAGCAGCTACGTTTTGAGATAATTTGCTATGTAGATATCTATGTTGTATATTATTAGTTATTATACATATATGCTATGTAAATTGAAATTACAAATATACGTAAGACCCGAAAAAGACATCTCTCTGGTCAAGCTCAGCTTTTCTCAAAATAATCCTTATCCTTGCCAGTCTATGTAGTAAAAATTTGACAAAATTTCGTACCCAACACTTCCTGGGTTACTATTTAATTCTAGAAAGAGAGATTTACTCTTGGAATGTCATCTGCATGCAGCCTCCTATTCAAATGTAAAAATAAATAATTTTTTTTGACATAAGAGATAATTTAGCAAATATTTTTAATGTTAAATAATCTAAGTTGAATGCTGACTTAAAAAATCATTTGCCAGAATGTATACTATTACCAAGTCAATAAATATTTTTCTCAAAATAATAGATGCTGGAAAGGTTGTGGAGAAAAAGGAGTACTTACACACTGTTGATGGGAGTGTAAATTAGTTCAACCATTGTGGAAGACAGTGTGGTGATTCCTCAAACAGCTAAAAACAGAACTACCATTTGACCCAGCAATCTCATGACTGGATATATACCAGAGAAATAGAAACCACTCTATCACAAAGACACCTGCATGTGAATGTTCATTGCAGCACAATTCACAATAGCAAAGACATGGAATCAACCTAGATGCCATTCAGTGATAGACTGGATAAAGAAAATGTGGTACATATATACCATGGAATACTATGCAGCCATAAAAAAGAAAGAGATCATGTCTTTTGTCAGAACACGGATAGAGCTGGAAGCCATTATTCTTAGCAAACTAACACAGGAACAGAAAACCAAACACCACACGTTCTCACTTATAAATGGGAGCTAAATGATAACTCATGAACACAAAGAAGGGAACAACAGACACTGGGGCCTACTTCAGGATGGAGAGTGGGAGGAGGGAGAGTAGTACACAAAAAAATAACTATTGGGTACTAGGTTTTGTACCTGGGTGACAAAATAATCTGTACAACAAACCCCCATGACACAGGTTTACCAATATAACAAACCTGCACTAAAATAAAAGTTAAAATGATAACGTATTTTTCTTACCTGTATATGAAAAGCTTTGCAAATGTGCTACATACTTAAAAAACATGGGGGCAGTGTAAAGCACAATCATTACATGAAATAAATTAATTTTTCTTGAGGTCACACAGCTAGTCAGGCTATCTCCAGATATTCCCTCCTTAACGATTCTTCACAGGACTTTATTACTTTCTTTCTGGATTATCTTTATTTTTTTAAATTTAGATAGTTTTTGGGGTGTAAGTGGTTTTGGGTTACATGGGTGAATTGTACAGCGGTGAAGTCTGAGATTTTAGTGCATCTGTCACCCAAGTAGTATACATAGTATTCAACATGTAATTTTTCTTATCCCATACCTCCCTCCCACCCTCTCTCTTCTGAATCTCCAAAGTTCATGATACCACTCCGTATGCCTTTGCGTACCCATAGCTTAGCTCCCACTTATGAGAACATATGCTATTTGGTTTTCCATTCCTGAGTTAGTTCACTTAGAATAATGACCTTCAGCTTCATCCAAGTTGCTGTGAAATACATTATTTCATTCTTTTTTCTTTATGGCTGAGTAGTATTCCATGGTGTATATATACCATATTTTCTTTATCCACTCATTGGTCAATGGGCACTTAGGCTGGTTTCATATCTTTGCAATTATGAACTGTGCTGCAATAAACATACACGTGCAGATGTCTTTTTGATATGACTCCTTTTTCTTTGCATAGATACCCAGTAGTGGGATTTGCTGAGTTGAATGGTAGATCTGCTTTTAGTAGTAGGTTATCTTGAGTTGGGGGTAGCTTATTTTCTGGAGCTCATTGCCTTTTATTCCTGTTCCAGGTCCCTTATTCAAAATCTTTGCATATCAATCATATTTTGCTACTTTTCTTTAATTCCCTAAAAGCCATGACTTCTAGATTTTCTATCAGCATATACTCTCACCAGAAGTTGAACCACTACAGGCAGAAAAAGAAAGTTCCCTTAACAATGTTTCTAACCAATGTAATATTTAAAGCTTCCCAATATCAGTATTTTTAAAGGTTATATTTTTCAAAGTCACAACAACGATTCTTCCTGTTTGCTCTCATAGAATAGATTGTCATGGGATAAACAGTGGTCTCCAGCTTCTATTTTTCCAAATAAATAAGTAGAACATGGTCTTGGGATTATACTACTAAAGGTTAATTTTCTTAAAAAGAAAAAAGAAAGATTTCCATCTGCTAAAGGTTTATGTCAGTATTCAGACTGAGGTAGAAACGGAAGCACCAGGTTTCACATTAGGATGACTCCGATTGTGCTCCTGTAGGTTTGAAGTGGGCCCACCCACCCTTCTGTGAGAGACCCTGACTGTTTTGAACATAGACTGGATTGGCTGGGTTGTTTAGAATTGAGGATTCCAAAAAGAAAAAAAGAGTCTGGGAAAGAACTACTAGCTTTGTCATGAATGTTCGCCCCATCACTGATGTGAGTCCACTGGGAAGTTTTCCTCACTTAGGGTTCAGTCTATCATTTCCTGTCTCAGTGTTATTAATTTGTTCTGAGTTATTTTGACTCATTTTGATTATCCTGATAAATGAATTATTTGACTCATTTACTTGGTTATTTTGTCATTTAACCAAGTAAAGGTAATGTGTTTTTTCCTAATAAAAAAAATATTGGGGTATTATTTGTGAACACATGGGTTTCACTATCTATTAACGTATGAATTTCTCTGATTCCTTTTAACTTAAGCATTTGAATATACTGGGATTTTCTTCTCCATACTCCCATAATTTTTAAGGTGAATTTCAGAAAGAATCACCTTGGAAGTCATTTTCTTTGTTGTCCTGGAATTGTTTTGCAGGTGATCTCTGTTAGCAGTGGCATTCAGGATTCTTGGTAGCAGAGTCTTTGTTGCTCTCATCTACAAGCTACAGTGGCAGGAAGAGACTCCCAAACCAGTTTCAGGAAGCCTGGGTCACCATGTGTGGCCAGACGTGGACCATCAAGTGATTTAAAGTGTTCTAACTATATGAAGAAACTATTTTAGGTAATCTGGCACCCTTCATTTATTATTGATTTAGCCAGGCAGGCAGTAAAATTGACTGAGTTCCTACCATAAACCACACACTCTGCCAGGAACTGGGGGATGTGAATAAGACAGTCTCTAAGGAATGACCATTAGGAAGCAAATAGCCTGAGTACCCACAGCTTTAAACCTACCTTAATTGTATTTGGTCTGTTTGATAAGACTGGCAATCAAATGGATTATTAAAGATGTTACTCTTACTTCCTTAGAGCCTGAAGTGTTTCAATTGCCTTCATACATAATTCCAAACTATCTTCCTTACCACATTAACTGAGTGCTCTTTGTGGCCTTTATTCCGCTGCTACTTCTTATTAATGATGTTTTCATTACCACCTTCGCACACAAAGCAAATAGTAAAGTTCAATAATCATGTTAATTAGAGGCAGTACATGTTGGAAAGCAGTTCAAAAGAAATCTTTTTCATAAAAAATGCAAAGGTATTGAGAGATTTTAGCAGAGCAAGTTCAAGTCTTCTAAAGTTTTAGAAAATAATTTTTGTATCATGAATTCATTTGTAGTTATAACAAAGAAAGAAAATCTGTTTTCATACTTGCCAAGAACTTGGCAATTTTCCATAAATTTGGATAGGCAAGATAGATTAGCAGTGAATGCAGGCTCTATCCAATTATTTACCATTTATCTAGTGATCTGAATAATTCAGGAAGAAGTAGAAATGAAGTTAAAGGCCACCAGATCACCTACAACTTGTGTAGGTGATGACTGTGGGTGGCTTTTGTTGGAATGCATATTAAAAGTGGGCAGCGGGATAAGGAAAGAGAGTGAGAGACAGAGAATAGAACAAAAATGAAGAGAAGGAAGAGAAAGAGAGAAGAAGAAAAAAGGAAAAGGAAGAGAAGAGACAGAGTGAAGAAAAGAAATGAGAGAAGATAAGAGAAAGGATGAGAAGAGAAGGGAAGGGAAGAGAAAGGAAGTTTAATATAGAGAAGCAGGTGCGAAGGAAAGGAAGGAGAGAAATAAAAAGAGTGGTTAGGAATTATGCTGCCTTTTGATCCTCCTCATCTTTTGAAAAGAGAATGTCGTTTTTGGGGACACTGTTTCATTCTCAATTCTGTGTCCCAGTTAGGCTGACAAATATAATTTGCTGTACTCCTGGCATTAAGGGTAGGCATGCAACCTTTGCCAGTCTAAGCAGAACAATTCCCCTTCCCCAGGTTTTTCAAATTGGAACTAAGGAGAAAGGAGCAGTATTATTTGCAGTGAAGCTGTGTGGCATAAGGCCTAAAATTAATATCATGTGTTGTTTTGACATATGAAACAGAGAGGACCTCAAATGGCCTAATTGCAAGTTCCTCTTCCTGTTCTGCTCTTATATTCTGTTGACTATCCCTGAGTAGCAGGTTCTGCTTCCTGTCTGTATGAATTTACCTATTCTGGGCATTTTATATTAGTGTGATTATACAATATATGAGCTTTCATGCCGCTTTTCTTTCGTTTGACAAAATATTTTTGAGGTTCACATACATTGTCGCACGTATCAGTACTTCATTCCTTTTTATGACTGAATAATATTCCATTGTATGAGTATGTCAGATTTTGTTAATCTGCTCATCAGTTGTGAACATCTGGGTTGTTTCTACCTTTCGCCTATTATGAATAGTGCTGCTAAGTACATTTGTTTACAAGTCTTCATTTAAATACCTATTTTCCATTCTTTTGGGTATATATCTAAGAAACTGTTGAGTTGTATGCTAATTTTATGTTTAGCTTTTTGAGGAGTCCCCAAACACTTTTCTACAGTGGTGGCAACATTTTACAATCTCACCAGCAACGTATGAAGGCTCTAACTTCTCAGTTCCTCACCAACACTCATGGGAGTTTCAATTTGCATTTCTCTAGGGACTGATGGCATTGAGCATCTTTTCATTTGTTGGCCATTTACAAATCTCCCTTGGAGAAATGTCTATTCAAGACAATTACCCATTTTTTAGTTGAGTTGTCCTTTACTTGTTGAGTTGGAAATGTGCTTTATCTATTCTCAATGGTAGACCCTTATCAGATATGTGATTTGCAAATACTTTCTTACAATCTATGGGCTGCTTTACAACCTAATGATTTCATACAGACTGTTTCTACTCTTTCTCTAATTAATGCTAATTCGAATTTATTCTATATGTATTAAGTATTCATTTTTCTATCTTATCCATATAATGAGAGGATTTGTTAATGAGCCAATAAGAATAGGACCTACATGGCCCACCTCCCAGTCACAGTTTCTGGTCTAAAGGTGGGGACTGAAGTGGACCATAAAACTTGAGTCACAACTCTTGGTCAACCATACAAACTAGGCCAGTTAAAATCCTTCCCTAAAATATTTCCATTGTCTTATCATTAAGCATGAGTCTTCCAGGTTCATTAGTGCATGAGCCTAGAAGCTGCCATCAGCCATGCATCTTCCAACATAGAAAGCAGATGGACAGTAGAAGAAAACTAAACTAATGCAGAGAGCAAGAGAAGATCAATTCTAATAGTATTTGAGTCCTTCGTTCTAGTTAGCTCCACACCTGTGTTTACTGTAGTTTGGTTATGCAGGTCAATATACTACCCTTTGGGTTTAAGCTGGTTTGCATTAGATTTTTCTACTTTAAATCAAGAGTCTGACCAAGTCAGTGATGTGGTAACATTATCTTGTGGAAGTAGCTTGCAATATGATTGCATTTTCAAATTTACATGTCATTTCTTGGGTCTATATTCTGCCCATATTGATTCTAATTTTTGTTGTAATACTTGCCCAGAGCTTGCATTTTTTGACCTTTTCTGTCGTATTAAGGACTAATCGAAAAATGGAAGTTATTTCTGGTGGAATTTTTTTTCCTCGTTCTCTCTTTTTAAAAATTTTCATTAAAATTGTTGGACAACTGCCAAAAACTTGAAGAACAGCTGCATTTTGTGAATTAATTAAATGTCATAGCCCTGTTTTCAGTTTCTATCAGTAACTGCAATGATATAAAAAGGCCATTTATTGAAAAGAATGTGTTGTGTAATTTAATGTATGCTAGCTGTAGGTGGTCTAAAAGTATTTGACTGCATTCCTACTTTTACTCATAAACTTTTAACATACTGTCAGTAAAGTGTGAATACCATTAGACAAAAGGAAGTCAACTAAGACCTTTACATGGCATTATTTTAAATAATCCTTTCTGCGTTTTCTAAATCAGATCGTATAGTTAGCTAATCCACTTACCTATTGTAATATTAGGTGGTGAAAAATACCCTGCATCCTGTCTTTGCTGTAACGACATACATTCCTCTTCAATTTCCTTTTGTTGACTTTTGTTATAATTTGTATCATAGCTTTAGCAACTAGCATGTCTCTTGGGGGAAGAAAATCCCTTATTTCCGATCTTTGTCATTTACAAATTAATGGCTCAAAGAATTACATGTGCCATTTCCATAATTGTTTGTCTTGGTGTGGTCCACAATGAAAATTATTTCCACTATCAAATTTATGCTGTTCTCTGACATAATCTCTTGGTATTTTTATGTTTTCTCTAAAAGTTCAAGAATTGTCTGTCGGAAGTCCTTTGACAAGAAAATTTACCAAGAACATTATTAGATTGGTAAACTTGACAGTTTCTTTGCTAAGAAATTCTAGCTTCCCCAGCTTAAATTCTTCTTACCCTACAGCTATTTTTTTAATCTTGCCTCATTTTTTCATATATTATTCTTATTTGAACAAAATTATTTTCATTAACTTAATTTTGTTACTTAGATATGGATCACACCTAAACTATATAGCTATGGTAGTAACAAGTTTACGCTTTGTATTAATTATGGACATTTAAGAAACTTCATTGGCCGGGCTCACGCCTGTAATCCCAGCACTTTGGGAGGCCGAGGTGTGCAGATTAAGAGGTCAGGAATTCGAGACCAGTCTGGCCAACATAATGAAACCCCGTCTCTTCTAAAAATACAAAACAACAACAACAACAACAACAACAACAACAAATTAGCTGGGTGTGGTGGCCTGTGCCTGTAATCCTAGCTACTCGGGAGGCTGAGGCAGGCGAATCGCTTGAACCCGGGAGGCGGTTGCTGTGAGCAGAGCCAAAATCGCGCCACCGCACACCAGCCCAGGCAACAGTGCAAGACTCCGTCTCAAAAAAAAAAAAAAAAAAAAAAAGAAAGAGAAAAACTTCCTGTAAGCCAGTCCCGGTGGCTCACACCTATAATCCCAGCACTTTGGGAGGCTGAGGCCGGTGGATCACCTGAAGATCAGGAGTTTGAGACCAAAGACAATTGCTTGAACCCGGAAGGTGGAGGTTGCAGTGAGCCGAGATTGTGCCACTGCACTGCAGCCTGGGTGACAGAACAAGACTCTGTTTCAAAAAAAAAAAAAAAAGAAAAGAAACTTTATTTAACCAGTGGAATGACCCTGAGGCTCTTGTCTGTAGTCCCATATGAGACCCAATGGGAAATCGTAAAGCTGGGCTATGGCTTTCTCCCGGTTAACAGGAAGCTTCCAACCTCCTATTTCTACACTGTTTATCTATAAATAATCTTACCTGTTGTTTCCAAAAACCTAGAATATAAGTCTCTCCTATTTACCATGTGCAGAGCTGCTAGCAGACCCACTGGCAATGATACGCGCTAACTTTGGAGTAAAGGTATCGTTACCTATTAAAATGTTTTTATTACGATATCAGAACACCAAGATCTACTTGTTTAAATAAAAAAGGAGTGTCTTGCCGGGAGCAGTGGCTCAGCCTGTAATCCCAGCACTTTGGGAGGCCGAGGCGGGCAGATCATTAGGTCAGGAGGTCGAGACCATCCTGGCTAACAAAGTGAAACCCAGTCTCTACTAAAATACAAAAAATTAGCCAGGAGTGGTGGCGGGCGCCTGTAGTCCCAGCTACTTGGGAGGCTGAGGCAGGAGAATGGCGTGAACCCGGGAGGCTGAGGCAGGAGAATGGTGTGAACCCGGGAGGCGGAGCTTGCAGTGAGCGGAGGTTGCACCACTGCACTCCAGCCTGGGCAACAGTGTGAGGCTCCATCTCAAAAAAAAAAGAGTGTCTTGCCTCCATTAGCAAGAAGTTTAAAGTTTAAAGGGATTGTAGGTTCCATACAATCAGGGCCAGAGCTCTAAATCTCTGCTATTAATAGTTTTAAATCCCACACTCCTCTAAGTTGGCTTTCTTTTCAGGTTGCCTTTCCCCTTCACAACATAGCCATAACAGTTCCAGGATTCACATACTGACATGTCACTCTTGAGAGAAAGTAGAGGGCCTACATTCCACGGTCCCCTTCTTAGGAGAGTTTGGGCTGTTAAAACCAAATACCATACACCTGGTGGATTATGAACAATAAAATTTTATTTCCCACAGTTTTGGAGGCTGGAAGTCCGAGATCAGGGTACCAACGTGATTGGGTTCTTGTGACAGTCCTCTTGTGGGTTGCAGATGGCCATCTTCTTGTTGGATCCTCACATGGTGGAGAACAGAGAGAGTGCTCTCATGTTTCTTCTGAGAACTCTGAAAAGTTGAGACAGGTCTCAGTTAATTTAGAACGTTTATTCTGCCAACGTTGAGGACGAGCCCGTGACACAGCCTCGGGGAGTCCTGACGGCATGTGCCCATGGTAGTCAGGGCACAGCTTGGTTTCATACATTTAGTGAGACATGAGACATCAATCGATATAACGTTGGTTTGGTCTGGAAAGGTGGGACAACTTGCAGCAAAGGCAGGAAGTCTCGAAGCCCAGAGGGAGCTTCCAGGTCACAGAGAGGTGATACACAAATGCCTACATTCTTTTGAGTTTCTGATGAACCTTTCCAAAGGAGGCAAATCGGATAAGCATCTATCTCAGTGAGCAGAAGAGTGACTTTGAATAGAATGGGAGGCAGGTTTGCCCTAAGCAGTTCCCAGCTGGAGTTTTCCTTAGTGATTTTGGGGGCCCAAGATATTTTCCTTTCACACTTCTTGTAAGAGCACTAATCCCATTCATAAAGGCTCCACCCTCATGAACTAATTATCTTCCAGAGACCCCACTTCCTAATGCCATTGTGTTAGGAGTTAGGATTTCAACATATGCAATTTGGGGGAACACAAATATCCAGCTCATCCCAACTACCTAGAGTGTGGAGTAATGTGAGCCCACAAAGGTTAGCTACCTCTCTTCCCACACCCAGCACGGACCCTGCTTAGTGGTCATCACAGTGCCGTTGAGGTGTGTTCACCCCACTCTAAAGGGATGTTTGAAATCAGATGACAGCACTACACTTTATTATTATTTTTTAATTAATTAAGGCATGGTGTCTCGTGCTTGTGATCCCAGCTCTTTGGAGGGCTGAGGATATTCCCTTCTCATGGATACTCTCCCTAGCTTTCTTGGGCTCAAACTTTTTACAACAATTCTGCCCCTGCATGAATGCCCACACCCGTCTCTCCCTGTGCCTGTTTAACTTGCATTGCTAGTGTCAGGCCTCTGAGCCCAAGCCAAGCCATCGCATCCCCTGTGACTTGCACGTATATGCCCAGATGGCCTGAAGTAACTGAAGAATCACAAAAGAAGTGCAAATGCCCTGCCCTGCCTTAACTGATGACATTCCACCACAAAAGAAGTGAAAATGGCCGGTCCTTGCCTTAAGCGATGACATTATCTTGTGCCTGGCTCATCCTGGCTCAAAACGCTCCCCCACTGAGCAACTTGTGACTCCCACTCCTGCCCGCCAGAGAACAACCCCGCTTTGACTGTAATTTTGCTTTACCTACCCGAATCCAATAAAACGGCCCCACACTTATCTCCCTTCGCTGACTCTATTTTAGGACTCAGCCCGCCTGCACCCAGGTGAAATAAACAGCCATGTTGCTCACACAAAACCTGTTTGGTGGTCTCTTCACACGGACGCGTATGACAGCTAGGACACTCCCTTCTTGGTCTATACCCCTTCCTCACCCTGCTCAGGTTCTGATACACCATGCCAGGTTCCTCTGCCAAGCTGATGCTCCCCTCATTCAGGTGGAGTCTGACAGTCCACACTTGTGTACCTGGACCTCCCTCCTCACCCTGCTGGAGCTCCTATACCACCCGCTGGGCTGCCCTGCTTCCATGTGAATGTTCTCACTTGCCTTGAACTCTGACACTGAGCCTGGGCTCCTACTCACTTCCACTCACAGGGTTGCTCCCTACAATGTGCTGAGGCCCTGAATCCCCAATGTGGATCCACTGCACAGACATTGTCTTCACTCAGCTTGGGCTCTAGCATCTGTTCCCTTTTTCATGCCACTGAAACAGACCACTTACCCAGCAAGTCTGTTTCATTAAGAGTTAAAACCTTGCTCAGACGCGATTTTTATAGGCACCTATTTAAAGAAGCAAGTTGATATGGCAAATAGCTGTGTACAAAGTAAAACAAACAAACAAAAAACAAAAACAAATCTATGAGATTTTTCCACTCACAGCGAATCTAATGGGGTTGTCAGAGTAGAAAGCTGTGATGGTGCATGCAGACTGTTGCTATGGTACCTAAGACAGCTAATAAATGTGGTTTTCATAAATAAATGTGTGTAGTTATTGCCCCTTTCCAACTTCCATCAGAAGTATCTGAAGTTACAACTGTCATTTTAACTTTGATAACTGTAGTGATAGTTATCAATTAGAAAACATAAAAAATAAGAATCTGGCTCTGTTCTGCCAGAGATGAAGTTGAAACAGAATAGTTGCCTTTTTTAGAGTTAATGTCATGATCTTCTGAGAAGTCCGTATAATAATTGCATTGTTCTTGCCACCAGAAGGCCACTTAGAGTGGCAATAGACCTTTTATATCGCTGTATTATCTGCAAGATTTTCACCCTAGACTTATTTTACAAATGAGGAAACTGAAGGACAGAGAGTTAAGAAACTGGTCAAGGGTCACACAACTAGTAAGAGAGGCAGGCATTTACCCCCCCTCATTTGGCCTGGCTTCCATGCTTTTATCCTCCACACTGTGTGCTGACCCTGGGTAAAAAAACAGAAACAAAAAACCTTATTACAGGATTATCTGTAACAGAAGAAAACCAGGAGAAACTAACCATAGATGAGAAAGACATTAATAATTCATCCTGTAGAATTGAACAGTCCCCCTGTGCCTACCTGTCCACCCCAGGTAAATCCCAGACAGAGCTCAAGTCCATCGAGGGTCCTCACTAGAAGGAAAAGCTCTAAGGGGTCCAAGAGGCTCAAGGGTCCCTTTTGGAGCTTCTTTTGGGGATTGACCAGCCCTCAGGCATGAATGGTCTACTTGGAACATCCTGACCTGGTTTCCATTTAATTCCCTTCAGGAGAAGTTTAAGGAAACTCCATCATGAGCTTGGAAAGTGGCTGTTTCTGGGGTGTAGAAATGAGACAGCAGGAATGAGGCTCAGTTCTTGGTTTGGCAGGATGAGTGGCCAGGGCTAATGTGCCAGCCTTCTGCCTTTGAGTCTTGTGCATGCAACTTAATTTAAGAAGCTATGTTTTCTTTATGACCACAAGGGATGACCAACATCCAGAATGCAGAGCCCCCTAGGCAAGGCTACAAAACTAGAATTATTCCTGTGGTGATGGCTGCTTCTTTATGCCAGTCACCATATGATGTCACTTGTCATTCTGTCAGTAACATTGGGCTTCCTTGCTGGATTCAAACCACACAATGGCCAGATTCTGCCCTTGTGCAGCTCAGACTCTGGGCTCAAGATTGGGGGAAGACTCAGCTTGAACTCCAAGGGCACATCTCTCTAATTGGTCACAAGGTCCAGCAGGTAGTTGAGAGGGTCCTGAGACCTGATGAAGGGGGAAAGACCTCATGCTTAGAGTTCCCATCACTACACTCTGAGGGTGGCCGCAGGGTAGGAGAGAACACTGGGCTTCATATCCTCTCCCATGGTGGCATGGTGGTTATCCCCATCTAGTTTTATTTCTTCACAAAATCACCACCAGGTTTCAATGGTCTTGAGCATTTATCTAACTGAATCTGGCTATTTAGCAAATGTCAAAGACTTTTTGGGTAAGATTTGGTGACCTATGGAAGTTAGGACTTTGATGAAATTAAAATAAAAAAAAAAACTTTCATAAGGAAAATAGTCCCACTGGAATTTTGACCAGGACTGCATTCAATGTGTAGATTTAAGGAAAATTCCTATCAACATAAATGATTAAGACTTCCCATCTAGGTACAGGAGCACAAAACATTGCTCTATTTATTGAGAATCTATCTAATAAGGCAAGTCCATCTTCTTTGTACCTCCCCTAGATTTCTTTTTACATTTCAAGGCTGACTTGGCTACTTGTGGTTAAAATGAAAGAATTTGTACTTAATCTGAATTAGGATAAGACTCCTGGAGTGATTTGAGGAAGCGGTGACAGCATCATTTGAATGTAGTTGGTAAATCATTTAGCTATAAAAATTTCTTGCTTGGCGTTTTTTTAAAATCTGAATTTTATGTGTACATAATAGGTGTGCATATTTATAGGGTCCATGAGATGTTTTGGTACAGGCATGCAATGCATAATAATCACATCCTGGAAGATGGGGTGTCCATCCCCTCAAGCATTTATCCTTTGTGTTACAAACAGTCCAATTATACTCTTTTAGTTATTTTTATTTATTTTATTCTATTATTTTATTTTATTTATTTTAGACAGAGTCTTGCTCTATCCGGGCTATAGTGGAATGGTGCAATTTCGGCTCACTGCAACCTCTGCCTCCTGGTTCAAGTGATTCTCCTGCCTCAGCCTCCCAAGTAGCTGGGATTACAGGCACCTGCCACCACACCCAGCTAATTTTTTATATTTTCAGTAGAGACAGGGTTTCACCATTTTGGCCAGGCTGGTCTTGAACTCCTGACCTCAGGTAACCTACAGCCTCCCAAAGTGCTGGGATTATAGGCATGAGCCACTGCACCTGGTCTTTTAGTTATTTTTAAATGTATAATTAAATTATTATTGACTGTAGTCACCCTGTTGTGCTATCAAATACTAGGTTTTATTCATTTGTCCTATTTTTTGGTACCCATTAACTTTTCCTGCCCCTCCCTCCCTCCTCCTCCCCAACTACCCTTCCCCGCCTCTAGTACCATCTTCCTACTCTCTATCTCCATGGGTTCAATTGTTTTGATTTTTAGATCCTGCAAATAAGTGAGAAAATGTAATATTTGTCTTTCTGTGTTTAGTTTCTTTCACTTAACATAATGGCCTTCAGTTCCATCTATTTTGTTGCAAATGCCTGAATCTCATTCTTTTTTATGACTGAATAGTACTCCATTATGTATAAGTACCACATTTCCTTTATCTATTCATCTGTTTATGGACACTTTTGTTGCTTCCAGATCTTGACTATTTGAACAGCGCTGCAACAAACATGGGAGTACATATATTTCTTCAATAAATTGATTTGTTTTCTTTTGGATATATATCTAGCAGTGGGATTGCTAGGTCATGTGGTAGCTCTACTTTTGTTTTTTTGAGGAACCTGGAAACTCTTCTCCATAGTGATTGTACTAATTTACATTCCCACCAAAAGTGTACAAGTGTTCCCTTTTCTCTACATCCTTGCCAGCATTTGTTATTGCCTGAGTTTTGGATAAAAGTCATTTTAACTGGGATGTGATGACATCTCATAGTAGTTTTAATTTGCATTTCTCTCACGATCAATGATGTTGAGTACCTTTTCATATGCCTGTTTGCCATTTGTATGTCTTCTTTTGGAAAATGTCTATTCAAATCTTTTGCCCATTTTAAAATCGGATTATTAGATTTTTTTTCCTGTAGAGTTGTCTGAGCTCCTTGTATATTCTGGTTATTAATCCCATGTCTGATGGGTAGTTTGCAAATATTTCCCCCCATTCTGTGGGTTGTATTTTCACTTTGTTGATTGTTTCCTTTGCTGTGTAGGAGCATTTTAACTTGATGTCATCCCATTTGTCTACTTTTGGTTTGGTTGTCTATGCTTCTGGGGTATTGCTCAAGAAATCTTTGCCAGGCCGGTGTCCTGGAGAGTTTCCCCAATGTTTTCCTGTAGTAGTTTCATAGTTTGAGGTCTCAGATTTCATTCTTTAATCATTTTGATTTGATTTTTGTATATGGGAACAGATAGGGGTCTAGTTTCATTCTTCTGCATATGGATCTCAAGTTTTGCAAGCACCATTCATTGAAGAGACTGTTTCTTTCCCAGTGTATGTTCTTGGCACCTTTGTTGAAAATGAGTTCACTGTAGGTGTGTGGATTTGTTTCTGGGCTCTCTATTCTGTTCCATTGTTACATGGTGATTTTTAATATCATGAATAGTAAGTAGTTATTAATACTTTTAATATTAATATTAATAGAAATCATTCTGATAAATGATAACATTATGCCTTGCTCTTTTCTTTTTGTCTGTGCTTACTTTTCACAAGTTTATTTACCCTAAAGTATTTGTTTGAACTCTCCTAGATTAAGTCATAGATATATACAATTTTTAAAAAGTATTGACCTCATGAAGATTACATTTTAGTGGGTAAAAAAAAGTTATACAACATGCTATATCTTTATCCATAGATGTTTCTATAAAAAGCAAGAAAAACAAACACCTGACTTTTTCTCAATGAAGCATGGTACCATTCGAGCTGCTTGTCATATTTCTGGTCCTTCCCACTTTCTGGCACGTAGTTAAGTTGCACTTCTTTGACTCCTTCTGGTTGAGTGAGACCAGGCGACTAGTTGTCACCAGTGAGTTGTAAATAGAAGTAAGTTGGGGCAATTCTGAGCTGGAGCATTTAAATGCCAGTGCAGGACCCTCCAGGTCATTTTTATTGCTGTGTCATGAAGCTGGACTGCATTGGAGATGGTGGCTGCTTCATCAGGCTGGGCCCCTGAGTGACTACTGAAGAGGTCCCTTCCACCTTACCTGCTCCCAATGGGCGTGATCTGTGACTATGACATTCTGTGGTTTTGCTCCTCTGAAATTTTGTGGGGAAGGCATTATTTGTTACTGCAATATGCTTCATTTTCTTTCTTTTCTTTTTTGAGATGGTGTCTCGCTCTTGTTGCCCAGGCTGGAATGCAGTGGCGTGATCTCAGCTCACTGCAACCTCTGCCTCCTGGGTTCAAGCTTCTCCTGCCTCAGCCCCCTGAGTAGCTGAGATTACAAGTGCCTGCCACCACACCTGGCTAATTTTTGTACTTTTAGTAGAGATGGGATTTCACCATGTTGGTCAGGCTGGTCTCGATCTCCCGACCTCAGGTGATCCTCCAGCCTCGGCCTCTCAAAGTGCTAGGATTACAGGCATGAACCACCAGGCCCAACTGCTTCATTTTCTGTTGTTAGTGGGAAAAATGGCATGACTTTCGTATTGGAGTCAGCCTATGCTGACTGATACAATGTGCTTGAAAGAAAACAAAATAAACTCCCTTTCTTTAGGACTTGTGAACAGCCAGGTGCTAAATTATACTTGCACAGCACAAGTGGGCAGGTGTGGCTTTGTGCAATATTCTGTGCACTAGAATTAATTGGAGCTATCTAGCACTTGTCTCTTCTTGCTTTTTCTATTCCTGATCATTGATCCTCATTTCACTGCTATAGTTCTTGTTCCTTCTCATCCAGTGCTTGACATCTTCTCTTCGTGTACTCCATAATACTCTAGAATTGGATCTGGCATTGACTTTCTGTTATGAACACCACATATTTCTGATTTCAGTCTTCCTATGCTCCTTTTCCACATTAAACCAAGTGCAACATAAACATTTTCCTTGCATCCAAAATAGGTCATTCAGTCCAGATGGCTTGTTAATTTATTTGAATAGGCTAAGGTAATGCTACATAGTTTCAATGCATAGTAATAGACTTGCTCTATTATTTTTAGCTTTATTATTTTATTAGTAAATGGCACTTTAGATACCATATAGCCCACTCCCTCTCCCTGATTTACATGAGTAGAGACTGTTGGATTGAAGTTCAATTTAGGCAGCCAGAGGTCTGAGAGATGTTTCTAGGGCAGCATTTTGTAATCTCTGCTGCACAATAAAGTTAGTGAGGAGCTTCAAAAGATCCCAAAGCCCAGGCATCACCACAGCCAGTTGCAATGATATTGCTAAGGCCAGGACTTTGGCAACAGTATTTGTTAAAGTCTCATAGTTGACTCTTAGGAGAGGCAGTTGAGATTGAGAATGACTCTTAGATGCGAGTTATGGGTCAGATGAAGGCAGGTAACCAAAGTAATTAGCAGCAGTCAGGCAGGAAGGAGACTGAAACCTAGGAGACAAAATTTTCCAAGTGTTCCCAGCAAGGACTAACCTGCTACAAATCTCATTGTTGACATGCATCATACTTGGGCTTAGACCCCCTTGAAGACCACCAGGTCTCTATAATTTGTGTCAGCTTCTCTTTTTCTCTTCTGCTCTAGGCACAGCATTAAAGGTACTTCTAGGCTAGCAGATATTTAAAGTCAAATCCAGGTAAATGCACTCATATTGTAAAGTCCAATAAGAAAGAAACAAAGATTGTGAAGACTCTAGAATGAAGTGTCTGGAGTTGGTAACTAGAGCAGAGACAAGAGGGAAAAATGGAAGCACACACAATCAAGCAAATAGGCTAGAAGGACCCAGCTCTTTTATTGGGGCAGAGCCATCTTCACACTGCTAGATGGTCCAAGCAGCGGAGAGATGGGAAATGGCATATGACATATTTTGATATAGAAACCAATACCTAAGCAAGTAATAAAAACAAACGTCTAAAAAATTGCTTCCATATTTACTTTTTTGAATAACAGATAATAATACATTACTATATACTTAGCAAAGAATATTGTTCACTTCTGAGAAAAAAATCCAAACAGTTTAATATCTCATTAAAAAGGCACATCTTAGGGAGAAGGCAACTTGAGTTCATCTTGATGTTATACCTTGATATTATTCTTCCCAAGGCACATTGGGTGTTAGGTGTATATGTGTTATACATTAAAGATGTACAAAGATGCTCCATAGGCTGGTTCAACACCCACTTTTGCACTTTCTTTCTTTGCTTTTCTCCCCCTAACCTCCCTTTTTTTTGCTCCCACCTTCTCTTTTTTTCCCCTCATTTTTTCCTTGCCTTCTGCATTTCCTAGGTTCCTTGCCTTCCCTGGCCTCTCCCACCACCAGATCAGCCCACCTGGCAGCTCTCACGCTAGGCCCTCTCCTTGATTCCACTTCAT
This sequence comes from Papio anubis, assembly GCF_008728515.1. Lineage (NCBI taxonomy): Eukaryota > Metazoa > Chordata > Mammalia > Primates > Cercopithecidae > Papio > Papio anubis. Next base: position 86,721,337 of record NC_044979.1, on the reverse strand, counting down.
CAATACCACCTCTTCTTGCGACTTGTATCTATTCTTCAATTTCCAATCTTTGTCTCTGTTAGGAGGCTTTCCCTAAACTGTGTGACCTCATTTCCCTGCTGTCTCCATAAGACTGCCTGCGAAGCTTGAAGCTGTGGCCAGATTTCTCTGGGACTCCTTGCAGTGACCTACCCAGTGAAGCTTTGTTTAACATTCGCAAAAAATGAGTCACTGAAGCCCTCCATATCTGGGGAAAACTCCTGCTTGTCTAAGGAGGCCGACATGGTAGCTGAATGCTATCTGAACTTGATATCTACGATTCCCAATGGAGAGCTTCATTATTTCTTCTTGATTTTCTAGGTTTAGATCTAATAGACCAGCTCCTTATTCTGTATGCTCTAGCTGATGACAGACTCTGTCAAGAATCTGTCTGGGCCTGATTACCTTGATGCTTCATTTTCTATATCTAGTCAGTGCGGAAAATGGCAAGGCTTTGGGTATTGGAGGTTGATGGTAGCTTCTGCATTTATTTCTTTCTGCTTCTCACCCTTTGCTGCTATGGGACCTCTTGCTTCTCTGTCTTCAGTCTGCCATTTTATCTATCCCCCCTTAAATTAAAATTCTCACCTTAATGTTAGGGTTTCAGTGGGATGGAGAAAGTACAGAACATCTCAGAATCTCTGGAGGTAAATAATAGTTTGAAAACTTTTTCATTATTATAATATTATTGTATAGTATAAAAATAAACAAACAAGCAAATCTTTCTATTTTCTTTTTGTTAAGTTATGCTCCAGTGACTTAATATTGGTTAACTGCAAAACTTTTAAGATAACTTATTTTTCTCAAAATAGGGCTAATTATACTACTGTTCAGTGAAAAATTCCTTCCTGGGTTCACATTTATTACAAAATAAATTACTGAATCCTTAATATGCAATTGAAGGAACCCCTTGACACACACACACGCGCGCATGCACACACACAGTAGGACTCCAACATAATTTTTCAACATATTCCTATGTCCCAACTTACTTTTTTAAGTAAGTACAACATATATTTTAAAGCTTAAGGAAACTTTACTTATTCTATTCTTTCTCCTCACGTGCCTTCTTTATTATCACCACTTCTGATAATATTTTTTCTATTCTTTCTTATTTTAATGCAAAAAATCTAACATATGCAAGGGCAGAGAGAATAGTATATGGCTAATCTCGTTTTAGCTATCTCCATATTTTTTTCCTAGAGTATTTTAAGACAAATCCCAAATGTCATATCATTTTGCTTATAACTCTAAAAGATAAAGTTAACTAAACACTAAATACTTTTATTAATTACCTCATATAATTTAATATTTGTTTCATGCTCAAGTTTTTTCAGTTGCTTCAGTAATGTCTTTTTACAATTGGTTTGTTTCAGTCAAGATGCAAACAAGGTCCATAATTAGGATTTGGTTAATGTGTTTCTTAAGTCTCTTTTAATGTACTTCCACTTACCACCCTATCCCATTTTAATATCCTTTAGTTTTTTGAATAAATCAGCTCATTGGTCCTGTATATAATGTCCTATCTTCTGCATTTGGTTGCTTGATTCCTCATTACTACTTATTATGTCCTTTTTGTCTGTGTTCTTGGTATACTGGGAGTTAGACCTATTCAGAGGCTTGATTTGGTTTCTAGCACAATTGTTTTAGAGAGGAATATTTTACAGATAGCCTTGCCTACTGCATCATTCAGAAGACCCGCAATGTCTTCTGTCCTCCTTTAGTGCTATTGAAGCAGGATATTTCCCTGACCCCTTCGTGAAGGGACTAGTGAAGGGGGTACCTCATTTACTAATCCCGCAGCTCTCAAGTCCTCGTGGGAGGGAACGTGCGAGCAAATAAGGTGGGAACCGGAGTGCACAGGCGCTGGAACTGGCCGGCCACTTCGGCGCTGGCCGGGGCAAACTCCACTCACTCAGACCCGCTGCTTTCCACCCCTCCCCAGAGGGAGCACGCAGGTGAACAGCTGCCGGAGCTGGGGTGAATGCTTTTGAGCCCCGGCAAGAACACACTCGTGCTCGTGACCCCTGAAGCCCCAGAGGGAGTGGTACAGCGCTCTTTTAGTTCAGCCATCCATGGACCGCTTAAGTGTTAACAGCTCAGTGGGCCCTCTGCCTTTTTGCCTGAGGTGGCTGCCTTCCACCAGCCAGGGCAAAGGGCAAGTGTGACAGCCTTTTGCATCCACACTCGTGGTTTCCAAGTTCTTGTCCAATGTCCAGGAGAAATGAGGTCACACGAAGGATGGTAAATGCGGAGGATGTTATTGCCAATAGAGGTGGTTCTCAGCGAGAAGGGGAGCTGAAAAGTGGACAGGGAGGGAAGGCAATCTTCCCCTGAAATCCAGCTATCTCTGGCCAGATGCTTCTCCGAGGTTATGCAATCAAGCAGTCCCTTTAAAGTCAAGCTGCTTCTCTCCAACGTCCAGCTGTAGTCTCTGACATCCAGCTGCTGCTTCTCTCACTACCGCGAAGTTCTGGGGTTTTTATAAGCACAGGGTCGCGGGTGGGGCGGGCCATGGGTGGTTTTGGAAAAGGCAACGTTTGAGCAGAAAAACAGGGATGTAAGTTCTCACTTTGGGCCACGGTTTCAGGTTTTCCGGCTTGCAGGTGGGGCCCTCGTGGGGGACCTCTTCTGCCCAGAATTTCCCTGCCTCCTGTCCCTAACATTAAGATTGATCTGTGGGCTTGGGTGTGGTGGCTCGCACCTGTAATCCCAGCACTTTGGGAGACCAAGACAGGAGGATCACCTGAGGTAAGGAGTTCAAGACTAGCCTGGCCAACGTGGTGAAACCCCATCTCTGCTAATAATACAAACAAAAATTAGTCGGGAGTGGTGGCCCATGCCTGTAAGCTCAGCGACTTGGGAGGCTGAGGCACAAGAATCTCTTGAACTGGGGAGGTGACAGTTGCAGTAAGCTGAGATCTTGCCACTGCACTCCAGCCTGGGCGACAGAGCAAGACTGTCAAAAAAAAAAAAAAAAAAAAAAAAAAAAAAAAAAAAAGTCAGTGCATTCAAGAGATTTCAGCCTGATGATCTCATTGTAACTTTTCCTATTAACCTTTCTTTCACTTAAAGGTTTTAGCAGCCTTTGGCGTTTGTCTAGTTCCTTTATTTTATTAGGGGTTGTAAAATTATGACTCTTCTTTTATTCTGCCTGCATTTATTAGCTATCATTTTCTAAGAATAACTTCTCTTGTCTGTGATTTAACTACCCAGAAATACAGTTTGTATAGGAAAAAAAGAACAAATGCTTTATTTTTTCTCTTTATGGATTCATTTTCAGAATGGTAAATTGGGACTTAACCAACCTCCAAGACCATCAGTGAAGTTTTGTTAAAGTTTTATTATAAATTCATAAATTCCTACATGTTTGATGTGTTTTAATCCATTGCAGTCATTGTTATTTTTAATCTGCTATCATTGTAATTCGAACCATGGCATATAAAGCCTGTCTAAATTTTCTTGTCTAGTGGGCATATAAGGCAACATAGCGAAGATTGTCAAGGTAAACCTGTGTGTTAGCCTATGGGGAGTAAGGGGTGATGGCTTCAGACTAACGAAAATGGGCCTGGATGTGGTAAAGAGATATTGTGAAGGTTATAGTAAAAGACAGTATACATAGGGGTTCTCATTGTAAAATTCTTTCAACTTTGCTTTAAGTTTGAAATTTTACAGTACATAATTGGAAAAACTAAAGGAAGAAAGAATGTGGTTTTAAAAGGTGAGACTCCCTTGTATGAACACATGGAAAGTTATAGCACCACACAGGGAAAAAGGGAGTTAAGGAATTTCTAGATTTTGTATATAAAAAGTGATATATATAGTATCTTTTTATTAGTGTAATAAAATTTTTAACAGTGGCACTCAGACATCTACAATTTCTGTTGACCTCTGATATGTAACATTTTTCTCAAATTAAATCAAGATTATTTAGCTATGTGGGGATAAAAGGATCTTGATTTGTTTGAGAAACACATTGGGAAAAGTTATGATGAACTTTAATGGAAAACACACTTGTATAGAAGCCTGGGCATAAGATTGAAATTGATCATCACATTGTTTGTTTAGAAAAGAAAACATAACATTGAAAGAATATGTTGGAAGCATTGGATTTCTTCACATGAGAACACACACATTGAAAATGATGAGGCTTGGATAAAGCATAAATTGCAGACTACTTTTTTTGTTTCCTTGAAAGTGTTGAGCTTTAAAAATATACATATATTATTGGATACTGAAAGTTAGTTAGAATACTTCTGCATGGGGAATACTTTTTGAAAAAAGATACAAAATAATAAAGACTTTAAAAAATAATACTAATGACGAGACTTTGAAAATAATTCTACAAATGGCAAAATGAAATGACAGACAATTTACAGCAAGCCAAATATGCAGATTTTAGGTGGCAGCCTATCACTGCCAGCGTGGGTGGTCTCCCATTTCCCAGAAGCGGGAAATAATGAGCTTCATGATAAAGTCATGATGTACTCTGCACCCAAGGGGCCTTTGGGGCATGGAGGGAAAGGAAGAAAGGGGGATAACTTTTTAAAAAGTCATAGAAGGGGTCAAAAATTAATATAGGAAACTTTGCAAAGTTATATAAACCAACCCATTTACCCCCAAGAGAAACCACACCTAAATTCTTCCAGAAAGATTACAATCTTTCCTATTTCTAAAGACCTCCTGAGAAGGAGTTTCCATTGTCTTGCTTTAGTATTTAACAAACTTCATTCTCAGGAATACTGTCATTGCCTATGTTAAATCCTCAGTGATACTGCCAAGACCTTTATTTGTTCTCATAATACTCTCACGGGGAAGGAGGACAGCTGAGGGAGCTGCTTCAAGAGCTCTTTCTCAGTCCCTCTTAGCTTCCCAACGCTACCCCACCCTCATGCTCTTTTCTCTGTATTTCTTATCTCAGTTTCTTTTCTTTTCTTTTTTTCTTTCTTTCTTTTTTTTTTTTTTGAGTCTGAGTCTCACTCTGTTGTTCAGGCTGGAGTGCAGTGGCACAATCTCGGCTCACTGCAGTCTCTGCTTACCAGGTTCAAATGATTCTCCTGCCTCAGCCTCCTGAGTAGCTGGGATTACAGGCACCTGCCACCATGCCTGGCTAAGTTTTGTATTTTTAGTAGAGATGGGGTTTCACCATGTTGGCCAGGCTGGTCTCAAACTCCTGACCTCAAATGATCCACCCACCTCAGCCTCCTAAAGTACTGGGATTACAAGTGTGAGCCACTGCGCCCGGCCCTCAGTTTCTTTAAGGCAGGGATTGCAAGGGCCTTTAGGGTTTAGGCAGATAATATACAACTTGTAGAATTTAAGACTGCAGAGAGTGGTGACAAAGTAAAGAACCCAATACTGTTCTAAAGGCATTTAATTACATATTCATTACTCATTAAATGCACTGATTAGGCCAAATTGAATCTGACTTTGGGCTGAATTCTGCTTGAAAGCTGCCTATTTCTAGCCTTTGCTTTATACCTTTCCTAAAAGAGTAAGGCAGATCACAAGGTGGCAGTTGCCTGTGTATACAAGGCTGAAAAACCAAGGCTTAGTTGAGCTCTGTTGAAAGATGGTTCTTGTCTGTATTCTCCAGTGCAGTCAGCACTCTTATTATCATAACATAGTTTCTTCTGGATACTATATGTATATATATTCTGTAGGAGATATTAATATATACATTAACATTAAATGCAAGGTGGCCCGAATGATCTTTGCTTCCCAGTGTTCATAGCCTTGTGTGCTAACCCTGTGTGACTAGCAGAATACAGTGGAAGTGATGATGTGTTTTTTCTGAACCTAGGTCATGTAAGTCATTGCAACTTTCACTTGTGTCTCTTAAATCACTTGCTCTGGAGGAAGCCGGCAGTCATGCTGAAAAGAGACTCAAACAGCTCTGTGCAGAGAATCTGAGGCCTCCAATAAACTTGCCAGCCTAATGAGTGAGCCACCCTGGAAATGGATCTTCTCGACGCAATTAAGCCTTCAGATGACTGCAAGACCAGTTGACATCTCACTGAAACTACATAAGTGACTCCAAGTGAGAACTTCACACAAGAGCCCTTTCAGAGTTCTTGACCAGCAGAAACTTGAGACATAACGAGTGCTTGTTGTTTTAAGCCGCTAAGTTTCAGGGGTGAATTATTTGGCAGCAGCAGATGACAAAATAGAATCGGTAGATTGAGAGTTGTACATTCATAACTACAGAGATCTGTCACTTTAAGTAAAAAGATCAAACTTGGTGACCCGTTCCTTTAGTTTTTTTTTTTTTTTTTTTAAAGCAATGGGAAAGGAGATATATCTTTCCTGGGGAATGTGGAGCCAGGATTCATACAGAAAATAGATGATTTTTATATGGATACATGTAACATTAGTTTTTAATGGTAGTTCACCAATAGCTAATATTGATTAAACTTAATGGTAGTTCAACAATAGCTTAATATTAATATTAGTTTTTAATGGTTGTTCAATAATAGGTAATATTAATTGAACTTTTACTATTTGACAGCATTATGTTAAGAGCTTTACCTGCATTATCTTCATATGATTCTTATAGTAGCCCTATGAAGTAGCTACTATTACTATATCTCATCAGTTCACTGCAAGAAAACTAAGGAGCTGTTGAAATAAGCTGATGTCTAAGTAGCTGTGATTTGAAAAAATGTTATAAAATTTCCCTGCTCCAAAATATCTTTACAAATCAGATATCACAGTTGCTTAAATTTCATGAATATGTGCCTTAAGCATTTTCAAAATTATCTCTAAATAGGGTTCTCAGTCCATTAATGAGTACATGTTTAGCAGGTATGTTTTTCTATCTCTCCTGGTTAAAGTTCTTTTCTAGTGGCCAGCCATGAAAGTGAGCCTTACAGATCTGGGACTGCAAGGAGCCCAGCTGTGTTGCTACGAACTCCATACCTGTCTGCATGGAAGCCATGCTTCCCATGCGTGGTTCCTGGCCAGTGATGGAGTGGTAGGATCACTTACCCAGCACAGTTCCTGCAGGCTGCTGGACTCCTGTGAAGGTGGATTCCCCCATGGCCCTGCTCATCTCTCAGATGAATAAGTTCTGGAAATCTAGTGTACAGCACAGTGACTATATCTAATAATACTGTATTGTCTACTTGAAATTTGATAAGAGAATAGATTTTAAGTGTTCTCTACACACACACACACACACACACACACACAAATGGTAACTATAGGTGGTGATAGAAATGTTAATTAATTTGACAGTAGCAATCATTATATAATATATACACATATGAAATCATCATGTTGCACACTTTGAATATATATAATTTTTATTTGTCAATTAAATATTTTAAATACAATAACAACAACAACAACAAAAATGACACTTCTACCCTCCCTTTTCCTTTCCTCTCTCATTTACCTGTGATCAGGCTGCATCCTGGTTTGACCAGTCCCTACTCCCCTGTCCCTCCCCAACTCCTCCTCAAAGGAGGAGATCTTGCCTGATATAGTTTTGCTGTGTCTCCACATGAAGCTTATCTTGAGTTGTAGCTTCCATGATCCCCACATGTCATGGGAAGAACCCAGTGGAAGGTAATTGAATCATGGGGGTGGGTTTATCCCATGGTGTTCTTGTGATAGTGACTAAGTCTCATGAGATCTGATGTTTTTATAAAGTGCAGTTCCCCTGTGCATACTTTCTTGCCTGCTGCCATGTAAAATGTGCCTTTGCTCCTATTTCACCTTCTGCCATGATTGTGAGGTTTCCCCAGCCATGTGGAATTGTGAGTCCATTAAACCTCTTTTTCTTTATAAATTACCCAGTCTTGGGTATTTCTTCATAGCAGTATGAAAATGGACTAATACATTGCCTTAATAAATCTCTTGCACAGCTAGTCCTCCCTTGGAACCTGCTTCTCAGAGGGCCTGGACTAACATACTCTGGTAGTGCATGAAGCATCTGTGATCACAGTGTGACAAGAAAATAGCACAAGCAAACCTATGAGGACTTGAGAGAATTCAAAACGTAAGTAACCTATGATATAATCTTGCTTAAGCAAGGCTGGCACTACACAGAATCGAATAAAAAGATTATTATGAGGAGGTTAAGTGGAGACCTATTACCAACGATAGAAGTATTGACTAGAAAAATGAAGATGCATAAGGATGAATATGTATGGTTGTGTGACTGGTGAAGGTGGTAGATTTATTCTTTATTTAAAATAAATACCCATGGGCAGCAGATGCTTTTGGTTCCCTGCTTCACCTCCCTTCAGGCCACCTCTGATTTTAGCTGTAACAGGGGCAGCAAGGTCTGGGCAAGCTCGAACTCATGCTGACAGCACCCTGCCTCAAGCAGGTGCCAGGAGTGCTATCTAAAATCCTAATTTAGGCTGGGTGCGATGGCTCAGGCCTGTAATCCCAGCACTTTGGGAGGCTGAGGTGGGAGTATCACCGGAGGTCAGGAATTCTAGACCAGCCTGGCCAATATGGCAAAATCCCATCTCTATTAAAAATACAAAAATTAGCCAGGTGGTGGTGCACGCCTGTAATCCCAGCTACTCGGGAGGCTGAGGCAGGAGAATTGCTTGAACCCGGGAGGCAGAGGTTGCGATGAGCCGAGATCACACCACTGCACTCCAGCCTGGGCAACAGAGTGAGACTCTGTCTCCAAAAAAAATAAAATAAAATCTGAATTGAATTCGGTTTAGTATTTTACTGGCACTGCTAGCCAGATCTTTTTCTGAAACCACAGGGGCCTTGTCAGCCCAGTGGTGTGAGGGAGTAATTGTGCCCAGGGAACCCTGCATGCACTGAGGGAGGACAGTAGCTCTTCCTCAAGTAGAGAGTGTGGGTGTGCTGTTTCTCAGAGGTTCTGGCAGCCTCTCCGCTGCTGCCTACAGCAGCCACTGCAATAGTGCATGCCTGTGCTGGCCTCTTGCCTTCTTAACCTCCCCGGTCCACCATTCCTGCTTCCTGTGAATGCCCTTTAAATAAATCTCATTTCGTATCATGAGATCTACGTTTAGGGGCCAAAATAAGACAATGTATTTGTGGACAGAAGTAAGTGTCAGCAATCTCATTCCCCTAAAATAATTTTAAGTTGCCAGAAATTTGAAAAATGAGTTTAGTAATAAATGGTTACCTAATTACACAAAGATATTATTTCAGATTCTAAGTAAGTCAATAATTTTTGGGAAGGGCCATTTTCCTTATTTGACTGTAAACAAAATAAGCTACTTGCTCATATTAACTTATGGTAAAAACATTTTCTCATGAAAACAGTAAACCACTGGCAAGTATGAAGTGAGCAACTGAAGCTAATCAAATCTATTTTCTAGTGTGTATATACTTTAAAGGCAATAATAGTTTTGTTTAAGGAAGTAATGAAAACATAGTTTTTATATGGATGTCTGTAGTAGATTTGGGAAGCTTGTGATTATTAATTCTCAAGTACTTCTGGTCATCAATATAAATATCGTGATAATATTCAAGAGTTGCATTCATTTTTTGGCAGTATTTTGCATTTTGTCAACCCAGATTTCAAGTACCTTTAGACCCTGTGAGGTTCTGCATAAAATAATCAATCATTCCCTTTTGGCTGTTTGGCAGAGGCAGCCAATGACTTGTTCTGTCATGAACTGAATTAATATATATTCATGAAGCACAGAGAAACACTTCATTGTTTCAGACTGTTTTGTTATTTTAGGATAAATCACAAAGGCAGCATCCCACTCATAGCTGGTAGAGAAATATTTGTCCTATGATCCTCACCTTTATGGTTTGTAATGTTTTAACTTGCACAGTTTAGCCCACATAACATGTTTTATTTAAAAAAAAAAATAGTAAATTGCATGCTTTTAACAATGTACCGTGTCTCTGTTACCTTTTATCATAAAAATTTGAAAACATTAAAAACTGAAATGACATGCATCCCTAAGTCAGAATGATTTAATTTTCACAGAGTGAGGGACTCATGGCAAAATGATACACTTAGTACAGGTAAGTATTGTTCAAGCTCCCACATTCCATCAATCTCAACCTTTATGGTTCCTCATTTATTTGTGAAGAACTCTCAAGAATCAGTTGTAATTGCAAAATGTGTATCCTGCGAGGATATCTGTGTGAACTTCCATAGGGCAACCATAGCACACACAGCATGAAAAAGACTTGTTGGGAAAGATATTTTAGCACCTCTGATAAACAGAAAAAAAAGGTGAGTATTCCTATTTCAAGCTATCTAACTTTCTCACTTTATCTGCCTTTTCTAATCAACGTTATCATGTGCTGGCAAAATCTTGTAAAACTCAGAAAGCTAAAATCCGGGGAAATCAAACCCAGGGATAACAACTCCCCAAAATGTAAAAGCCATTGGACATTCTCTGTCGCCACCAAAGTGGTTCTCAGAAAAGACAGTTTATGGTGTCTTCCCTAAGAATTATGTTTTCAGCAACAATACTTAAACATTTACTGTCTTGGATTGTAACAGTGGCTATTTGTTTAGGTGGCACTGTGCCTATTTAGAACATAGTAAAATTCTTGCCATAGGGATCAACAATGTTTAGGAGGACAAATATTAACATAAACACGACTCCACACGGAATTGGAGTTAGATTTCTAGGGTTTGAATCCTGGCCCTGGATGCATTAGCTAGTCAACTCAGACAACTTATTTGATTTTAACCCTAGGTTTTCTTGTCTATAAATTATAGATAATAGTGTATACTTCACCATTATGGGACTATGTACTAGCATACAGTAATAATCTATAAATTTTAGTTATTATTTTTATTATCAATCGGTGTGCTTAACTACAAAAAATAGAACCCGCCCCAGCTAGATTAAGCAGAAAAGGAATTTGTCAAAGGAACCAGGTGACTCATAAATCCTGGGGGTAGGAGGGACAGAGAGTCAGACTTAGCAATGACATAAAAAGGACAATGCCTAAGTCATATTGTAGAGGCTGCGGAGTGACAGAGACAGTGGAGCTCACACAAGAACTACATACACTGTGGGGCCCAGTGCAAAATGAAAATATGAGTCCACTTGTTCAAGTAAAATACTTCCATCGAAGGTACTAAAATATAAAGCTCTTTCCTTTATTCTGCAACCTTTCTCAACTTTTCATGAGTTTTTTTTTTCCTTGCCATTTCATGTTGTTCTAAGTAAAGAAAAATTTAAAATTAATGAATTTTTAAATTAAAAAATTTGAGTATGAATTTTATCATTTATCTTTATATCACTTTTAAAGATGATATGTCAGTTTTAAATAGAAATATAAAAGCATTTAATTACACGCAGAATTACAGAAATTACCACAATTCATAGATTACAGCTTGTATGTGCATATGCATTTTGTTCTTACAAAGAGAGTGTAAACACTGTACAAAACTAACCCAACTGCTTTCATTTCACATCTTGATATATGCTCATTCTGCCAACACTCTGCCTTTGGCATACTGGTGAGAAAGGAAGAACTAAAAAGAAAAGTAGCTAGACTTGCCCAGTCTTTCCATTTCCTTCTGTGTCATCATTTTCAGTGTAAGTGGTTGGTAACACAGGAAGAAAAGATATGACATGCTTGTTTGTGTTTCTTAGACAGACATAGTATTGTTTTCTCCGTTGGAAGTAACTTCTGGTTTAAAAAGGAAAGTGTCAGCGTCCCCCACTGCCATCCTATTTACTCCATAACAGACATTACACGTTTACTTTGTACTTGCTTTGAGCCTCACTGAACTCCCGTACATTGTGGGTTTACTGGAATGCTGTGCTCATGGGTCAGTAAATGTTATATGCAAATGGGCAGTAAGGAATGGGGGCGGATACACTCAGTGTTCAAATTATCACATTCAGCACAGTCTGGTTGGGGTATGCCTTGGAAGATTTCATTTTTAACCAAGAAAGGCATATATTTACTGTCTGAATATTTCTTTCCCAAAAAGTAAATGCTAGTGTCAGAAAATGCACATATTTATTCTGCCTAAAGAAATACGTACAGGCTTCATGAGACTAAATGGAAGAAATATGTAGTGTATATTAATTTGTCATTGTCCTGTTAGGCATAAAGAGCCTCAGGACAAAAGTCCTCTGATATAGCATGTTGTATTATCATGATCCAGAATTTTAAAATGCCTATCAGCAAAATTCGCAAAAGCTTAAGCCATCTATGTTATCTTATAAAGTGAATTTGGTAGACAGCTATACTTTGTCACTCAGTTCCTGAGAACCTTTTCTTGTGATCTGTCATCAATATTCACCTTCAATGCACACTGATGAGTCCAACTAATATCAAGAAAGGCCTTTCCTCAAATAACTGGGGATGAATGTATAAACTCCCTGTGATAGACAGTGTGTTACGAATTTCTGAAGTTCATTTTCAAATTCTTTTTGTCTTCTATTTTAACTTTGTATTATTCTTGTTGTTCTCTATATTTAAAGACAGGTTTATTTTTCACGGAAAACATGTTTCACTTTATCAGATATGTTATCCAAATAACTTATGTGAAAAATTTCCTGGCTATAAGATTGTTCATATATTCATCTATCTTTTTTGTTTTATTTTTGCTTGTAAAAGTAAAGGCCTTACATTCTGAATCTTACAAGAAAATTTAAATTACACAAGTCAAAAATACATAATTGTTTTCATGATAGAAATAACATTGGTAAATTGGCTTCTATGTCTTCCTTCATCGATTCAGATGATTTGGGTGAAATTATATGTATAGATAAATGAATCCTGAGAGTCTTCTTTGTTACTTTTTTCTGATATGCTTTTCAGAATCCATGTAAGCAACTTATTGCTCAATAAATATTTGTTCGAATGAATGACTCTTAGACCATTCTAATGAATACGTTGGCCCAAGTCATGATAGCTAATAGATTCAGGTAAAGAAACTTCACAAAACTTGATTTCTCATTTTGAGTTACTTGCGTTTTCAATTCAATTTTAAGAAGCGTTAAAAAAGGATTAGATCAACTATTTTAAGGAAAAAAGCAAGAAGCTTCCACTAGAAAAGTGGTTGTTAGGGTTCTTTTCTGGACTGAATCATGAGGTTATTGAGCATAGCCTGGGACAGAGTTCACTCATTCTTCCCTTTGTCCTTAGCAATAAAATATTCAGCTGGGTTCATGGTGGCCCAGATCAAAGACTACATTTTCCAGACATTCTTACAGCTAGCTGTGGCTGTGGGGCTAGATTTTTTTTTTTTAACGTAACTAAATTTTAAGTCCAATGATATGTTAGCACAAGTAATGTCTACGATTCAGATTGCGTTATTCAAGTCAGGAGAATAAAAATTAATCTTAAACAAGTTGTTGTGATTCTGGTTTTGCATTGCATATAGCTAAACCTTCATTCTAAACCATTAAATTCCCAAGATAGAATGTCTTTAGGGACAAAAATATGGTCAAGATTAGTTAATTTTGCAGTGAAATAAATTCATGTAAGATGAGAATATTTTGTTTATATATATACATACATGCATGTATATACATATGTGTGTGTGTCTGTATGTGTATTTGTATGAGTTATAATAGTTAAAGACCTTTCTTACAAAATAATTTGCTTCAACTCTGCTTGGTTTTGGCACCCCAATTTCCTGAGGTATCAAGACCTTGCCTAGTCCAGTTCTGGCCTTCAGGACCACCTCCAGGCTGGCACTCAAGCCCCCTGAAGGAGAATATTATATGTTTAGCATTGAGGTTGCCGCAGTCCCATATGTGGTGGAGACTGCAAACAACTGCAACAAAATGAGGCAGAGTATAATCAAAATAAAAGAGTGTGATACATAGCAAATATACTTCTTTCTCAGACTTCTGATCATAAAGCTAAACTATCCTGTCCCGGATAGTATGAGAACTGCTCACTACAACTGATCTCCTCAATCAGTTAGCATGCAAATTAGAAAAATGTGCCCCTTATCATCTGTTTGAAAATTGTCATAGGAACCTGCTTTTATTACAACGAGGCATTTCTTTGCTATGTACTGGAAAGATGTATGTATGTATGCATATATATGTATGTATCTGTCAATCTATCTCTGCAGTGTAAATGGTAACCCCTAGACTTGTTCAGTGTACGGCATGCACAACTGTACAAGGCAAGCTGTGTGTAACCACAGGTGGAAATTGTGAGTTGAGAAAAATGATTTATGGCTCTCTTTAATTTGCACTAAAATTAGACAATTAGAGGAGTGATTAAGTTTGGAACAACTTTTTGGATTTTTAATGTAACTAAATTTTAAGTCCAACGATATGTTAGCACAAGTAATGTCTACGATTCAGATTGCGTTATTCAAGTCAGGAGAATAAAAATTAATCTTTTTTTATTTACAGGCTTTTAGAAAGCAGTCGCAAGATACTGAAATGTTTGACAAATCAACAAATTGCTAAAGAGTACGCAAATATGTGCTAGAGACCATACATAAGAAGAAACATGATTTGATGAAGTTTGTGGCAAATAAAAGTTGGATGTCCATTAAAGTGAAGTACAATTATTGTAGAGTCCAATTTTAATACAAGTAAGGATATGGAGGCTTAAGGCTAGGCTGAAGTGTTTACACAGAGATGGGAAAAAATAAAAGAATGAGAACCATTAGCTTAAACATTCCACTCTGCTTGTACTTTTATCACCTATAGAAGTGGCATCCCAGTTTTCTTGAAAAAGAGAACACAAGGTTTCATTTTCCACTTAAATTAATCATGATTTGCACAAAGATCTCAAGACATATTATTGAGTAAAGAAAGTTAAAAAATAGTTAATACAAATTACATGATCTTACATAGGATATGTAAATGATTCGTGTATCTATACATAATGTATAAGATTTCTTAAAAGGTCTCTAGCCAAAATTTTAACAGAAGTTATTTAGTGATTTAAAGTATTTTACTTATTTGCCTTTTCTATTTTTCTACAATAAATCTATTTTGTTTGGGATTTAAATAATTTGGGCTATAAAAAAGACTACCAAGCAAAATGTCAGTGTGATCACATATGTTGTACCTCTATATTCTCCATTCCTAATGATTTAACCAATAGGATACATCATTGGGAATGCTCTGCAATTCCTCATGCCTAGAAACTCTGAGAATTTCCTACTAAATACAAAGTGTGTTTAAAGAGACAGAAACAAATTTGGCGAAAGCAAACTTACAGCCTCTTTTATTTGGTTCAGTATTTATTTTCGCCAACTCAGTGAGCAATATATTATTTTTATAATTAAAATACTGAAAGTAGGTTTTTTAGTTAAGAAAAGTTACAAAGTTTCACTATTGTTAAAGACTACATACAATCCAAATATCCATTAGGGTACTAATTAAATAAACGATAGCACAGATACATTGTGAGATACAATATAAAACTTAAAGAGAATGAAGTTGACTTTCTTTATGGATTCTATAAAAATTATTCATAGTTGCTGCCCCTGGAGAAGGAAAAGTATTTGGAAGGGAGTAAGGTGAAGGTGGAATTTAACTTTTGAGTCTATAAGCTTCTTTTTGTTTGAATGGTATACAAAGAATATGCAGTCAGAAATTACATGTGAGATCTGTGTGTGTGTGTGTGTGTGTCTGTGTGGGTGTGTCATATATGTGACAAAAGTGAAAGAGAAATTGGGGAAGGTCAGTTTGGTTATGTTGCCTGTGAAAAGTGTCTTTAGATTTTTTTCCCCTAGGTTTGACTCCTGGTTCAATAACTTGCTAGCTGTTGATAATGGGTAAGGTGCACACATTCTTTGAAAAGTGTCGTTTATAACGCAACCTTGCAGGATGGCTGCTAGGATTATAGATAATATTACCAGAGCATTTATGTGCTGTCGCCTGGTACATTAGAGGTACTCAATAGATTGTTGCTATTATTACTGAAATTGCTATCAGAATGTAGAAAGCTGGAATGAAATCTCTTTGATCAAGTATGAGGTTTGTAATTTCATTATGTCAGGTAAAAGTTATAATAGAGAAAAAGAGAAAGTTTGATAAAAAAATGTAAACAATATTTTAAATAAGTGTGTTTTGTAAGTGAATTCACTGAAGTTACTGTTAAAGTATGTTTTATTACATAACATTATGGATCACATAGATGACATGATGATAGAGTTCTATTTATAATGGAGAAACCAATAACAACCAATATAAGAAAACCACGAAAACTCTTTTAAAAATCTGTAAACCAGCCAGGCATGGTGGCTCATGTCTCTAATCCCAGTACTTTTTCTTTTTTTTTTTTTTTTTTTTGAGACAGAGTCTCGCTCTGTCGCTCAGGCTGGAGTGCAGTGGCGCGATCTCGGTTCACTGCAAGAAGCTCCGCCTCCCGAGTTCACGCCATTCTCCTGCCTCAGCCTCCCGAGTAACTGGGACTGCAAGCGCCCGCCATCACGCCTGACTGATTTTTTTTTTTTTTTTGTACGTTTTAGTAGAGACGGGGTTTCACTGTGTTAGCCAGGATGGTCTCGATCTCCTGACCTCGTGATCCGCCCGCCTCAGCCTCCCAAAGTGCTGGGATTACAGGCGTGAGCCACTGCGCCCGGCCAATCCCAGCACTTTGGGAGGCCGAGGTGGGCGGATCACTTGAGGCTAGGAGTTCTAGACCAGCCTGGTCAACATGGTGAAACCTCATCTCTAACCAAAGAAAAAAAAAAAATTAGCCGGACCTGATGGCAGGCGCCTGTAATCTCAGCTACTCCGGAGGCTGAGGCACCAGAATCACTTGAACCTGGGAGGCAGAGAATGCAGAGAGCCAAGATTATGCCACTGCACTACAGCCTGGGTGACAGAGCAAGACTGTTTCAAAAACAAATAAACAAACAAATCTGTAAAACTTATATAAAGCAAAGTTTGCTAAGAAATGTGTAAGAAGATGAATAAATTTAGAGACATTGTATTTCTTTTTTTTTTTTTCCTTTTTTAATTATACTTTAAGTTCTAGGGTACATGTGTGTAATGTACAGGTTTGATACATAGGTATTCATGTGCCTTGTTGGTTTGCTGCACCCATTAACTCATCATTTGCATTAGATATTTCTCCTAATGCTATCCCTCACCCAGCCCCCTACCTCCCAACAGGCCCAGAAGTGTGTGATGTTCCCTGCTCTGTGTCCAAGTGATCTCACTGTTCAGTTACCACCTATGAGAACGTGCAGTGTTTGATTTTCTGTCCTTGTGATAGTTTGCTGAGAATGATGGTTTCCAGCTTCATCCATGTCCCTGCAAAGGACATGAACTCATCCTTTTTATGGCTGCATAGTATTCCATGGTGTATATGTGCCACATTTTCTTTATCCAGTCTATCATTGATGGACATTTGGGTTGGTTCCAAGTCTTTGCTATTGTGAATAGTGCCGCAATAAACATACGTGTGCATGTGTCTTTATAGTAGCATGATTTATAATCCTTTGGGTATATACCCAGTAATGGGATTGCTGGGTCAAATGGTAATTCTAGTTCTAGGTCCTTGAGGAATCGCCACACTGTCTTCCACAATGGTTGAAGAAATTTACACTCCCACCAACAGTGTAAAAGCATTCCTATTTCTCCACATCCTGTCCAGCATTTGTTGTTTCCTGACTTTTTAATGACTGTCATTCTAACTGGTGTGAGATGGTATCTCATTGTGGTTTTGATTTGCATTTCTCTGATGATCTGATGATCAGTGATGATGGGCATTTTTTCATATCTGTTGGCTGCATAGATGTCTTCTTTTGAGAAGTCTCTGTTCATATCCTTTGCCCACTTTTTGATGGGGTTGTTTGTTTTTTTCTTGTAAATTTGTTTGAGTTCTTTGTAGGTTCTGGATATTAGCCCTTTGTCAGACGGATAGATTGCAAGACTTTTCTCCCATTCTGTAGGTTGCCTGTTCACTCTGATGGTAGTTTCTTTTGCCATGCGGAAGCTCTTTAGTTTAATTAGATTCCATTTGTCTATTTTGGTTTTTGTTTCCATTGCTTTTGATGTTTTAGTCATGAGTCCTTGCCCATGTCTATGTCCTGAATGGTATTGCCTAGGTTTTCTTCTGGGTTTTTATGGTTCTAGGTCTAACATTAAAGTCTTTAATCCATCTTGAATTAATTTTTGTGTAAGGTGTAAGAAAGGGATCCAGTTTCAGCTTTCTAGATATGATTAGCCAGTTTTCCCAGCACCATTTGTTAAATAGGGAATGCTTTCCACATTTCTTGTTTTTGTCAGATTTGTCAGAGATCAGATGGTTTTAGATGTGTGGTGTTATTTCTGAGGCCTCTGTTCTGTTCCATTGGGCTATATATCTGTTTTGGTACCAGTAACATGCTGTTTTGGTTACTGTAGCCTTGTAGTATAGTTTGAAGTCAGGTAGCGTGATGCCTCCAGCTTTGTTCTTTTTGCTTAGGATTGTCTTGGCAATGCGGTCTCTTTTTTGGTTCCATATGAACTTTAAAGTAGTTTTTTCCAATTCTGTGAAGGAAGTCATCAGTAGCTTGATAGGGATAGCATTGAATCTATAAATTACTTTGGGTAGTATGGCCATTTTCACAATATTGATTCTTCCTATCCATGAGCATTGAATATTATTGCATTTGTTTGTTTCCTCTTTTATTTCATTGAGCAGTGGTTTATCGTTCTCCTCGAAGAGTTCCTTCACATCCCGTGCAAGTTGGATTCCTAGGTATTTTATTCTCTTTGTAGCAATTGTGAATGGAAGTTCACTCATAATTTGGCTCTCTGTTAATGGTATATAGGAATGCTCATGATTTTTGCACATTGATAGTGTATCCTGAGACTTAGCTGAAGTTGCTTATCAGCTGAAGGAGATTTTGGGCTGAGACGATGGGGTTTTCTAAATATACAATCATGTCATCTGCAAACAGGGACAATTTGACTTCTTCTTTTCCTAACTGAATACCCTTTATTTCTTTCTCTTGCCTGATTGCCCTGGCCAGAACTGCCAACACTATGTTGAATAGGAGTGGTGAGAGAGGGCATCTTTGTCTTGTGCTGGTTTTCAAAGGGAGTGTTTCCAGTTTTTGCCCATTCAGTATGATATGGGCTGTGGGTTTGTCATAAATAGCTCTTATTATTTTGAGATACATTCCATCAATACCTAGTTTATTGAGAGTTTTTAGCATGAAGGGCTGTTGAATTTTGTCAGAGGCCTTTTCTGCATCTATTGAGATAATAATGTGGTTTTTGTCATTGGTTCTGTTTATGTGATGGATTACATTTATTGATTAGCGTATGTTGAACCAGCCTTGTATCCCAGGGATGAAGCCAACTTGATCATGGTGGATAAGCTTTTTGATGTGCTGCTGGATTCAGTTTGCCAGTATTTTACTGAGGATTTTTGCATTGATGTTCATCAGGGAGACTGGTCTAAAATTCTCCCCCCCCTTTTTTTGTTGTTGTTGTTGTGTCTCTGCCAGGCTTTGGTATCAGGGTGATGTTGGCCTCGTAAAATGAATTAGGGAGGATTCCCTCTTTTTCTATTGATTGGAATAGTTTCAGAAGGAATGGTACCCACTCCTCCTTGTACCTCTGGTAGAATTCAGCGTGAATCCGTCTGGTCCTGGAGTTTTTTTGGTTGGCAGGCTATTAATTATTGCCTCAATGTCAGAGCCTGTTATTGGTCTATTCAGAGATTCAGCTTTTTCCTGGTTTAGTCATGGGAGGGTGTATGTGTCCAGGAATTTATCCATTTCTTCTAGATTTTCTAGTTTATTTGCATAGAGGTGTTTATAGTATTCTCTGATGGTAGTTTGTATTTCTGTCGGATCCGTGGTAATATCCCCTTTATCGTTTTTTATTGTGTCTATTTGATTCTTTTCTCTTTTCTTCTTTATTAGTCTTGCTTGTGATCTATCAAATTTGTTGATCTTTTCAAAAAACCAGCTCCTGGATTCATTGATTTTTTAAGGGTTTTTTGTGTCTCTATCTCCTTCAGTCCTGCTCTGATCTTAGTTATTTCTTGCCTTCTGCTAGCTTTTGAATGTGTTTGCTCTTGCTTCTCTAGTTCTTTTAATTGTGATGCTAGGGTGTCGATGTTAGATCTTTCCTGCTTTTTCTTGTGGGCATTTAATGCTATAAATTTCCCTCTACACACTGCTTTAAATGTGTCTCAGAGATTCTGGTACATTGTAGAGACACTATATTTCTAAATGGAATAACTAAGTATTAAAAGAAAGTAAATTTTTAAATAGGTAGGTTTGGCACTATTTTAATTAAATTTGTCACGGTTTGAATTCTTCAAAGAAAGAGGTTGAGATGGAATTTAGGATATAAGACATTGATTAGAGATTGACATCTGAGAAAAGAAGGGGAAAGTCATAGGATTGAGGGGAATGAGAAGTGAAGATGAGATGCAGACTCAACAAAGCCTTGGCCAAACCAGCAAGGAGCTCACGAGCGCGCGTTTCCCACCAGAGTTACCCCGGATCTGCTGAAATGACTGATTCTCTTTATCACCACGTTGCCCAGTTACCTGAGGGAAGTGACATCAGAAGTGCATGACCTTGAAGGAGTCAACAGCTGGAAGTTGTCCATGTGCTCCCAGCAGCTGGGCAACAAGCCCTTCCTTGATGTGGCATCTGGGGGTGCATCTCTTTGTCTACCACCTTTTGGGGTAAACCTGACAATGTCATTTTAAAGTTCAACAAGAATGATCAGTAAACAAAAAGAGACAACACATTTTTGAAAAAGGAAAATACTGAGAAGGGATTTGTTCTGTCCAGTGTTTTTTGTTTGTTTGTTTTTCTTTTTTCCTTTTTTTTAAATTTTACTTTTTAAGTTCTGGGGTACATGTGCAGAACATGCAGGTTTGTTACATAGGTATACATGTGCCATGGTGGTTTGCTGCACCCATCAACCTGCCATCTAGGTTTTGTTTTGTTTTGTTTTGTTTTTGTTTGAGGCAGAGTCTCGTCCTGTCTCTCAGTCTGGAGTGCAGTGGCACAATCTTGGCTCACTGCAACCTCTGCCTCCCGGATTCAAGCGATTATTCTGCCTCATCCTCCCCAGTAGCTGCGATTATAGGTACGCACCCCCATGCCCAGCTAATTTTGTATTTTTCATAGAGATAGGTTTTTATCACGTTGGCCAGGCTGGTCTCGAACTCTTGACCTCAGGTGATCTGCCTTCCTCGGCCTCCCAAAGTCCTGGGATTACAGGCGTGAGCCACTGCGCCCAGCCCCATCATCTAGTTTTTAAGGCCCACATGCACTAGTTGTTTGTCCTAATGCTCTCCTTCCCCTTGCCCCCCACCGCCTAACAGGCCCTGGTGGGTGATGTTCCCCTCACTGTGTCCATGTGTTCTCATTGTTCAACTCCCACTTACAAGTGAGAATATGCGCTGTTTGGTTTTCTGTTCTTGTGTTAGTTGGCTGAGAATAATGGTTTCCAGCTTCATCCATGTCCCTGTAAAGGACATGAACTCATTCTTTTCTATGGCTGCATAGTATTCCACGGTGTATATGTGCCACATTTTCTTTATCCAGTCTATCATTGATGGGTATTTGGGTTGGTTCCAAATCTCTGCTGTTGTAAATAATGCAGCAATAAACATACGTGTGCATGTGTCTTTATTGTAGAATGATTTAATATCCTTTGGGTATATACCCAGTAATGGGATTGCTGGCTCAAAAGGTATTTCTGGTTCCAGATCTTTGAGGAATCACCACACTGTCTTCCAAATGATTGAACTAATTTACACTCTTACCAACAGTGTAAAAGCATTCCTATTTCTCCACATCCTCTCCGGCATCTCTTGTTTCCTGACTTTTTAATGATCGCCATTGTGGCATCGCATTGTGGTTTTGATTCGCATTTCTCTAATGTGTTCTCTTCAGTGTTAAAACATGTTTTAAAAGCCTCAGTAATCTCTGGTAGTACCATCACAGGAGTGGGTTGAAAGTTCAGTGACACAGATGTGAAGGCCAGAAACAGCCATCTGTACACGTAAATATTTAGTGCAGGATTGTGGGGCAACAGGTTTATTTATTCATTTATTGAGATGTTGGGAAGATTAAGGCAGTGACACCAATCATGCACACTAGTGTACTGTCTGTTTTCTATACCCCATCCTCATGTGGCTGTCACCTTGCTGATAAGTAAGTTGGCTTAATTTTTTTCTAAATTAAAAAAAAAAACTAGATCATTTTGTGTCCCCTAAAAATACCCATAATTAGAAGCAATTACATTGTTGATGCCAGTTATCCTGGAATTAGGATATAACACCAACTATTTAAGATTTATGGCAATGCCAGTGTTTGGCTATTACTCTGCTGTGACAGGCCTCTATATGGAGTGTCACCAGTCTCTGTTAAGTCCAGTTAGTAAACCAAGAAAAAGCATCTGCTCCTCTACTGTGGATCTTTACATTTATATATATTTGGCTAATTAAATCATAATCATAACACGTGTGAAGAAGAGCAGGAAAAAGATTAGTCTCTTGTAAATCTGTAATTCTCCTGAAGCTGAAATGTTAACTGACAAAAATCAGTGAGAAAAGGCTAGATGTTCAGTAGGCTTTATTTTAAAGTTTGCTTAATCATTTGGGAAATATAACAAAACAGATCATGACCTTGTACTTTATACCAAAAGAATTAAAATGGACATACATATTTATCTGACCCTGGTGACAGAGAAAGCCTTATACCCATGAAACTACAGTCAGAAACCACAAAATGCATGATTTAGATATGTGATCATACATACCCATGCCCACACAGAGACATAGACAAACCTTATATGTAAAAAGCATACACAACTAAGCCTCAAAGCAAAGTCTAAGACAAAGGTTTATGTGTGAGTAGTTTATTTAGAAATATGATCCCAGACAGCAGGAATGAGTCACGGAAGGAGGGAGATAGGTTAGCAGAAAAAGTTAACAAAAGGATGCATTGTTCAGTTGGCCACCCTCTATGCGTCAGGTTACTCTAGCCCTAAGGATGTTCTGAGAAGACTCAGAAGGTCCACTTGAAGAAATAAAGAAGAAGCTCCATTGTTCCCAGGCCTTAATAGTCAATGATGGCAGCAACCAAAGGATATTGACTCCTCCATATTTTCAGGTTGCACCAATGAGTACAAGTGAGTTTTGGGAGATATCCTACTGTGGGGTGAGAGAAACCCCAGAGCAGAAAGCAGGAGGCTTGGGATAAGGGGCTTAAGCAGATGCACTCAGACTGCACCCAACTGAAATCAGGCAAAGCCGGAAGGAAGCTGAATATTACAGCAGTGGCTGGAATAAGAGATGACACTGGACTGGAGGACTAGGGGTGGGCACCAGCATGCTCAATATAACAAACCAACAAAAAATTTCATAAGCATAATTAAGCAGCAAATCCAACTGAAAAATTATTTTCTATTTATGATAAAACCAACACTAAACATCCACAGAAAGAATAAAGTAAATATGATTTAAAGATGAAGAGGCAAATAAAGAAAGAAAAAAACTCATGATAAACATGAAAAATGATCCCATTCATTAACAATCTCCGAGATGAAAATTAAATATTTAACATATGTACTCTTCACCTATTCAATTGGCAAGTCAGTTAAAAAATATTATTCTCAGTTTTGGGGTGGTTGAAAGAAATGAGCACTTTCACATGTGGCTGAAGACTGTCTATTTTGATATTTCTGAAAACAGCTTGGCATAATTCGCAAACGTGCTAAAATGAGCACATACAATAATCAAGAAGCAATTCTCTATTAAGCTTTTAGAACTCACAGAGAAATCAAACTGTGAAATTAAAAAAATTGTGAATTGGCAAAGGAAATGCAAATAGATAATCAGTAAGTGAAAAACTAACCAAATACAATAATGAGAAAATAAATGAAAATTTAAACATATGACATTTCTTATCTATTAATTAATTAATTAATTAATTTATTTTGAGACAATTCTCACTCTGTTATTCAGGCAGGAGTGCAGTGGAGTGATCATGGCTCACTGCAGCCTCAACCTCCCAGGCTCAATCGATCCTCCCATGTCAGCCTCCTGTTTAGCTGTGACTACAGGCATGCGCCACTATGTCCAGCTAATTTCTCTATGTTTTTGTAGAAATATGGTGTCACTATGTTGCCCAGGCTGGTTTTGAAGTCCAAGGCTCAAGCAATCCTCCCTCCTCATCCTCCAAAAGTGGTGAGATTACAGGCCTGAGCCACCTCACCAAGCCCCCAAATTTTTATCAACTAAAATTCTGGGATGTTTTCACATTGGCAATGCTAAATGCTGATAAGAGTGGGACTTACACACTGCAGGTATATGTGTACAGCAAGCACTGAAAACAGTTTGGCACCATGTATCAAGCATCATTGCATCCATTTTAAAGAAAATAAGAAATACAAATATTTATACGCAAAGATCTTTGCTTAGGTGTAATTTAAATTATCAAGGGAAGAGAGATAATTAAAAGTGTCTATTTGAAACACAACTATGACATCAAAGTTTAAATGAAATACTAGAATCATTCCAAGTTAAGTCAGGAACAATGTAAGATAACCCATCATTACTGCCATGTTTTAACATTGGTGGAAAACTTTAACCAAAGGGATAAATAACAATATATGAGAGAAACAAAAATATAAATATTGAAAAGGAAGGAACAAAGTTATTATTATTGACACATAATAATAAGACATTGAGAAAACTGAAAAAGTATTAAAAAGTATTATTACTGTGGTCAGTACAAAATCAATTATTGAATTCAAAAGCAGTTCAACAAACATTTGGAATATGTAATGTAAGAACATCTGATTTCAGCAGCAGGCTAAAACATAAAATAGCTATGATTAAACTTAAGATGTATAGATATAAAGGAAACTATGAAATTTGATTCAAGGGTAAAAATAAATGGAATAGGCTGGGTATGGTGGCTCACGCCTGTAATCCTAGCACTTCGGGAGGTCGAGGCAGGCAGATCACCTGAGATCATGAGTTCGAGACCAGCCTGACCAACATGGTGAAACCCCGTCTCTACAAAAATACAAAAATTAGCTGGGCATCATGGCGGTTGCCTGTAATCCCAGCTACTTGGGAGGCTGAGGCAGGGGAATCACTTGAACCCGGGAGGTGGAGATTGCAGTGAGCTGAGATCACACCATTGCACTCCAGCCTGGGCAACAGAGCAAGACTCTGTCTCAAAAAAAAAAAAAAAACCCACATATAAATAAATAAATAAATGGAATATATGAATAAAAATAATGGATAGAGTAAATATTGCCAAGATTTTATTTAAACACTCTTCCTAATGAATCTATCAATTCAATATTATGTCAACAAAATTATCAATGATGCACCTACATAGCAGTTGTTATCTCTCAGCATACAAGGATGATCTTTAAATTTACTTTGTCCTTAAGCATTTCTGAATTGTCCCATCTCAAAGATGTTATTTCCTTTGAAAAGTTACCATTTTCATGGGAATAGAACTTTGGCTCATTCCAGATGATTTGGAAATCCTAAAAACATTTTAAGTTCTGGTTCAGTTTACTAACCTTTAGCCTAAAACCACTGCTGAATAACTGCCATTTTCATTTCCATACTAAAGATGTTTACCCTCTAGGATTCAGGCAATGTTTGAATTTCTGTTTGCAAAGTGAAGGGATTGAGCTCTCTGTGATAACCTTTGTAAATAATAACGGTTACTTAGGAACATCAAGCAAAAAAGAAGTGCTGTTCAGGGGACAATTCCATTCATCCATTTGCTTATCAATTTAGTCAAAAAATATTGAGCACCAACTTTGTCCCAGATAAATTCTTCGTCATGTGGGAACCAACACTAAACAAACTAAAGTCCCTCCTTTAGGAGTTTACATCTGGTAGAGGGTGTGGAGTGAGAAGAGACAAAAACAAAGGGAACAAATAAAAATGTGAATGGTGAGGTGTGCTATTTTAATTTAAGATGGCTTCATGAAAACCGTCCAGATATAGTGACATTTGGACAACAGTTATCCAAGGGAGGGATGTTTTGAGCAGAGTGATGCTGCTAGCGCAGAAGCCCTGGAATAACTATTTTTTGTTTGTTTGTTTGTTTGTTTTTTGAGACGGTCTTGCTCTGTTGCCCAGGCTGGAGTGCAATGGTGCAATCTAGGCTCACTGCAACCTCCACCTCCTGGGTTCAAGTGATTCTCATGCCTCAGCCTCCTGAGCAGCTGGGATTACAGGTGCCTGCAATGACACCTGACTAATTGTTGTATTTTTAGTAGAGACGGGGTTTCACCATGTTGGTCAGGCTGGTCTCGAACTCCTGACTTCAAGTGATCTGCCCACCTTGGCCTCCCAAAGTGCTGGAATTACAGGCATGAGTCACTGCGCCCAGCCCCTGGGATAACTGTACATCTGAGACAAAAGGAAGCCCAGCGTAGCTGGATAAGAGTGAGAAGAGGGGACAGGAGGAGGAGATGGGGACAAATAGGTAGCAAGGGATAAGATCACTCACAGTGTGTAGATTAAGATGATGGAAAGCCACTGGAGGATGATGAACAAAGGAGTGATGCCTACAGGGTGGAAGCAGGTAAGAGTCAGGAAGTTTTGAAATTGTCCAGGTAAAAGATGATGGTGTCTTGGACCAAGGTAGTAATGAAGATGGTGAGAAATGTTTGGACCCTGGATATAATTTGAGGGGAGAGCTGATAATAGTTGTTGGTAGATTTAAGATATGTGTGACAGAAAGAGAGCCATCAGGGGGTTTTTGATCAAATCAATTTGATATGGTATTCAATCATAATCATGGAAGGTATGAAGACATTTCTCAAATATCATTGTATTATTTTGAGAACAGGCTGGATGAGAATGAATAACTGTTGCAACATTGTTGGGATATTAAGGTGAATAAAAGAATGATTTGTTTCTTTTTTGGAGAAATAGAATGTCGTGTGAATATCTTATGTCCTCCCTGGCCCTCTTTCATCTCCGATTGGAGACCTATGATGTACACAAGCTTTACTTCTAATCACCTCCACAGTTTTTTTCCCTCTTTTTCTCTTCTCTCTCTGGCTCTCCATTCCCCCTATTTTTCTTTCTTTCCTTCCCTTTATCCTTCTCCTTAGTTTTTCTTTCTTTATGATAGTCCTGATCGACAGAAGTAATGGAACAACCTCTGAGCTTTTTGTCCAGCACTGTTTTCAGTGCCAGATAGCTTCTCAGTGCTCCATAATGTGAATTGAAATGTGGTCATTCTATGCTAAATATTTTGTCTTTAACTTTCTTCTACAGTTCCTCAGAGTTATCTATTTAAGACCCCAAACTGGTCATGTCACATCTTTGCTCAAAATTCTTCTAAGGGACCGCACTGACTTTAGAATAAAATTCAAACTTCTTTGGAGGGCAAAACATGGTGATTTAAAATCTTGGTGTACTTATCCATTCCTCCTCTTTTCTAGCTACTCCATGGAGGTCTTTCAAGACAAGCAAAGCATTTTTAATTTTCTCTAAAACTGGTCACGTTTCCTCTCACTGCCAGATCTGGGTGCACCTACTATTTCTTCTGTCTCTCGAACACCCAACTTACTTGCTTTTGTAATCTGCCTGCTGCTATTATCCTCAATGTTCTGCTCAGCATTCACCTCTACTTGGAATCTTTTTGGCCCTCACCAAAAGGCTTTGGGTCCTACCTCTGTTTTCCTTCGACCCTGCTCTTACTTAAAGCTCTACAAAGCAATTATCTGCTTAACTGACTGTCTGTGCCTTATGCAGTTTAGGGGAGGTAGTTTAGTTCCATAACTGCAGGGCAGGTCACAGTCTCTAGTACATAAGAAGCACTCAATGTAAGTTAGTTCAAATGATGAGTAAATGAAGAGAAAAAAAGAAAGCATATTATGAATCCCACAGGGAAAAACCTTATTTCTTTGTCACTGATAAGGAAAACTCTGTTTTTAGATCGAACACGGGGGGGTTAGCGACGAAGATGAGGATTTAAGATGTAAATTCTTGAAAGGCTGTAGGCCTTGTTTTGAATCATACGATGATTTCACTGGATCAAAGGGTGTTTGGCAAGCAGGAACCCTGAAACTGTGCCAACATTTCTGAGCTGATCTGCTCAAGAGCGAATAAATTTTAAGGAACTAAGGCAAAATAGCACTGAAATGGTGCTGTAAATGACAATATTTATGTGCTTAAGGGTTGTCTTTAAAGACTCAATCTTACAAAGATTTCATCTGCCGGGATACAAGCCTTTCAAGTGCTTCAGCCATTGACGTGTATGATATTTGGAGACACGGGTGTGGCTGTGCGCAGTTGTATTTTGTTTTGCTTAACTTCTGAAGCCAGCCAGATTCCTGGGACTACCAAGTATGGCAACAAAACTAGCAGAACAGTTAGATGGTCACTAAACAGCTTGCATAGTCCTGGCAGGAGTGGACTTTCTACAGTCTGTTTCAAGTTCTTTGGCTGTTTGTCAGAGAAGCCTGGCTTCCCCAGCACTGGCGGACCGACAGCCCCCAAGTGCTATATAAACATGCTGGAGGTTCGAAAGACAATATGAAGTGTGAGTTGACATCATAAAGTTCTAGGCTATAAGACATTTTAAGGATCCTCTTTGTCTTTCCTTGTTGAAAACAATTTTAATCAATGCCACTAAATTAGAGAATAATGGTTAAATTGTTTCCATGAGATTTGTAATTGAGTTAATCTTTTGCCTTTAAACAAGGTTAAATCCCTCAATAAAGATTGTAAAAGTATCAATTAAAAGTAAAAGCAAGGACAAACAAAAAAGTAAGAGTCTTAATGCAGGCATTACTTCTTCATAAACCATTTTTTACTCTTCATAATAAATTATTAAATCTTGTCTCTTCATATGTGTTTCAGACATTGCTTGATGTCAGTGTGAAAACAAAGTGATCAAAGTGATATAATAAATCTGACAAGCCTGGCGCGGTGGCTCATGCCTGTAATCCCCCCGCACTCTGGGAGGCCAAGGTGGGAGGATCACTTGACGTCAGGACTTCGAAACCAGCCTGGCCAACATGGGAAATCCCGTCTCTACTAAAAATACAAAAATTAGCTGGGTGTGGTAGTGTAAGCCTGGAATCCCAACTACTAGGAGGCTGAGGCATGAGAATCGCTTGAATCTAGGAGGCAGAGGTTGCAGTGAACCAAGACTGTGCCACTGCATTCCAGTCTGGGTAACAGAATGAGACCCTGTCTCAAACAAACAAACAAACAACAACAACAAAAAAACTAACAACTTGAGAGTCTAGTAAAGGTATGGTTTATTTTTGTTGAAATTCTTTTTTAAATAAAAGAATGGATACCCAAAAATTCCACAGGTAACTGTGTCAAGATAAAAGAACGCCATTTCAAATGGGCATTTTCTCTTTCTCTCTGTCTGTCTTTCTTTTTTTGATGGAGTCTCACTCTGTCGCCCAGGCTGGAGTGCAGTGGCGTGATCTTGGCTCATTGCAGTCTCAGCCTCCTAGGTTCAAGTGATTCTCGTGTCTTAGCCTACCGAGTAGCTGGGTTCATAGGCACACGGCACCATGCCTTGCTAATTTTTGTATTTTTAGTAGAGATGGGGTTTCACTATGTTGGCCAGGCTAGTCTCAAACTCCTGACCTCAAGTAATCCACCCCCTCTTGGCCTCCCAAAGTGCTGGGATTACAGATGTGAGCCACTGCGCCCGGCCCACATTTTCTCTTTAATCAATGTAAAAGATTTAGGCTCTTATGGATAAAATGTCTCCAAAATTAAAGTTTGACTTTAAGTATAAAGATATATTAACTATCTTGGTACCTTGAAAATTGCAAATGTTTATGAAGATGGTATGAATTCCAGTCAAGAAGCTTAGATGTGCAAAATAAATCAACAAAAAAACCAAACACTTGAATTGCATTTCTTTATATTTTAAAATCAATTTCATTTAGGACCCTGACCCTTATTTTCCCCTTTCTCCTTTCCTAGCCACTCTCCAAGAATTTTACAAATTTTCGTGCAGTAGGACCAAGGCACTGGGGAGGTCCCTACAGACAGTGATCATGAGCAATCGTTCCCCATTGGTTACAGTCAAGGTGTCCATGCCCAGTCTGCACAATCCCTTCAGGTCCAGAGGCTCTGGAACTACATATCCTTCTGGGTCCTTGGAATCGTCAAGGAATGTGCTTACCATGCCTTTCTGAAGCCTAGTCTTCTGTCTGGACACTGTCAGTAAGTAGACTTGGCTTCTGGTCTTTCATGAAGTGCCAGAAGTTCAAATAGTTCAAAACTATTAGGTTTTGAAAATATCCCACCACATTTATAAAGAAAAAAATCTGAAAACACTCTAAATATTCATCAACAGAGAACTGGATAAATAGGCTATGGTACATTCACACGATCCGTTCAATGAAGGGGTTAAGAAGAATGGGGTAAATCTGTATATTCTGATATGGGAAAATATCCAATATAGATTATTAAGTGCAAAATGTAGTTTCAGAAGTTATATGTATAGCATGATTCAGTTTCTATAAAAATGTAAAATATATATGTACGTATACATTTATAAGCATGTATAAGTATGTGCACATTTATAAGTATGTTTAGGTATAAATGTATGTATACCTAAACCTGCTTATAAATGCAGAAAATATTGGAAAACATCACAAGAAACTCTTAAATGTGATTATCTCTGAAGAATGGCATTGGAAGAAGGATGAGAAGAGGTGAATTTTATCCTTCTACTAAGTAAACTATTTACATTTTTTACAACATGTACATGTTATTTTCCAAAATTGTATAACCCCAGTTTTAAAAAAGGTAGAAATCTGTACAAGTCTTTTTCATAACATAATCATTTTTGCATGTGTTCAATACATTTTAAAATAAGTTTAAGTATTATTAGGTAATCTTTTTAATTTTCTTGTTATTGCTGTGGGAGCATGAAGAAGACTATTTGTTCAGAGAATTTGAAAATTTAAAGCAGTATTCTCTTTCAAGCCTCATAAATTAAATATTCTATGTTAAAAATCTGCATTTTCCCCATTATCTTAAAGTTTCATTTTATTATATTTTAAATTATTTTACTAATCATAAATATGTTTTGCAGTATGTTAGGGTTGGAAAAGTAAATCACACAATTGTATTGAGACTAAAAGAAATGTCCTCACATTATTTTAAATTACGGTACCTAATTCTCATAGATCCATACTCCACATGTTCAGAAAAGCTTCCTTTTGCTCCAGTTGCCCTTGTCTCTCTTTCTCATTGCTTGATTAATTAAGTCTATACATTTAAAAACACTTCAAGGAGCAGAATTTTGAATTATGGCAACAACATTTACAGGAAGGAATGGTGTTCTAGGCAGGAGGAACAATATATGCAGAGGCATGAAAGCATTAAATAGAGTCATGAGTATGAGAAACTACTACTGAAAGCACAAAATATAAATAAGGGAGTGGCAAGAAATCAGAGTAGCTGGCTCATGAAGGTGTTTGTTTATTATGCAAGTAAAGGCAACAAACAATTTTTGAATGAGATGTTCACATATGCATTTTTCAAAGATCATTCTGGATCTCATTGCAGAGAGTTCATTTTAGGGTGATGAGACTGGAAGGCAAGAGATGAGCTAAGAAATTAGGATGGCAGTTCAGGCAAATGTTGAAAACTTGAACTAAGCCAGTAGGTAAATGGGCAATATAAAAGGAGATCTGAGAAACGTGTATTATTTATGGTTTCATATAAAACAGAGGGTATACATTTTATAAGCCTGTACGAATACATCTACACAATAGTTCATCCTACTTGAGAATTACTGAACATAGGGAGTGAAATTTTAAAATCTAGGAGCATGATTAGGTGACTGTAGATATATAAAGGAAAGTCTTAAACCAGTATAATAGGTTTCTAAACCAAGGTCTATCATAATAATGTTGTAGAAAAACATCCTCATGAAATTGCTTCAGTAGCTGGACAGATTCTTTTCTTTACATTCTGGGGTACCTGTGCAAGATGTGCAGGTTTGTTACATAGGTAAACGTGTGCCATGGTGGTCTGCTGCACCTACCGACCCAGCATCCGTTAGGTCTTTTCCCTAATGCTCTCCCCACCCTGGACAAATTCTTGAGCTCTGTTTTGATATGGTGTGACTGTGCCCCACCCACATCTCATCTTGAATTCCCACATGTTGTAGGAGGTACCCAGTGGGAGGTAATTGAATTACGGGGCAAGTCTTTCCTGTGCTGTTCTTGTGATAGTGAATAAATCTTGCGAGATCTGATGTTTTTAAAAAGAGGAATTCCCCTGCACAAGCTCTCTCTCTTTGCCTGCTGCCATCCAAGTAAGAGGTGGCTTGCTCTTCCTTGCTTTCCACCATGATTGTGAGGCTTCCCCAGCCACGTGTAAATCCAATTAAACCTCTTTCTTTTGTAAATTGCCCAGTCTCGGGTATATCTTTATCAGCAGCATGAAAACAGGCTAATACAGTTTCTAGTTGTCTCTTAGACATCTTCCCTTAGATTCCCATCAGCAAACTAACCTCATCTTAACTCAGCCCACACTCATTATTGTCCCAGACACCTTTCTCCTGACACTAGTCTCCCATTCACTCAGGTTTAAAACATCATTTTCACTTAGGACTCCCTCTCCAATTATCTACCAACCTAAACTCCACAGTATCTCTAATCTCTGTCCTAGCCTTTCCTCTCTCCTTCAAGTTCAAGATTATATTCTTTTTCACCTGGGCTCTCACAATAATGTTTCCCCTCCCTGTGTTCTAATATAACCACACCTAAACCATCTTACACGTTGCAGCTGGATTCAACATCCCAAAACATAGTGTTGATATTGTCCCTGTTTCAAATCTGTCAAGGCTAGAGGAAATTTCAATTATTAAAATAACTTTGGAAAACTCTTTGGCATTATCTCCTAAAGTTGAACACACACACACCCTATATTGCATCCATTTCACAGTTAGATATATATCAAACAAAAATGTATGACCATATACATAAAAGAAAGGTACAGGAGCGTTTATAGGAGCATTATTCATAATAGCCTCAATTGGCATCAATCCAATCTAGTAGACTGGATGAATAAATTGTGGGGTATTCATGCAATGCAATACTACACAACAGTGAAAAAAAAGTCAGCTTTTTTACATCAATTTCTAAAACAGTCAAAAGTAATAACTGGTGTCAGAAATCAGGAGAGTGGTTTATTTTAGGGAGAAGACAGGAAGTAGTTACTAGAATGGGACAGGAGAGGAACTTCTAGATATTGGAAATTTTCTTTTCTTTTTTTTTTCGAAATGGAGTCTCGCTCTGTCTCCCCAGGCTGGAGTGCAGTGATGTGATCTTGGCTCACTGCAACCTCCGCCTCCTGGGTTCAAGCAATTCTCCTGCCTTAGCCTTTTGAGTAGGTGTGATTACAGGCATGCACCACCAAGCCTGGCTAATTTTGTATTTTAGTAGAGACAGGATTTCATCACGTTGGCCAGGCTGGTCTCGAACTCCTAACCTCAGGTGATCCGCCTGCCACAGCCTCCCAAAGTGCTGGGATTACAGGTGTGAGCCACTGTGCTCAGCTGATATTGGAAATTTTCTATCACTTGACCTGGGTGGAGGCTACACTCTGCTTTCCCTTTGGGAGAAGAAAAATAAACACACACATCTACACATATACATCCTTCAATAGCTCTCCATTGTCTAACAAAGAATGTCCAAACTTCTCAAATGCAAAGCAAATTGTAGTCAATAATCTGTTCCAACCTAACTTTCCAATCAATGGAGTCAAATTTCCTTCCTTCCTAATGCTGACCCCCTCACTCCAGCTATGCTGTTGCTGTGAAACCCCGTACGCCAGCAGTCCCCAACCTTTTTGGCACCATGGCCCTATTTTGGAAGATGATTTTTCCATGGATGGGGCCGGGGATGGGGATGGTTTCAAGATGAAACTCTTCCACCTCAGATCATCAAGCCTTCCTTAGAGTCTCATAAGGAACATGCAGCCTAGATCTCCCGCACGTGCAGTTCACACTATATAGGGTTCACGCTCCTATGAGAATCTAATGCGCCGCTGATGTGACACGAGGAGGTGCTGTTATGCCCAGACCGTTTGTTCCCCAAAGAAGACCACCAGAGTCCAGAGTCAAAGCCAAGCGGCAAGGATCTTTTACTACAAGTTCGAACTTGGTCCCTCCGTTCCACCGCATACAGGAGGGCCCCGAACAATGCGAGTGCTTGCCTTTTATAGCCCGAGGTAGATAGGATAGCAAAGTTACAGAGGAACAAAGGAATTCTTTTGGTTACAGCATTACAATTGGTTCCCGCGCTTTCAGTAAAACTACAAACGGCTGTGTCCTTATCGGAGATTTTCCAGGTGGTGTTTGTACTGGGCTTCAGGAAATTGAGAGATATGTGTTTGTACTGGGCCTGTTTGTGTTGAGAGATATATGGTGGGATGTGTTTGTACTGGGCCTGTTTGTGTTGAGCCCAGGGCTGAGGAATGTGCCTGATTTCTTTTCATTCCCCCCTTTTCATAGGTACTTCTAGAGCCAATCTTGGGTCTTATAAGTCTGATTCTGTTTCAGCGTTTACAGGTTGGTATTGGGCTCTGAGGACCATGAGTTGTACGGTGTCAAATCTCTCCCTGACAAATTGTAAAATTCTGTTAACAACACAAGGTCCTACGGTAAGCAGAAATAGTAGACTTAGCAGGGGTCCAAGGAAGGGGGCTAACAGGGAAAACACAGAGGAATTCCACCATTGGTCTGCAGCTGAAGCAAACTGCCATGTTTTTACTTCTGCGCTTAACATGCGTAACTGTTGAACCCGGTCCTCTACAAGCCCTGATTTATTTATGTAGAAACAACAGTCTTTTTTTAGAAACATACATGTACCACCTTTTTCAGCAGTGAGTAGGTCTAGGGCCCTCCGGTTCTGCAAGGTTACCTGAGCTAGGGACGTGAGCTGCCGCTGAAGGGAGGCAAGGGACTCAGCCGACTCCTCCATAGCAACGGCAAATTGTTGGTACAACTTGTTGCTTTCTATGAGGGTGTGACCTAGGGCTCCCCCCGCCAGTCCGGCCGCAATGAGGGATGCGGTGAGGGAGATTCCCGCAATGAGGGGGAGAAATATGGCTCGTGCAGGTCTCGGTCTAGGGACTGGGTGAATAGCAGTACTAGTCCAGTTACCGGTGTACCCTAGGAACTCGCCAGCAGTTAGTAGAGTCAACCGGGGAACTAATGTGTCAGGAAGGCACAGTAGGTTGGTAACAGAGGGATTAGATAGGTTCTTAGGTAATGTTCCATTACACCAGAAGAATATGCCCGGTGGAGCCCTTAGGGTGATATTAGGGGGCATTGCAGTGATGCTGCAGAGGCTGGAATTGGTTCCTGAGAAACAGTAGGGAAACTTCTCCTGACTGGGGTTTAGGTATAGGGGCACGTTAAGGATAGGGGCATATGAGAGGTTTCGGAGGTTGTTAGCTTGGGCAGAGGTAGGGGATCCCCATGGCAGAGGGACAGCGGTTAGCGGTGGATGCCCTAGAGTGGCACACAGAAAGCAGCCAGACAGGCTGTGAAGTCCTGTAAGGTTAGCAAGTTCTAGTCCTTCTTGTAATAATTTTAACCAGGAGAAAGGACGTAAGTCTTGTGTTAGTCTGTTTTCTTGTCATTGGATATTTCCATGGACCAGGGGCAGTACCTGCACTAGACCTTGCCACAGATAGAGGTGACTGCTAGGCCATGTGGAGGAGGGGGAGTAGTATATAGCCCTATGTTGAGGCGTGGTCCAGCGGGAGTTCCAGGGGTCTCTAACTATTTATGTATATGAAAAGTCTCCATCCCATCTACGATGGAAGGGCCACTTAGGGTCCAACTGTTCTTCCTTTCCCCAATAACGGGACCTATGGATGTTACAATAGTTATAAGGACAGCCGGCATTTTGGTGCCACCAATAGTGTTTACAATTGTATTTAGTCTGATCAAACTCAAAGCATATTATTGGTGCCATAGGTTTGGCTATTTGAAAACCAGTAAAATTTAGTAGAATTGGGCTATTGCACCCTGAGGAGGGGCAATCAGCACTGGCCAATAATTTCCCGGGCTTATGAGGTTGCCCAGGGTGGGTTTGGTTTTCATAAAGCCAGAATCTCCAGACAAAGGGATTAGGAGCTGGTTTTGTGATTTCCCCAGCGGCCACTAGGGCGACTAACGTTAGGGTTAGACTACCTAACTGCATGTTTACAGTGAGCTATGCTGCCAGCGCAGGGTGAGTTTTAAGGGGTTGTTCTTAGCTCTGTCCACAGTCCACGTGGCTGGTGCTTTAGCCGCCGCCGTGATTGGCCCCAGAAGGTCGGAGGTTGGGTCCACTGGCTTGATGTGGGTGTAATGGATCCACGACGCGATGCCTTCTACCTTTAGGGCGGTGGGTGTGGTTAGGAGTACCTGGAGCGGTCCTGTCCACCTGGGTTTTAGGGTCTCTTGTCAGTGTCGCTTAACCAGGACCCAGTCTCCCGGCTGGTACGGATGGGGTGTCGGTGGGGGACCGGTCTCATATAGTTCCTTCAGCTTGGGCCAGATCTCTTGATGAATTTTCTGCAAGGCTTGTAGGGAAAATAAGAGTTCAGACACATTTTCTGTTTTAGACTTGAGCAGATCATCTTTTAGGCTGGGAACCAGGGGTGGGGGTCTGCCATACATAATTTTATAAGGGGTAAGGCCCAGTCTGTAAGGGGTATTACGGGCCCGGAACAGAGCGTAGGGGAGAAGGATCACCAAATTAGCGCCAGTCTCTATAGTCAATTTAGTTAAGGTATCTTTTTAAGGTCCGATTTATCCTCTCTACCTGTCTTGAACTCTGGGGCCTGTAAGCGCAATGTAGTTTCCAATTTGCCCCAAGGATGGAAGCCAAATCCTGACTTACCTTAGCGACGAAGGCCGGCCCATTATCTGACCCTATCTGGACGGGGAAGCCATACCTGGGGAGGATATCTTCCAGGATTTTCTTTGCTACAACCTGAGCAGTTTCCCTTTTGGTTGGGAATGCTTCCGTCCATCCTGAAAAAGTATCTACAAAGACAAGTAAGTACCGATACCCGTATTTTCTTGGCTTTATCTCAGTAAAATCTATTTCCCAGTAGATACCGGGCCTGGTTCCCTTGAGCCTTGCTCCCATTGCAGCCTGGGATTGGGGGTAAGCGTTGTTAAGCTGGCAGACTTTGCAACTTGTCACGATGCTGCTGGCCGTCTCGGCTACATGTCTGATTTTGAGCTTGGAGCGTCTGATCAGGTCTATCATCCGCCGGGCACCCAGGTGGGTGGTTCGGTGGATGTGTTTTAACACTTGCTGTCCTAATTTTTCTGGTAGGATGGTTTGGTCATTAGTATCAGTCCACCACCCATTCTGGATCTGTTTCAGGGGAAGTTTGTCAATCCACTGGAGATCTTGTTCTGAATAATCAGGGAGATACGGCAAGTCCCGGGGGCCCGGATCAGGGAGCTGCAGTGCAAGGAGTTGGCTGGGAGCCTTTGCCACAATCCTTGCAGTTTGGTCTGCCAGAAAGTTGCCTTGAGCAATTGGAGTGGTTGGTTTCTGATGCCCTGGGCAATGCACAATAGCCAATTTTTCTGGTCTCTATAGGGCTGTTAACAGGGCTAGGATCTCTTGCTTGTTTTTTTTTTTTTTTTTAATCTCTTTTCTTTCAGCCGTTAGTAACCCTCGCTCCCTGTAAATGGTCCCATGTATGTGCGCTGTAGCAAAAGCATATCGGCTGTCTGTGTATACTGTCAGTTTCTTCCCTGCCCTTAAGGTAAGAGCTTGGGTGAGCGTTATCAGTTCGGCCTCCTGGGCCGATGTCCCCAGGAGCAGGGGTTCCACCCAGATTACCTCAGTTTCTGAAGTCACTGCCGCTCCAGCATACCTCTGGCCTTGGTGTACGAAGCTGCTCCCGTCAGTGAACCAGACTAGGTCAGCATCAGGAAGTGGGCGGTCCTGCAGGTCCTCTCGAACTCCGTGCACCTGAGCTAGTATCTCGGTGCAATCATGGAGCGGGGCGTCCAGGTCCGGGTTGGGCAGCAGCAAGGCAGGGTTTAAGGTTGTTGGGGGCAGGAAAGTTATCCTGAGGGGATTTAGTAGTAGTCCTTGGTAGTGGGTGAGCCGGGCGTTACTTATCCATCGATTAGGTGGCTGTTTGAGTACACCCTCGATGGCGTGTGGGGTAACGACCCATAATTCTTGACCCATGACAAGGTTATTAGCATCTTGTACCATCAGGGCCGTGGCCGCAATTATTCGGAGACAAGGGGGCCACCCGGCAGCCACTGGGTCTAATTTCTTTGACAGGTAGGTAACTGGTCTCCGCCAGGAGCCTAAGTTCTGAGTTATTATTGCTTTGGCGACACCCTTGCTCTCATCCACGTATAAGTGGAAGGGCTTGGTGACATCAGGTAGTCCCAGTGCAGGCGCAGAGAGTAGGGCGGTTTTGATCTGTTGGAAAGTCGACTCGGCTTCTTCTGTTCAATTAAATGGCTGCTGCCCCCATGTTGCCTGATATAAGGGTTTAGCTAGC
Organism: Papio anubis; assembly: GCF_008728515.1. Taxonomy (NCBI): domain Eukaryota; kingdom Metazoa; phylum Chordata; class Mammalia; order Primates; family Cercopithecidae; genus Papio; species Papio anubis. The sequence goes on along the minus strand of NC_044979.1, from coordinate 86,682,907 downwards.
TCTGCGAACCTAGGTATCCATAGTCTATAAAATCCCGCTGACCCCAGGAATTCCCTTATTTGTCGGGTGGAGTGTGGCCTGGGGATCTGCAGAACAGTCTGCTTCCGGGCGTTTGTTAACCAGCGCTGCCCTCCTTTTAGCAGGTACCCCAGATATGTTACTTCTGATGTACAGATTTGAGCTTTTTTTTTTTTTTGCTGAGGCTCGGTAGCCTAGATTCTTTAGAGCTTGCAAGAGACTACTGGTCCCTTGAATATAAGCTTCTTGGGTCTCAGCAGTAATCAGGAGGTCATCAACATACTGTAGTAAGGTTATTTCAGGGTGTTTGCTTTGTTATTGTAAACCCGCTGGGCTATCTGAAGGAGGTGCCACCTTTTAATGTCTGGGGCCACCTGATTTACAAGAGACATTATAACAGCTGCCTGACTTCCTGGAGCCTCTGGGTCTATGGGGGTGTACTGTCTAAAAGCTTCCATTAATCTTTTTAAGTAGGTAGCTGGGCTCCCTGTCTTTTCCTGCAGAACAGAGTATACTTTAGCCAAATTAGTGGGCTTGCGAGCAGCTGCCCGGAGACCCACCATCAGAGTCTGGCGATAAAGGTGTAGCCGTCCCCTACCTTCTGCCATGTTGTAGTCCCATGCCGGCCTGTATTCTCTCTCACTCTTACGTTGTGAACAAGATTCGGAGGAGCTGCTGACAATTATCCCAAGTGGGCTGGTGGGTGAACATGACACTGTCCAGTAAAGCCATTAAATCTTTGGGGTTGTTTGAAAACCGAGCACTCTGGGTCTTCCAGTTATACAGATCACTGGTAGAGAATGGCCAATACTGGAGCCTGGGGATTCCCGTGTCATCTAGGGGTCCTATTTCCCCAAGGGGTAGAGCCACTGTGGAGTCAGGCGGCTGGGGGGGTGGCTAGCCCGTGAAGTGTGCCCTTGCGTCTGCCCTGCCGGCCCTTCAATGTTATTTTTACTTTCAGCGGGTCCGTGTGTGCCCGCCGCCTCCCATCCGCCTGCTCCTTCCCGCGGCTCAGCCCAGGGGGCGGGTCCGGGGCCCGGAGGGGTACGGAGGGGGTTCTGTGGACAGTGGGTCCCCGCTATCAGGTAGAACAGGATGGGGGGGGGGCAGTCAGCTGCTTGGATTTTAGCGGCTGAGCAACCAGTGCCTTACAAGGTTTGGGGGCTGGTTGGAAAGGTGACAGCCAGGGAGGTGGGTTCTCAACAAGGTCCTGCCATACGAGGATATATGGGATTTGATCTAAGTGGCCCGCACACCTAGGTAGGAAAATCTTGGACTTTACTCTAGTGATGACAGAGAGTCAGAACGTCCCTTCGGGTGGCCACCCCACATTAAAGGCAGGCCATTTGGAGCGGCATAGGGTAATGAGCTTTCCCCTCCTGATTTCCATACTAAGAGCATGGCCCCTTGCTCTTACATCCTTGAAATTACTTGTAAGGAGAGATAGGGGAGTGCTCTGGGTATTACCCATCCTGTAATAATTTGTAGTCTCTTCCTGTAAAGGAATGTGGGTTAGAATCCCTGTAAAGGAAATCTGGCTTATTAATAATATCTAGTTGCAAGCGCGCTCCGGAGGCCCGGGTCAGAATCAGCTGCTCAGATCGCAAGCGCGCTCCGGCAGCCCGGGTCAGAATCAGCTGCTCAGATCGCAAACGCACTCCGGCAGCTCAGATCGCAAGCGCGCTCCGGCAGCCCGGGTCAGAATCAGCTCAGATCGCAAGCACGCTCCGGAGGCCCGGGTCAGAATCAGCTGCTCAGATCGCAAACGCGCTCTGGCAGCTCAGATCGCAAGCGCGCTCCGGCAGCCCGGGTCAGAATCAGCTCAGATAGAAATCTAGATCAGACGAGAGCCAGGGGACGTCTCCCACCGGTCTCCGCTGACCGTCCTATAGCGCGTCCACCAGGACTGCGTCAGCCTCAGTTTCAGACCTCGCGAGTCACAGATACAGGTTCAGAACAGACACAGACAGATAAACAGAGACGAGCCGGCTCACCTATCAGCAGATCGATCCTGGTAGATCTGTTGACCAGGGGTCTGGTGGGCTTGGGGAATCCCGGACGAGCCCCCAGATGTTATGCACTGGTGTTTAAAGACCACCAGAGTCAGAGTCAAAGCCAGCGGCAAGGATCTTTACTACAAGTTGAACTTGGTCCCTCCAGTTCCACCCATACAGGAGGCTGAACAATCACAGTGCTTGCCTTTATAGCCAGTGAATGGATGTAAAGTTACAGAACAAGGAATTCTTTTGGTTACAGCATTACAATTGGTTTGGCTTTCAGTGAAACTACAAGCGGCTGTGTCCTTATGGGAGATTTTCAGGTGGTGTTTGTACTGGGCTTCAGGAAATTAGAGAAGATATGTGTTTGTACTGGGCCTGTTTGTGTTGAGAGATATATGGTGGGATGTGTTTGTACTGGGCCTGTTTGTGTTGAGCCCGGGGCTGAGGAATGTGCCTGATTTCTTTTCAGTGCTCAGGTGGTCATGCTCACTCCCCGGCTGCTCACCTCCTGCTGTGTGATGCAGTTCCTAACAGGCCATGGATCAATACTGGTCTGTAGCCCAAGGGTTGGTGACCCCTGCCCTACACCACAGATTCCACTTGTATATAACTTGGAAGCAAATTATTTTATTAAAAAAAAAAATTGAAATTGGAAATTTCTGCAAGGACTGTTTTTTTCCCAGGAAAGACTGTGGTATTCTTGGGCCAAATCCTACTAAATTCTTGGGTTCTCCAACATCCTGACACACCAGGGAACTTCACACTGTAAAGTCTCTAAGCCCAAGTCTCTACCGGTGATGTAAGAACATAACTGACTTAGGCCTTGCCATGAAGCCTGCTGGGACTTGAATAAGGGATCCCTCAGGGAAGAGTGAAGCAACACTGTATGTGGCCAGGGCTAGGAGCCCAGTTTGACTGTGGGATGTCATTAAGTGTAATGGACAATAATCAAAATCACAATGATCCAAGTATTTTACCTAAATCTAGGTCAATGCTGATCTCTGAACAAATCAGAAGTGGCTTCCAGAATTTCTAATGAGTGATAGTACTACTGTAGGTAGTAATTTTTATGGTTCTCTGTGTCCGTTTCTGTGAAACAAAGCATTAATCAGCACTGAGGGACACTGAGAGTATCCAGTTCCTAGGGAGAAATAAATATAGCAGAAGCAAACAGGTTAGGGTTTGGGTCTTGAGGGCGGAGCTTCAGGGCAGGGCTTCCATTTGATTCTGCAAACTGGAAGTATTTGGAGCACAGGCCCAGTTAAATAGACTAGGCAATTCTCATGGAGATCATGAGTCTAGGCCACAGTTATGAGGGCATGTGTATATCTTATAACAGTTTACTTCAAACTTTAGCATGCTTAAGAACCACTTGGAAAGCTTGTTAAAATACAGTTTCCGGCCGGGCGCGGTGGCTCAAGCCTGTAATCCCAGCACTTTGGGAGGCCGAGACGGGCGGATCACAAGGTCAGGAGATCGAGACCATCCTGGCTAACACGGCGAAACCCCGTCTCTACTAAAAACACAAAAAATTAGCCGGGCGAGGTGGCGGCGCCTGTAGTCCCAGCTACTCGGGAGGCTGAGGCAGGAGAATGGCGGGAACCCGGGAGGCGGAGCTTGCAGTGAGCTGAGATCCGGCCACTGCACTCCAGCCTGGGCGACAGAGCGAGACTCCGTCTCAAAAAAAAAAAAATAAATAAATAAAAATAAAATACAGTTTCCTGGGCTCCAGCCCAAGGTATTCTGACTCATGTCTGAGGTCAGGCCCAGAATTTGCATATCTAACAGGCTCTCAGGAGAAACGTTGTTTTAGACCAACTATTAGGCTGGTGGAACGAAACTAATTCCAATCTGCATTCACCACTGGGGGCAGGATATTTAATATGCTGCCAGCCGTTGTCAGATTTAGTTCAGGGACTGTTGGACTGAACGCACAGAATGAGGGCATTGATTCCTATTGCGTAATGTAATAAATTGAAGTAAAAAGGACAACTTCCTACTGGCACTAGTTTGTGCAATCGGATGGAAGCCCTGTCCCTTCTGTCCTCACCTACTCCCTAGAGCTTGCTTGTGAAGTTTCTGGGTTGGGGAGGTGCTGTTGGCATCTAGTGAGTACAGCCCAGGGATGCTGCTAAACATCCCCCACAACAGAACCTTCCAGCCCAGAGGTCAATAGTGTGGAGACTGGAGGAACCCTATCTAGATCTCCATCTATTGGATTTGAGATTCACTTGGGTTTTATATCAGGTTACACAGGGCATTGTAAGCTGGGTTCTCTAAATTAATGTTATTCATGGTGAGGCGGTTTCTAATAAAGGGAACATTATATTCAACAAATAAGACTAGCAAGCATTCAAACAAAATACAAATAAAGAGACAACTAATGAAGGTGATGAGGGAGAAAGAAAATTGTACAGGAAGAGTAGGTTAAGGGGAGTGCCTTTAGTAAAATTCTAACCAGGAACTTTCTGGAACAGGAAGAGAGGGTAGGCTTCATGTCTCATTCAGCTTTGCCTGGATGACACCATCTTTAAAAAGACTGGGCACAATATACACTAATATGAAATGAATGAAAGTGATTAGTCCATTCTCGTTTTAAGGATTTTTATGAATAAAGATTCTATGGTAGTTTTTGCGTTTTTTCTAAACTTATAATAGCTAATCACTTTTCCATTTAACAGGTGCTATTCTCTTAAGGGGAACTCTCAGAATAGTTTTAAGCCAAAGAGGAGCAGTAATAGTTTATTCTTGTATTCAGTAAATGCTTTTTGTTTATATATATGGAAATCCCCTTTATCGGTGATTTTGCTTTCCTTGGTTTCACTACAGGGAAAATTCCAGAAATAAACAATTGATAAGTTTGAAACTCCACACCATTCTGAGTAGTGCTATTAGTCACTTACTGACCATCTAGGTTATCAGATCGCCTGTTGTGCATCAAAGTGCTGTGTGCTCAATGAACTCTTATTTTACTTCATAGTTGCCCCAAAGCGCAAGAGTAGTGATGCTGGCATTCGGGTTTGCCAAAGAGAAGTCGTAAAGTGTTTCCTGTAAGTGAAAAGGTGAAAGTTTTTGACTTAATAGAGAAAGAAAAAAAAATCGTATGCTGAGTTTGCTAAGATCTATGGTAAGAAAGAACCTTCAATCCATGAAAGAAGAAAAAAAAATCCTGCTAGTTTTGCTGTGGCCCTTCAAACCACACAAGTGACAGCCACAGTACATGATAAACGCTTAGTTAAGATGGAAAAGGCATTAAATTTCTGGATGGGAGAGATGAACAGAAATGTGTTCCAAATGATGCCAGTCAGGTTCAGAACTGGTTTCAGGCTTTCACTGGAGGTGTTGGAACGCATGCCCTGGAGATAAAGGGTGCTGTTGTATTCTGATGCATCCCCTGTTAAAAATTAGAAACAATTAGACTAATTTTTTTAAGCCTAATGACATTTATCTATTATCTCTTACTTTTTGGCGTAAACAAATCTCCCTTCTCTCAGCTTTTTGTTCTTTACCTTAAATAGGGTAATCATATTTTTATTCAGACTTCTCTAGTCTTTCCAAATTCATGTTTATAATTTGAAAGCTATAATATAAAACTGTGCTCCTAGATTCATATTAAATGGCTATTTTTTCCACATTTCTTCTGTGCCAGGTTTTGTGTTAGACATTTTCATATATTTTTGTTTCTCTGTGAGGTAGGTAAGCATGGTCATGTTTTGTAGATGAAGAAACTGACTTAAGAGAGTTTCAGAAAGTATAACTGACTTGAACAACACAGAAGTTAGGGCGCTGACCCCTGGACAGTTGAGAATTCACATATAACTTCTCACTCCCCCGAAACTTAACTATTAAGAGTGTACTGTGAACTGGAAGCCTTACCAATAACATAAACAGTTGATTAACACATATTTTGTAAGTTATATATATATAATATACTCTATTCTTAAAGTAAGCTAGAGAAAAGAAAACGTTATTAAGAAAATTGTAAGAAAGAGAAAATACATTTATTCTTCATTAAGTGGAAATGGATCATCATAAGACATGTCTTCATCTCCACTGTCTTCACAGTGAGTAGGCTGAGAAGTAGGAATAAGAGGAAGGGTTGGTCTTGCTGTCTCAGCGTTGGCAGAAGTGGAAGAAAATCCAGGTATAAGTGGATCCTCACAGTTCAAACCTGTGTTGTTCAAGGGTCAACTGTATATCCAAGTTCATACATATCGTAAATGGTAGAACTAAGATTCAATTTCAGATCCAAATTCAGATTTTCAAATTCAATTTCCAAGTCATATGATAAATGATACTATTTAGAAAATCATAATTGGTTTCTGGCTTTTACAAATCAAACTGCTAGTAGTAATTCTAATACCATTATTTGATTGTTAATAATGCCACCACAGTGATGGCTCAGCTGAGGCCTATAAAATAAATCTTTAACAAAATTTTCTATTTTTATTTTATTTTTCTTGCAATGATGCACAGCTGAGAACAGAAAATAAGTCTTAACACTCTCCCAAAGAGTGCAAGATGCACAGTCACCGTGTCTAATGATTCCACATCTGATGCTCTCAAGGCCCTAGCATTATTCACAAAATGACGTAATTACAAATAACATTGTACTGATTATGTTATGTAACAAATTATCCCAAAACTTAGTTAAAACAACAAACATTTATTATCTCATAGTTCTTGTGGGTGCCTCTGGTTTGATGTCTCTCCTAAAGTTTGCATTCAGGTTATAGACCAGGGCTGCAGCCTCACCTGCCTCTGAGAGGATTTGCTTCTAAGCTCACCCATGTCATTGTTGATGGAATTCTCAACTGTTTGGCTGAGGGCCTCATTCAGTCCCTTGTCGGTCACAGGCATCAGTTCCTTGTTACATGGACCTTCCTATGGGGAAGTACACATTATGGTAGCTGGCTTCCACCAAAGCAAGCAAGAGAGTGAGAGGAGCCAGAAAGACAGAAGTCACAGTTTTTTGAAAACCTAATCATAGAAGTCACATCTCATCACGTTAGTATGTTATACTAATTAGAAGTTAATCACTAAGTTCTTTCCACACTGAAGAAAAGGGGATTGCTACAAGGATGTGAATATCATGAGAAGGGGATTATTAGGAGCCATCTTAGCGACTGCCTACCACAAATACTAGCCAATCTCTTTTTAATGAAAGAATATTTTTTCTATATTTCTTAAATACTTAATTTAACCACTTATTCCACAATACCCATAAGATAGAAATGGTTTTTCTTTCATAGGTCTTGCCAAGTCATCAGGTAACTAGCTGCTCTGACACATGTATGCTGGATTGAGACGAGCAGATAAGAGGGAAGAGAGGACAAGGCGAGTTTTCTCAGTGCTAGTGCCGTCTAAACTGAGACTGGAAGGAAAAGTAGGTGATTAGTCAAGGAAGAGGGTGAGGGAAGAGTGTTATAAACAAAGGGAATAACAGGTACATACTAATGCCTGAAGATGAGAAAGAATCAATTTCAATATTAAATATCTATATTCATTCTTCTCGGGTTATTATAGTTTGTGGTTATCCTTCACTTGATCTTAGCCAAAAGGCCGAGAAGCAATAGTTTGTGGTTATTTTTAATGGAGCTCTTTTAAACTGATCAGAATAACTGTTAAGTATTAAATTTATGATTATTTCTGTTTTAGCAAAGTAGTTTTCTTTCTTTTTATTTATTGATTTATTTTGAGACAGGGTCTCACTCTTGCCCAGGCTAGAGTGTTGCAGTGCTATCACAGCTCACTGCAGCCTCAACACCCCAGGCTCAAGTGTTTCTCTTGCCTCAGCCTCCTGAGTAGCTGGGACTACAGGCATGAATCACCATGCTCAGCTAGTTTTTGTTATATTTTTGCAGAGACAAGGTCTTACTATGTTGTCTAGGCTGGTCTCGAATTCCTGTGCTCAAGCGATCCTCCTGTCTTGGCTTCTTAGAGTGCGCAATTACAGGCAGAAGCCACTGCACCCAGCCTCAAAGTAGTTCTCTAGAGGTCTGTCAGGTAAATTGGGCCCAAGAACTCTGAGTTTGTCCTGTCCACATGCACAATGACATTGCCTTCTCTTCTAATTTTGCTTCTGCCTGAGGTGATATCCTAAGGTTCAGCCTACAAAATACTAGGTGCAGCAGATTTAATAACTGTGCATGAGTTTGGTCAACCTCATTAGCCCAACCTGATAATTAAATTCCAATTAAAATATCCCCTGCTCGTGACACACAAAAAAGAAAAAGCAGTGAGGAACAGATTAGATTATTTTGACCTTTTAATTTCCTTTAGGCATTGGGTCTGTAGGTCAATGATTAATATTAACATGCTTTGTGTAATTAACATCAAGTCCCTTGGTAAGTAGGACAGAAATTCTTCATAGTTAGTGTTTTAGAAGGATGCCTGTAATCTCCATTTGCACAAAATAAACTGACATATGATTTTCCAGGAAGGATGTTAGAATAAATGACTATTTATCCAATCGTAGGATAGAGATATATTGTTAGTAGGGAGTATATGTCCATTAAATTGATTGTCTGACTCTGGTTTTTAAACTTTTTATTATGTACAATTTGGAACATACACAAGAATAAACAGAATATAATACTTTACCATCCTGCTCTAACAACCATCAACTTATAATTAATCTTTTGCCACTCACACCTCTAACCTCCTCATATTGTTTTTGAAGCTTATTCTAGCTTATTCCATATAATGTAAAAGAGTATATAAAATCATTTCATCTAAGGATATTCCAGTATATACCTCTGATAGAGAAGCAGTAATTGTTTTAAAACAAAACTACAGTACAATTTCTGTCCTAAAAAAGAACAATAATTTATTGGTATTATAATACTTTTCCTTTATTCTTATTTTTACTTTCTTTTGTAGTGAGATAGATGATAGATAATTAGTGGTTAAATTGGGGGTGATTTTACCCCATAGGGGTCATCTGGTAATGTTTGGAGATATTGTTGTTACCAACTAGGGGGTGCTACTGGCGTCTAGTTGGTAGAAGCGAGGGAAGATGATAAACACACTGGACAGTTCCCCAATAATAAAGAACTGTCTCTTGCAAAATGTCAGTCGTGCTTCTATGGAGAAATTCAGGTAGGCAGACAGATAGATAGACAGACAGATAGGTGAATAGCAGTTACAATGGACAAAAGCTTATACAGAAAAGAGATACAAAATTAGGTGACTTAGGTAGCCACACAAAGGACAAAAATGGATTTATAATTGAAAAGGTGATTCAGAATAGTTATTCCAATTGAGATGTCCCATCATGAAATAGAATTTTATGACTGTTTTAAAGGGATTATCAGTGGCCTATAATTAATTAATGGAACACGTGTTCTGGGTGTAGGTAAAGTAATTCAGAAAAATAGGTTTCTTACTTGGGCAGCAGAGTCAAAGGAAGTAATGAGCAAAATATTTAGTAAATATGAGTAGATTCTGTGTTCTGAAAAAATCTAGAAAAAATTATTTTGGATTCACTAAGCAGTCTGTCACAAATGGCTTTGTTTTATGTAAAACAGCGCTATGGATATTAATGCTTGTGACACATTTTTAAGATGAAAATGAGTATTACTTACTTTAATGTAGACAGAACTATGCTCATTATTCTCCACACAGAACCCCTGGCAATAATTTACCTAGCAGCACAGTAGTTCATGCAGATCAAAGCTGCATTATTTAAGCATGTCCAGGGGGCAGGTTTTAGTTCTGTGGAAAAAAAAAAATATTGGTTTGCTTTAAGGAAAAAAAAATATTGGTTTGCTTCTTGAGAGAAAGCAATGTTTCGCTAACTAGGTGCTTCATGCAAGTCCTACAATATTTAAACTCACACGAATTCCTCCTGTTACCTGGGAAGAACTCCCTTCCTGACGCAAATACTCTAAAATCTGAGGGAAGTATAGAACTGCGAGAAAGCCAGTCTCTTCAAATGAACAGCGATGTATTTTCGTTTAAATTAAACCCGAATGTTAACTAGACTCAGGAAAGGAAATGGCAGAGGAGAGTCTGTCGTTGATATAGAATGTGCCTGCCTGCGTCGGCTCACAGACAAGTGATGAAGTCCAACTCTGAAATTTCAGGCAATTTGTATACCAAGCTCCTCCTTTTCTGCAGTCTTCTTTTCCATTGGTAAAATTCTTTTGCAGGGTCATGTAGGGATCCCACCCCTTCTCTGTGTTTTCACTCTGAAGCTCTACACAACTTTACACCTGAATGAACGCCAAACCTCTGTGGATATATAAAGGGAAGCTTGAGGAGGAATTTCACAGATACAGTGCAGAAGCAGAGGCAAAGGAATTAACCAGCTCTTCAGCCAAGGAAATCCTCTACTCACCATGCTTCCTCCTGCCATTCATTTCTATCTCCTTCCCCTTGCATGCATCCTAATGAAAAGCTGTTTGGCTTTTAAAAATGATGCCACAGAAATCCTTTATTCACATGTGGTTAAACCTGTTCCAGCACACCCCAGCAGCAACAGCACGATGAATCAAGCCAGAAATGGAGGCAGGCATTTCAGTAACACTGGACTGGATCGGAACAGTAAGTGTGTTTTACTTGTACAGGTTTGTTTGTTTTTTTTCTTTTCTGGTAGCATTAGCTCACATTGCTGTAGAATTGTTTTATTGGTAACTAACCTGAACCATATATATTTTGTGAAACAATTTGGGAGTAATCTGCCGCATGCGTAGGCTGGCATTCTTCCCTATGTAGTGATTTTAAAGTTAACCTAACTAAAAGAGTGGTTTAATAATGCAAGCACAGAGTGAAGTTTTATCAAACATCCACAAACAAAACATTTCCAGGAATTAAACTATGGTTCTGTCAAAATCATGCAAAATGAGAGTTTTAAAAAGTATTGTTTTAGATAGCTCAAGTTCTGGTTGTTTTGTCAATTTATTTCAGGGCGTATGCAATTTTGGTAAAGTGTATAAAGGTAGCTAACATGTATTATTAGTTACCATCCACAAATACATATAGGGAATCACAAAGGAAAAAAGGAAGCTTCCAGGAGAAAAAATTTGTTTACATTGGATTTCTAAAATATGCCTAGTGAGATAGTCAAAAGTTTTGATGAAGCTCAATATAAAAGAGGGATAAACTAAAAATTTTAGAGAATCATATTTTTCTAAACTAATTCCTTGTTGTCCCATTCAAAATTTAGATAATTGTATATTTCTGTGACAGACTGGGGACTTTTTTGTAACTTAAGAGATTTAAAACAACAGCTTAGTTGACACACTAATTGACCACTGGTTAGGGGGATTCAAATTTCCCCTAACTTTTATTTCCATCTTTTCCTTTAGAAGAGGCCACATGCTAATAATCAGGTTTTAAGAGAGAGAGAGAAAGAGAGAGAGAGAGAGAAAGAGAAACAGTGAACAGGAAATCTTACACAAATCTTTTGCCTCTCCTTCTTCACTCCATTCAACTACGAAAAGTAGTTTTGACCTTTGAAAAGTCAAACCAAATATGACTGTTAATGTCTAAGAAAGCTAAGATGTTTTAACTTTCATGAAGATGGTTGCTTTTAAGTACACAGGACATATCTGATTATTATTAGATTACTGTGCAATGTGGTGGGTATTCGTTGTCAATGAACTGTCACTGCAAAAATGCCAAATCTGTATATACACAGGAACAGAAAGCTTGACAAGTGGAAATTATTTCTGGCTGTTTCCAGGTGCATTCCTGAGGCAGCTGCAGGAAGGTGAGCTGGAGGCAGAATCAGGCACGCTGAGCACACTGTCCAACCAAACAATTTACGCTTTACATTTTAATCCCACAATTCTAGATTTCTATGCATGCATGTGTATGTAAGTAAGTTTTTACGCAAATGTCACGTTCCCCTTAAGCTATATCTCTTACCTCAGAAGTACTAGGATACAGAGATGAAGTGAAACTCCTGATTCAGTTCTACTTTGACTTAGCTTTCAGTACTCTTTGTAGAACCACTTCAGTGTCCCTTATCATTTCTATTTGTAAAATGTCAGCAGCCTGCACTTTTAAACATCCTTTTTTTTTTCCTGGTTGGCAAGCCTTGATTTCTTTTCAAGCTTGTTATAGGCAATTCTCCTCAAGTTTAGATAACAAAGCAAGGGTAAGGAAAACTTAAAATATTTAAAGATTAATTTTTGCTTTAATTACATAAGGCATGTAACAAGAAACAGCCAATTAGAGAACATACCTATCAAATCCAAATAACTAAAACAAAAAGTTTGCCATGACCAATATTCAGGAAATGAACACCGTGGTTCCTTTTGCAGTTGTAAATCAGACATGTTAGGCATTTTTCTGCCATAAAATTCATGGAAATGTAGCCAAGTTGTTATGGCAACCATACGTTCCTGATTTAGGGGCTTTTATATTCTTCGAATCTTGAGTTGTAGTGGCATTTTGCATTTCAAACATCTTACTGTTTGTATTTTTTAAAAGATAGTTTGGGAATTTATGTTTAAAACATAGTTATTAAGTTTGATATGCAAAATGTCAGATGTTGTACACATATGCATGTATGAGTCTCTGCAGCGAAAGTCTAAAATTGAAATAAAATATTACTGAGAGCATATGCATTATACACAATATTTCAATGGCCCTACCACATTCTTTTCAACAGATTTTTTAAAAGCCTAATTGAAAGCACTTGCAGACATTAACCAATATGACCCTTGAGAAAGAGAATATTAAAGTATACTCTTTTAACTCATTGAATAACGAATATTTACACATAAATGGAAGAGCTGCTAACCCCTTATTGGAGAGTGAGACTAAGAAAATTGGATTTTCAAACACTCTAATAAGCAATCAGCTAATGATATATATAAAAAAAATCGGGCCTACATTTTTTTTCCCAAAAAAGTTATAGCCATGTAAACTGATGATTTTCATGAAAGTGTCTCTATCCTATCCAGGCAGATTGTTTTCATTGTGAAAATAAAGTAGGTGCTCACTTTCTATTTGGCAATTTTCTATCATTTGGCTATTATTTTTGTCATTGCGGAGCACTTTTTAAAAGGTCTTCGTTTGCATTTTTGTCTCTGATGCACATTCTTTTTTGTTTCCTGCAGCTCGGGTTCAAGTGGGTTGCCGGGAACTGCGTTCCACTAAATACATCTCTGATGGCCAGTGCACCAGCATCAGCCCTCTGAAGGAGCTGGTGTGTGCTGGTGAGTGCTTGCCCCTGCCAGTGCTCCCTAACTGGATTGGAGGAGGCTATGGAACAAAGTACTGGAGCAGGAGGAGCTCCCAGGAATGGCGGTGTGTCAATGACAAAACCCGTACCCAGAGAATCCAGCTGCAGTGCCAAGATGGCAGCACACGCACCTACAAAATCACAGTAGTCACTGCCTGCAAGTGCAAGAGGTACACCCGGCAGCACAACGAGTCCAGTCACAACTTTGAGAGCATGTCACCTGCCAAGCCCGTCCAGCATCACAGAGAGCGGAAAAGAGCCAGCAAATCCAGCAAGCACAGCATGAGTTAGAACTCAGACTCCCATAACTAGACTTACTAGTAACCATCTGCTTTACAGATTTGATTGCTTGGAAAACTCAAGCCTGCCATTGCTATTTTCTCACTTGAAAGTATATGCTTTCTGCTTTGATCAAACCCAGCAAGCTGTCTTAAGTATCAGGACCTTCTTTGGGAATAGTTTTTCCTTTTCAAGTTTTTCAAGATGTAGGTATATCCATGAATGCAATTTGCATTTAAATTCCACGTATCCTGTAGTTTTAATTCCTCATTGTTCTTAAAAGACTGTTGATACTATACACATCAGTGAATCATTATATTTTAAAACAGAAAAGGGATTCTCAGATACCCTCCATCTACTGGCCCATCCCATATCCTAAACAAAACCCCTTCAAAACGGAAAGGTTAAAAAAAAATTGTTGTCATGAATCTTCGCAGTAACATTTCAGAAAGGTGCTTTTTTGGTACTCTTCATGGGAACAGTTTAGCAGCCATGAGTGATCTTCCTTTGAAAGAGAATGAAAGACCTTGTGACATTTCACTTCAAAAATAAGCCCTGTAGCTCTTTACAGTTGCATAGTATGAAATTATACCCTGCATGCTGACCCTTGCTTGGAATGGAATGCCAGAAATGCATGGCAGCGGCTAATAAGTAAAGCTGATTAACTATTTATTTGTCAATGTTATTATTTAATGAGCTTTCACATGTGATTTTTTTTCAAAATGTTAATTTTTTAATGTTTTGGAACTTTTTCATGGACCTAAATATTTTCCTATATGACTTGTGGTTGACCTTGAAATATGAAAATACATGTTGTAGATATGTAAAATGATTATTTTACTCTCCTTATTACATATATGTTCATGGTGAACTTTATCAATAGTATGGATCTTTTTAAATCAATAAGATGCTTTGTAAAGTTGAAATACGTAATACTTTCTTGTTTAATCTGTGCAATCAGAAGGTGTTTTGACCTTCAATTCAACTGGTTTCTTTTAACAAAAATAAACACTGCTAAAAGTTATTGTCGTTGCCTTTAACATGTATAAAGGGTGCAAAAACTGTAGAATAAATGTGTAAGGGTAATTGCTTTTTTGTTTTCTAAGTCACATTCAAGCTTTGACAGAAGTATCTATTCTAAGAGAGGAGAGAGAGGGAGACATGGAGTCCACCTCTTCAGTAAATGGGAGGTTGCAAAACTTGGGTGTCAATCCAGCAATGAGTAGTCATGAGAATATCAAATTTACATACACCAGTGGATGCCAAGTCTGCTGCTCATTATAATCACCTGGGGGAGATATTATGAGACCCAGTGCCCAGGTTTTCATCCACATTACATCAGAATTTCTTGGGGTAGTGCTCAAATATCAGTAGGTTTTAAAGTTTTCCAGATGATCTCAATGTACAGCTAAATTTGAGAAAGGAAGGAATTGTGAAGAAATCAATATCTTATGTTGGAGAACATTGAATACTATTGTATGGCCCACAAACCGAAAACATGAAATAAAAAAAGGAAACAAAAGCTAATTTTTCAGTGTTTTCAATGTTGGCATGTTGTTATATTAAGCCACATAGTTTCTTGAAGCAGATTATACAGTTGAAGGACGGTTGTGTCAATTCAATCAAATGATTGACTTCATCACTCCAAATGAAGAAAACCAAAGAGGCTCATGATGTATTGGTAATATTTCCTGGGTTTTGCCTTTTGGGATGCTGAGCATGAAAGACTCCTTAGCACTTTTTTTGTAGTAGATTGTTCTTTTTGTAATTACAAGTCTGAAAATCACATGTAAATTACATATAGCATACTAAGCTAAACAAGAACATTAATATTGTTGCTTCCCTGTGAGAAGTAGAAGCATCTAAAAAGAACCTTTAGATTTTATAATAATGCTAACTGTTATACCACCAAATAAAGAAACAAATCATAGCCTACTACTGATTTCTCTTTCAGTCTTAATAAGCATCTTAAATTACTTCATATTATATCATCATATTACTACATGAAAAATTCATAATAAATATAGGTTGAATATACCAAATATGTCTTGTTTCATATGTCTAATTTACCTGTCCATCCTCTATGTGGGATATTTAAGATAACACAGAAAACTTCAGATAGACACTTTGGCCATTTCTTCCTTCTCAATAAGACAGCACCTTTTACAGAAGACCTTAGAGATGGTCTCAAGAATTAGTGTGCCTTAAGATCTGAGGCATAAAAACGACTTGATCTGACAACAGCTTTTCACAATCAAGAAGACTATGTTGTTGTGTTTTACTAAAACAAAGGTTTTGGTGATAATAAAATGCTAAAATCTTCAGTGATTTGATTCCTAATAGTGTATTAGCAAATGGACCATAAATATACAAAGAAAAAAGAAATGTAATAAAAGAAGCTTATAAATAAGACTTCTGTAGTCTCTGCTAAGTTTAAAATTGGATCTATTTCTAATGATCACATTCAATTACTGATCTGTTTCAGGCCATGTTACATTGATGATGCATTCATTGTATCATCTTTAACATCAAATGACAGGAAAAGGTCAGCAGTCGATAAGAAAGGCCTGGAATAAAATCAGTGTCTCAGTGAAGTAAAAATTAAAAGCCAAAAGAAAGAATAACTTTCTAGTTATTATTTTAAAATACTAAAAATCATATGTGTTTCAACTGCTAAATATCTTTTGTGTTTTACTTTCAGTTAACTCATGTGTTCCAATCTGATAAACTGCCTAATTTTACTATCACCTTAGTAACTGTCATCTCAAAATGGTAGATTATGATAATTTTAGCATATTCTTACCTCTAGTTTACATTCATAAAATCTATCCATGAAATGATAGAAATTTAGAGGTGTTCTTAATTAAATTTAATAAGCATATTAAATTTAATGAATTATTAATTTATTAAATTTACTTTGGCCACTATACATCACAGATATCTTCAAATGGTTTCACAGACACATAGACAAATGAATAGACATAAATATATTGATGTTTATAGATAAGTGTACATTGACATATATATCAATAATAAGAATGAAAGAAAAATTAATAGCATATACACAAATGACTAATATATAGTATGCTAGACTTAAGCCAAACACGGACATATAACCTTTAAAAATATCTATTTGCAGGCTGAGCACTGTGGTGCACACCTGTAATCCCAGCACTTTGGAAGGCTGAGGCAGGCGGATCACTTGAGGCCAGGATTTCGAGACCAGCCTGACCAACGTGGTGAAACCCCGTCTCTACAAAAATACAAAAATTAGTTGGGCATGGTGGCATATGCCTGTAATCCCAGCTACTCGGGAGGCTGAGGCACGAGAGTCGCTTGAACCCGGGAGGTGGAAGTTGCAGTGAGCCAAGATCACCACTGCACTCCAGCCTGGGCAACAGAGCGAGACTCATCTCAAAAAAAAAAAGAAACACATATATATATATATATACACACACACACACACACATATATATACACACACACATATATATGTATATTTGCAAAAAAGTTAATATTTTAACTACAGATCATTTATATTTATTAATTTGTGTTAGTTACAACCAACCAATAACTGGCAACACGCTGCTGGCCATGTTTATTTTACTATATATTTTTTGAAAAGCAACCAAAATTAGAATGTGTATGTTAAATAAAAGACACTGAGTCTTAATTCATTTCTGCTCTATTATCAAATGAGTAAGGTT
The DNA here is from genome assembly GCF_008728515.1 of Papio anubis. Lineage (NCBI taxonomy): Eukaryota > Metazoa > Chordata > Mammalia > Primates > Cercopithecidae > Papio > Papio anubis. Next base: position 86,665,706 of record NC_044979.1, on the reverse strand, counting down.
TTGCCAGGAGATCTTGCAGTATCATCCAGCCTATAAATCACTATTGAATATCTACTATACTGTTAAAATGTGGTTTTTACTATGTAACATAATCTGTTTACTGAGCACGATGTTTTTAATAGATGCTCAGTGGAATAGTTATATTAAGAAGTCATGAGTAGAGAGAATAATATTTAGCAGCAGCCAAATCAGAAAACTTCCAAATTTCTGAATAAAATTAAAACTTTTCAAAGCTTAAATTTAGTATGTTGCAAATTTCTCAATTTGCAGTCATCATGAAATTTTAGATATCGAAATATAATTCATTATATTTGGAATTAAAACATGATTTAGATTTAACTCTGAAAAGTACTTTTTAATCTTAAAATGAAAATTCACTCCATGCCCTAAATTCAGCATTTATATGCTTTATATGATCATATCATACTAATAAAAAATGAAATGTATGGCAAGGTTTTGATGGAATCCTTGAAGATACTGAGAAGCAGTTCAGCGGGGAGATGACTTAGGATGCTCAGTGTGAGAAAGCAGCATTCTCTTGTTAGAATGTTTCCTTCCCTCAAAGGCAGATGGAGATGACTCTCATCTTGGTTTCATTGGAACCTACTAAAATATAGCTCTATGTTGAATGGAAATGAGTCTAGATTTGTGAACTAGGTAGACATTTGGTCACCAGAAATCTCTGTTGCATCCGCAAAGAGACTCACTGAAATAGATATCCCAAAAGACACTGTGTTTGTCAGTATCATTTTGAGTTCCACTGGTGCATCATTCTTAATGTAATAGCTAATTTCACATTTGGTGCATTTTCCTGCATATTTCGCAAATTGTCTTGAAGAGCTATAGGGTAACAACTACTGAGGAATTTTGAAATCTCAAAGAGAAAATGTTTTGGTTTTCAGGTTCAAGAATTGATTAAAATGAATTAATACCAAACTGAATGCATAATTATTTCCAGAGCAAACTAAACTGAGTTTATCATCTGCATTTGGGTCACTTGCTGAAAGATTTATTTTTTGTTAATTAGCAAGACAGTTTGGGAGATTTCCTGTGAAAAAACTTAAAATATTTACCTCTAACTTAAGTAACTGCAAACCAAGGGTCACTTTGTATTACTGATTTCATCTTTAGGAATGGGATTAGGTACTTACATCTGAGACAGATGTCTAAATTGAATGGCATTATCAGTGGCACAGACATAGTAAACCAAAGTTTATTGTCATTAAAACTGATTAAGAGTTTGATATGCGTGTTACCTGACTTCAAACTATACTGCAAAGCTACAGTAACCGAAACAGCGTGGTACGGGTACAAAAACAGGCACATAGACCAATAGAACAGAATAGAGAGCCCAGAAATAAGGTCACACATCCACGACCATCTGATCTTTGATAAAGCTGACAAAAACAAGCAATGGGGAAAAGACTCCCTATTCAGTAAATGGTGCTGGGATAACTGTTTAGCCATACGCAGAAGAGTGAAGAATGGGCCCCTTCCTCATACCATACACAAAAATCAACTTAAGATGGATTAAAGCCTTAAATGCAAAACCCAAAACTATAAAAACCCTGGCAGACAACCTAGACAATACCATCCTGGACACAGCAATGGGCAAATATTTCATGACAAACACACTAAAAGCAATCACAAAAAAGCAAAAATTGACAAGTGAGATCTAATTAAACTTAACAGCATCTGCACAGCAAAAGAAACTTTCAACAGAGTAACCAGACAAACTATAGAATGGGAGAAAATATTTGCAAACTACTCATCTGACAAAGGTCTAATATCCAGCATCTATAAGGAACATTAACAAATTTACAAGAGAAAAGCAAACAGCCCCATTGAAATAAATGAAGAGACATTTCTCATAGGAAGATATCCATGCAGCCAACAAGCATATGAAAAAAAGCTCGATATCACTGATCATTAGAGAAATGCAAATGAAAACCACAATGAGATAACATCTCACACCAACCAGAATGGCTATTATTAAAAAGTTAAAAAATAACCGATTGCTATTTTTGAGGTTGTGGAGAAAAGGGAACACTTATACACTGTTGGTGGGAGTGTAAATTAGTTCAACCATTGTGGAAAGCACTACGATGATTCCACATAGAGCTAAAAGCTGAACTACCACTAGACCCAGCAATGCCATTACTGGGTATATACCCAGAGGAATATAAATCTTTCTACCATAAAGATACATGCATGCAAACATTCATTGCAGCACTATTCACAATAGCAAAAACATGGAATCAATCTAAATGCCCATCAATGACAGATTGGATAAAGAAAATGTGGTACATATATACCATGGAACACTATGCAGCCATAAAAAAGAACAAAATCATGTCTTTTGCAGGAACATGGATGGAGCTGTAGGATATTATCCTTAGCAAACTAATGCAGGAACAGAAACCCAAATACCGCGTGTTCTTACCTATATGTGGGAGTTAAATGATAAGAACTTATGAACACAAAGAAAGAAACAACAGACACTGGGGTCTGCTTGAGTAGGGAGGGTGGGAGAAGGGAGAGGAGTAGAAAAGATAACTATTGGGTACTTGGCTTAATACCTGGGTGATTAAATAATCTGTACAACAAACCCCTATGACACATGTTTATCTATGTAACAAATCTTCACATGTACTTCCAAACCTAAAATAAATGTCAAAAAACGCCCCCAAAACAAAAAACAAACGGACAAAAAAAGACCTTGATATGGCTTAAACATAAGTTACTATAAAAATATAGGCATCATGATTTTCAGAAGAAATAAATTTCTTTTTAAAGATTTGTCTTTAAATTCATAGAAATTAAAAAAATTTTATCTTACAACATCGGCAAATTTGTCACAAAACGATCATTCAATTCCTTTTATTCATTGAGATGTTAACCCAAATTTGGCATTCAATGACAGGCTAAAACACTGAACCCAGGCATCCACTAACCAGCACTTTTAAACAATCCTTTACAATCTTTAATCAACGCTATATTTTATATTAGTTTACCACTTTTACTGACCTGAACTTCCTGTATTATTGTTTGCTTTACTTCCTCCCTCACTTTTCAAATATGTTTTATAAGTTATAACATAATTTCTTTGCTTTTCTTGGTTTACTTTCTAAAGCTCAAAGGGCTTTATAAAACTTTTTTGCTTCAAATTTATTTATTGTAAACCTAAGACAAAAAAATTGCAAAATGCATTTAATAATCTAGTGAAGGATTGCTACTTTGCCTGTTCATTGACACTATCTTTCCTAAGGTTGATTAATTTGCCTACTTTTGTTTTTTTTGAGATGGAGTTTTGCTCTTGTTGCCCAGGCTGGAGTGCAATGGCGCAATCTTGGCTCACCGCAACCTCCACCTCCCGAGTTCAAGTGATTCTCCTGCCTCAGCCTCCAGAGTAGCTGGGATTACAGGCATGTGCCACCATGCCTGGCTAATTTTGTATTTTTAGTAGAGACAGCGTTTCTCCATGTTGGTCAAGCTGGTCTCGAACTCCTGACCTCAAATGATCCACCCACCTTAGCCTCCCAAAGTGCTGGGATTACAGGCGTGAGCCACTGAGCCCGCCCTTTGTCTACTTTTTATACTAACAACAGTTTACATTTAATCTTTGACTGAGTTTGACATTTAAAAAATAATAAACAAAGTTTTCAATTGGAATCATCTGCAATTTTGTAATGTAGTAACTTTATACAAGAGACTTTCAAGACATGTGAACTTGGAAACAGAAGATCTGGGATCTGGATTAGACTCTGCGGCTCCTAATTTGTTGGGTGAATTTACACTTGTTTATTCAGCTTCGTAAAGCTTCACTTACTTCATTTGTAAATTAAGAGAGTTGAACTAGATAATGTCTAAAGTATCTTCCCTCTGAAATATTCACATTCTATTGTCTTAAACAATATGGTCATATTTACAGTCACAGTGACATACACAAAGGCAGATGTGATTTATGCTACTCTCTACTTTTGATTCTGTCCCCAGCTCACTCAAATGTGAACTTTTGCAATAACATTTTGGTCAAACTTGTTATGGAAGTTGACATGGGCTATCATAACCAATAAGACAGGCAGTATAGAATGAAAGTGGAGACCCAGCTTCAGGAGGGCTAAGACTGTAGCTTGTTATCAGGCATTTCCTACTCTTAGTCCAAACTTGATCCAACACCAGGAAAATGTTAAGGATCTGGGAGAAGGTGAGGAAACTCTGTACAAAACAGATTAGGATTTTTCTCTGTTAAAAAACTCTATTACTACTCTATTACTTCTTCCCTTCTAGAGAAAATAACAAAAGGTGGCTGGAACATATAATGAGAATTGGGTTTTATTTTAAAATAATGATGTTATATTTTGTTGAAAGTTTTTATTTTAAAAATTATATTACATATTATAGGTGAGATAGTGATACTTCTAGTCCATATATTTTATAATATCTGAAATTCATTCATTAATCTACTTCTTTATTTAGTAATTGTTAAAAATCTAGTCTGTGTCTTTTAGGTTCTAAGAACACATTGGTGTACAAAAGGCAATCCGATTAGGGAACAAATGTTCTGTTGCAAAATGTAAAGACAAATACATATAATCCCATTATTGAGCAAAATTCATATGTGTAATTGCTATGATCCATCACCTAAATTGTACTATCTGGACTTAAAACAAGAAGAGTATATTTCAGAAGGTATTGCTAATATCCCCACAAATATTTGAGATAAACCACAGGAAATAATAATAAGCAAAGTGGGAAAAAATTTTATTTTAAAAATTAATTTAATTTAATTTAATTTTAGATTCATGGGGTACACGTACATGTTTGTTACATGTATGTGTATATTGCATACTGCTGGGGATTGGGCTTCTAGGATACCCGTTATCCAGATAGTGAACATTGTACATCTTCCTTTATGATTGTAAAGCCTGTCAAATAGAGCTGCACCTTTATTTGTAAGCAGACAAAATCTTAGCACTAACTTCTTGAAAAGGACCTATCTTCTTGTTTCAAATTGTTAGAAATTTTATAGAGATCTTTCCCTTTGATTATTAATTATTCATGTGCTCATAAGTTGCTTTTTTGCAGTCCATCTTCTTCTAAATATTCATATTAAAGATAAAAATTCCTGTTTCATGTTAGTTTCCATGTATGAGGTGAAGCCATTTCATTGCTAAAGATAGCATAAGTTTAAAGGCAATAGTTGTAGAAAAATTAAACTATCAAAATATGTAAAGACGGGTCCATCTGGGCCACTAAATATTGCTTGTATCCATTATTTAAAAAGATACTTTAAATTAATTATACACTTCCCGAATAATGGTATTGTAATCAATTTGCTCTGCAGGGGGGCCTGTGATGATAGAATGATCTGCCTGGCTGCATATGGTAAGGTCCCAGGAAAGCAATCTCCAATAATATGGAAAATTTTATGGATTACATTGGATGATTGCAATGCTATCATGTAAGCCATGCTGTTATTTTACAAGTTACACTGGTTCTCAGCTATTAACATATGTTTGAGGGCCATAATTTTTTTAAAGACTTGAATTGCATTTGTGTAAATATATATTATATCCCCATTCCTCAATCCATATAATGGGGGGAAAATCCAAGAAAATGCCTCCAGCAGATGTTGGAGCTGGAACAAGGCTCTTTTTTGATCATTGTGTTCTTTTAGAGTTAAGACATTTATGATTCAGTAATATTATTAAACCAAAACAGGTGTGGTTACCGGACATTCCAGGTTAAGACTTTTTCTGTTGTGTTTTACTCTCTCTTTCATTATCAGTAGTAATGACAGGCATGTTCAATGGGAAGATGACCATGATACCAAGCAGCTGTATGTTAAGCTGAAGTGAAGAGCTGGGAAATGCTGATAACAGGAAAAAAAGACTTTTAAGGATGCACAATCAACACGATAGAATAGCCCTGGAATGAGTGCTGAAAAGCCACAGTCCGTGAGGACTGCTGCCCAGAGTAGGAGCCTTCAAATCCTGTAATTTCAAGGCTATCCAAAGACCTGCTGCTCTCTTTTCCTGGCTAAGAAACAAAACAAAACATCCCTTTGCAGCTCTTCCATAACTACAGATACCTAATTTCTACCATTAAAATATTATTTTTATTATTTGAAATTTTTGATTCCTCTCACATACAAACATCTCTGGAAGAGAAGACACATTAAGACAAGGTTTGCAAACTCAGTACCTACTCAGACCAATAGGCTGGGAGTAAGGCAAGGCAAAATGGTGGAGACTGTAGAAAAGCTGCATAAACAGCTCCAAATCTACTCCTAGACACAGCCAAATACCCTCATAGATCCAAATCTTTTATATAAATTTTACCAATTTTTAAATGTTAGTCGCAAATTTTAAAAATATCCTATACCTGCCAAACTCTACATATCTTCCGATTTGCTGGGTTAGTTGAAGCTGTCCTATGGGCTGTATGGGGCTACTTAAATCATCTCTCAGAAGTTAGGAGAGCAGCATGCTAATCTCAAGTCTGCTCTCCTGAAGGGCCTTGGAAGATTCAGCTAAAATGTAAGCTTCCTGAAATCTGAGTTGACATCTCTATTTTAGTTAGTATTCCAAAATGAAACAGAAGGCACACTCAGAATAAGTTAGGGAGGGCTTATTTACAAGGAAACTAATCATAAAATTCTGGATGGGGAAAGCGCAGGGCAGAGCACAGAAGCCCAGGGCCAGCAACAGCAAAGCTGTCACCACCCCAAGCCCTACAAAAATGAGGGAGGAGTTGAGGTGATACCTGGAAGGTGAGAGCACACAGGGAGAGAAGCAGTGGGCTGTGCTCAGTCTTAGTCAGTCAGAGGAACCTACAAAGCGAGGGGGCCAGGGGAGTAATAACTTTGTCACTTTCCTTCCTTCTTCCAGTTGACCTCCTGCCAGAGCTCCCCCTTGGCTGGGAACTGGTGAATGTAACCCCTACAGATCAGCCTTGGGCTTACCTTTCTTTGCAACATCTGAAAGAGTGTATTGCATTTAGCTGGCATTAAATTATTATAGAATCTCTTGTTTTATTTTGTTTTTCATTTGAAAAGGTAGATATTAAAATGCCCTCCAAGGACCCTTTCAACATCAGTCTTCCCAATTCATTACTTTATACTTGAGATGAGGATCTGAAAGAGAGAAATTTGGGAGAAATTCTGAGAGCTTTGAATGTCTTACTCTTGAGGTCAGTTATCATGTACTTCAAGAAACAAATAAACCTAAATTAAAGCCAAAAAAGACATGAAAACTGAGGACTTTTTTTTTTTTTTTTTTTTTCACGGTATCGTCAGGTAGCCTATGAAAAACAGGAGAATGTTAAGCATAGATCCCTATATACTCTGAGGATTTTTCACATGTTTACATTCTGGAGTCAGGATAGAGTTTGGCTGTTTGGAGAGGGTGTTTTTATTTCTGTTTTAGGGATAGGTGTCTTGCTATGTTGTCCAAGCTGGTCTCAAACTCCTAGGCTCAAGTGATCTTCCTGCTTTAGCCTCTCCAGTAGCTGAGACTACAGGTATGAGCCACCACATCTGGCGGCTGTTTGTTTTTGTTATTAATGTTGTTAGATGTTTTAATAACAACCATGTCATTAGAATATGCAGTGATTCATGAATGATTAAATGCACAATTTCTATTTGAGGGTTTATTTCAAAATGGTCACTTAAGCTTTGGAACAAGACATTAATTGAATAGAAACAATATACTTTATAAACCATGAAAAATTAACTGAGAACAATGACCCATCAACTATGTTAATGCTCACCAAAAGGCATTATCTAGAACACAAATAAATACTATGCTAGGCTTTTTCCTCATCCTTAGAAAAGAAAAAGAAAGCGTTTGAATTTTGCAGCTTTGAAGTTTGGCTACCATTGTAGTCCATGGTGAGAGTAAAAAGGCAGAACTAAAACTTTAGGGTGGAAGGTTTATGACTTAGAGGTAGGGTAGCTGCTTGACTCCTACATGATTTCAAAACATGTAACTGTAACCCATTCACTTTGTAGCCCCCAGCAGTCATCAGCATGACCCATGTACCACACAAAGTTGTAGAAGGACATCACTAGGGTTCCACATGCAGCTGGTCTCCTCCTGTGGGACACTGATGATCATATCAGTTTCAGAGTGGGACAGATCCAGGGAATGATGACAGCAGTGTGCCAAGCCACTTTAGATACACATCAAAGCCAATCTTGAAACTTGGCATAGGTGTAGAATGATGGGAAATGAAGCACGCGGCTTTCAGCATTTCAAAGACTCACTCTGAGGGGAAAGTGCTGCATAGATAAAAGACGATGAGACAGAATGAACAGCTGTGCCAGGCTTTGCTTCGTGGTTACACTGCCGAGCAGTCTTTAGATGTACAAAGGATAAAAAGCACTGCCAACTTTGCAATTTCTTCTTCACCTACATCTGATTGCGTAGAAATAACAACTCTGTAACTGGAATAGTTCCCTTTTCCTCTTATTCCACTCCCTTAACTTGAAAGGCCATATGTTAAGCTTAATCCATTTATGGTAATATTACTTGTTCCAAATAAAGGCTCTAGAATGCTGGAATGTTAGGAATGGGAACACACACGCAAAGTTTAGATGAGAAATTCATGGAAACGTTACTTGTATTTTATTTGGCATATTACTAGATAGTAGTGCATAGTTGTGAAGAGTATAGGTACTGAAGCCAGATACCTGGATTTGAATCCTGACCTCGCCACTTAATAGTTGATTACTTTGAGCAATATATGCCTGAATTTCCTCATCCATAGAAGGGATAATTATGTCTACCTTAGAAGAGTTAACATTTGTAAGAGCTCATATCATTAGCTTTTACTGCTATTATTATTATGTGTCTTAAGTTGAGATTAGCTATTTGAGCGAGGGAAAATGTCCACTTGAATAGGGAGTTTATCTTCTCCAAGTCCTGGCTGCAGAAAGTAGGCTCAGAGCAGGATAGTGAGAAGCAGAGGAAAGAAGGAAGAGTTCAAAAGAGAGGAAGATTTGAGGTGAAATCCTGAAGTATCTTTTGGAGGACATTCTGGACTGATCTTTTTAATTTTAAATAAAGATAAAAAGCTTTGGCTTTGTGTTAGTTTTCAAAGAGGGAGTTTTTCTTTTACTGTAACCATACCTTTATTTATTCTTTTTTTGAATCATCTTAAGCTTGCTTTTCTTGGCTATGTTGTCATTTTCCATTTATTTCATGTATTTGTGTAACACAAAAATTGATATAAGAAACATTTTTACACATTTATTCTTTTACTGTACTTGCTTACTTTACCAGTGTATCACTTCAGGGCTCACCCTCTTGTCTGTTTCTTCTACAAAAGAAACAAATGCAGCTTCATTCCTGTTTTTTTATAATGCCAACAAAATATATTAATCCAATCCTAAATGTTCATATTATTGCTTTATTCTGTTTTTTCTTTTCCTTTTATTATTCATGTTAACTGATGGGTTGTTACTCCCTAAGGTCAGTGTTTAATTATTTTAAACAAGCTCTTCCCAAGAAAAAAGGAATTTTGAGCACCTCTCCCCATGTATCTTTTATTCATTTATTTATAATTACATAACCATATTAATTTATGTACATTATGAAATACACATTTAAAAACAGATATAGAATAAGACAAAATTGAATACAAATTTTCTCCCTACATTTCAATAATTTATTAAAGCTTAAAAAATAACAGTGATACTGAAGTGGTCTAAATGTCTGTGTCCCCCCAAAATTCATACATTAAAATTGAATCCCCAATGTGATAGTAGTAGGAAATAGGGCCTATGGGAGGTGATTAGGTTAGGAGGGCTCTAACCTCATGAATGGGTTTACTGAACTTATAAAACAGACTCCAGAGAGCTAGCTATTCCCTTCAGTCATGTGAGGACAACTAGAGGTTCCATCCGTGGGGAACAGGCCTTCACCAGACATCAAATTTGCTAGTGCAGATTTTATCTTAGACTTCCCAGCATCCAGAACTGTGAGAAATAAATGTTTATTGTTTATAAGTCACCCAGTTTATGGCATTTTGTTATAGCAGCCTGAATAGATTAAGGCAAATATAAAGGAAGAAGAATATGAACAAGTAAACTTGGCTATATTATTTGAAAATAATAAACCACATATAATTTTGGAAAATGCATAAGATTTTATAGTGTCTATCTGAACTATAATTCTAAGCATTTCTGGCACATTTCGCAACTCACTGTTACTACTCCCCTTAAGTGATCTGTGCCGTCAGCACTTGAACAGTACAAATTATAGTTTCCTATAATCACAACCTGATTAATCCTTCCCTTATTTACTAGTTTCTTTGACATATATTTTTCTTCTACAGGCCAAGATGGTTTTATGGAGTAAAATCCAAAAGACAATATGAATGAAAACAAAATATTTAATATCATTCCAAAAGGTGATGGCAAAATTCCAGGGAAATGTTTCCTGCTATATGTGGAAATATATTTTATTCTTAGTGTCACAAGAGGATATTTGGAAGAAGTATAAATAGAGGCTTTGTTGCTAAAGATTCTTTCAGCACAGTTTCCTGGTATAAAGGTGATAAACCATTTTTATACCAGTATACTCTTTATATGCTTGGCAAATTTGCTTGATAGTCTTTAGAAACTTTGTATCCTCAATTAATGGCTGCATTTAATATGAATATTAATCTTTCACTAGTGTCTTTTTTATATTAGAAAAGGAAGAAGGCACACTGGGAACATTAGAAGCTTTGTGTCTATAGATGAAAAAACTTTGTTTCTTTTTTCTTTTCTATACGAGAAATAAGTGTAATTCATAATTTTGAAATCGTATCTAGATTTTTCTTTCCTGTTTTGTGTTTGTTTTCCATAGGAAAACCCATTGTTATGTAAAGATTAAACCAGCTTTGATTAGTATAAACCTTAGAATAGCAATCAGACTCTACTAGAATAGAAATGGAAATATTATTATTATTACTGGATGCCCATATCATCTATTGCCTACATAACATCAGTCACATAATTGAGCTCTTAATTGCACTAGGCTTTAGGTGCAACAATTTTTTCTTTAATTAGATTGGAATTTCTTGGAGGAGTAGACCATGTTTTGCATCATCTCTGCAGCTCTTTAATAATAGGTTGATACCCTCTTAACAAGGAATAATTCTATTCTTGTTTTTCCAAAGCACAGAATCCTCAAGTAGGTGAGGAAGTTGGGGCTGTTGCTTTTGAGACCCTCAGATAGCAAGATGACCAGAAGTGTCATGTCTTATTCTTTCCACCATGGGAAATCTTCCACAAGCCATGGCAAGGAGGCCTGGCTGTAGCTCCACCTTCCTGTTGATGCTGGGCCATGCAGTTAACTCCCGAGTCCTGGTTGGCTGGGATCCCTTTGTAACAGGTGACTGCTAAATAGGCAGTTGTGAATTAATCAATAGGAGGGTTAGGTGTTGGTAAGGTTTGCTAGAAGAGGGAACACAGCATGTGTCAGGGATATCTGAAAAGTCTTTTTCATGTGGATGATATTTTCCCTTATTTTCTTAACATGCTTTCCCAACTTTTTTTCAGGATTATTATCTCAACTTAGTGTGGCATTCCCAATCCTCTACTGTACTTCTTGATTCTGTAATTCAGTCGTTTAGAGAGGTGAAATCAGCATCCCAGGCAGGGTTTTGAAACTCAGACACACGACTAGTTACAGTGCATACACACTGTCTTTTACACAAAGAATCATTGTTTAATAAAACAGAAAAAATCTCAACAATGTGGATAAAACAAAGTAGGTTTTTGTGAACGTCTCATTGATTCATCTTCTCTTTGATATGGTTCTCATACGTCAAAATGGGGTTTTAGGGCTAGTTGAGTCAGGCAGTTATATTACGATTGTTTTACTCCTTTTTTCTTGTTCCTAAGCTTCTTTCAATAATGCTCGTAAATTATTTTGCAAGCCACAGCCAAAAAAGGCATCAATATTGACATATTCTTTTAACTTGATGAACCTTGAGAGAGCTTAGACAAGCTCTTTACTTTAGCTTTGATATAATAATTTAATTTGTTTTTTCTTGAATAAATTGTCTTTTTCCACTCCAAATGGGACCTGAGATTTAATGACCCTTGGCAATGACCTATGGTGAGTAAATAGTTTACTCTTACACAAAATCTAGCTTAATTCTAGAGAGACAGAACATGGCACATAAAATGTGTGAGCAATAAGATCAGAGAAGCAGAAACTGTTCTCAAATTCTATTCCTAACCCCATGTCTGAGCCACAAGTGCTTGATAAAAGTCATTGTTCCACCTCCATTTCTTCATTTTGGTTAAACTGTGTTATTTGTGGAGAAGAATCATGCATATTATTTATTACAATAGGTGATATGACATAGCTGTTATGTGACAGGGACTGTCATATTGGCTGTGGTTAAATTGATTCTGTGTAGTATCAACTGAAATAAATAAAAACAAAGGTAAAATATATCAATTGAAATAGAAATATATTCTAAATTTTTCTATTTCAATTGAAAATAGAAATAGAATGAAATGGAAGAGAAACATACTCTATTTCAACTGCATTATATTTTGACTTTGGTTTTATTTATCAAGACTAAGAGTCCTAAACCTAATACTGAAGGGGGAGGCATAATCTGCAAGAAGAAAAACTTGGTTAAAACCACAGAAAACGATATAGAGATAGCCTGCAATGTGCTTATATGAAGTCTGAGTTCTTAAAATCTTTTCTGAGGAAGGACATTGCCCATAGACAAGGGACCAGGATTGAAAAGAATGCATACCCTATTACTTAGGGCAGTCCTCAAACTGTGCTTTCCAAACCAGAAGCCTCAGTCTCAAGTAAGAACTTGTTTAAAACTCAAATTCTGTGGTTCCTCTCCAGACACAATGAAGCAGAAAGTGATTCTGAAAACAATGTGCTTTAACAACACCTTCAAGTGATTCTGATGACACTTCAAGGTGAGGCCCACTGGCTTAGTGTAAGGCTGGCTAGATACCACGAGCAGGCACCAAATAAGCCATTCACTGGAGGTCCAATATGGCATTGCTCTATCATTAAGGAATGTAGACAACCTGCTTAGCCCTGGGTTTTTGTTTGTTTGCATTTAAAAAAATTAATGAACTTTATTTTTTTTAAAGAGAAATTTTAGATTCAAAGCAAAATCACGGGGAAAGTACACATAGTTCCCTTATACTCTCTTTCCCCTACACACATACAAAACAAAACAAAACAAAACACCCAAAAAACAAAAAAAAACTCCCCCAGGATCAACATCCTGCACCAAAGTGGTACATTTGTTACAATAAATGAAACTACTGAACCTATATTGACACACTACCCTAGGGTTCACTCTTGGTATTATACATTCTATCCCTTTTAGCAAATGTATAATGACATGTGTCCAAAATTTTAGTATCATATGGAATAGTTTCACTTACCTAAAAATCCTCTGTTCACTGCCTATTCAGCCCTCTGTCCCACCTAACTCCTAGCAACTAGTGATCTTTTTACTGTATTCATGCTTTTGTCTTTTCAGCATATAATTGGAAACATAAAGTATGTAGCATTTTTTTAATTGGCTTCTTTCACTGAGTAATATACATTTGTCTCCTCTACGTATTTTCATAGCTTCGTACTTCATTTCTTTTCAGCACTAAGTACTGAAGTACTTTTATTGTGCCAGCTTATTTATTCACTTGCCTACTGAGGACCCCTTGGTTGCTTCCAAGTTTTGGTAATTATGATTAAAGCTACTATAAATATCCACGTGCAGCTCTTTGCATTAACAAAGTTTTCAGTTCATTTGGGTAAATACTAAGGAGTGAGATTAATGGATTTTATGGTAGAAGTATGTTTACTTTTGTAAGAAACTGCCAAACTCTTTTCCAAAGTGGTTGTACTATTTTTGCAATCCCACCAGCAATGAATGAGAGTCTCTGTGGTTCTACATCCTTGTCAGCATTTGGTGTTGTCAGTGTTCTGGATTTTGGCCATTCTAATAATGTGTAGTGGTATCTCAGTATTGTTTTAATTTGCAGTTCCCAAACGATATATGATGTGAAACATTTTTTCATATGCTAATTTGGCATTTGTATATCTTTTTTGGTGAGGTATCTATTCAGATATCTAATTTTCACATTTAAAAAATAGTGGTTGGCTGGGCATGGCGGCTTGTGACTCTAATCCCAGCACTTTGTGAGACGAAGGCAGGTGGATTGCTTGAGCTCATTAGTTTGAGACCAGCCTGGGCAACATGGCAAAACCTTGTCTCCACAAAAAATACAAAAATTAGCCAGGCATGATGGTTGTGCCTGTAGTCCCAGCTACTTGGGAGGCTGAGGTGGGAGGCTGGCCTGAGTCCATGAGGTGGAGGTGGCAGTGAGCTGATATTGTGCCACTGCACTCCAGTCTGGGCAATAGAGCCAGATCTCATCTTAAAAAAAAAAAAAGAGTCGGGGTGGGAGGGGGAATTGTTGTGTTTTTACTGTTGAGTTTTAAGAGTTTTTTGTACATTTTGGGTAACAGTCCTTTATCTGATATTTCGTTTTAGAAAACTATCTCCTCATCTGTAACTTGTCCTCTCATTCTCTTGAAATTGTCTTTCACAGAACAGAAGAAATATTTAATTTTAAGAAACTCTAGTTTATCAGTTATTTCTTTATGGATAGTACCCTTAATGTTGCATCTGAAAAGTCATTACCATATCCTGTGTCTCCTAGGTTTTCTCCTATGTTATTATTTTCCAGCAGTTTTACACTTTTTCATTTTGTATTTAGGTTTGTGGTTCATTTTTGAATTAATTTGTATGAAGGGTGTAAGGTTTGTGTCTAGATTCATTTTTGTCCATGTGCATGTCCAGTTGTTCCAGCATCATTTTTTGAAAACACTATCTTTGCTTCATTTTATTGCCTTTCTTCTTTTGTTAAGGATTAGTCAACTGTATTTATGTAGGTCTATTTCTGGGATCTCTATTTTGTTCCATTGATCTATTTGTCCATTTTTTTTTCACCAAATATAGTCTTGATTACTGTAGCTTTATAATAAATCTGAAGTAAGCTAGTGTCACTCCTCCAATTTTGCTCTTTTCCTTCAATATCTTGTTGGTTATTCTAGGTCTTTTGCCTTTCCATATAAGCCTTAGAATGAGTCTGCCAATATTCACAAAATAACTTGTTGGGATTTTTCCTTTTTTTATGAGAGGGAGTTTCAGGTTTTGCCCTTGTTGCCCAGGCTGAAGTGCAATGGTGCTATCTTGGCTCACTGCAGCCTCCACCTCCCAGGTTCCAGTGATTCTCCTGCCTAAGCCTCCTGCTGCAGATTACAGCTGGGATTGTAGCTGGGATTACAGGTGTCTGCCACCATGGCTGGCTAATTTTTTGTATTTTTAGTAGAGACAACTTTTCACCATGTTGGCCAGACAAGTTTTCACCGTGTTGGCCATGGAACTCCTGACCTCAGGTGATCCATGCACCTTGGCCTCCCAAAGTGTTGGGATTACAGGCATTAGCCACTGCACCTGGCCTCAGGCAAGTGTTTGCCGCTACTTTCAGCCCTGCAATGCATGACAAATGCAGCTATCTCCCAGCACAGCCACTTCTTCCACCCAATCTGCATAATTTTGTTTCTTTTTCTTGTCTTATTGCATTAGCTAGTATTTTCAGTATGATGTTGAAAGAAGCGGTGAGAAGGGGCATCCTTGTTTTGTTCCTGGTTTCGCGGGAAGCAGCGGAGCCACCATTGCCGAGTTATGTTAGCTGGGAGGTGTTCTGTAGATATTTAATCAAGTTAGAAGTCAATTCTTCTAGTTACTTGAGAAGATGATCATAGCTGACGACAATGCTTTTCTACCTGTTGATAGATTTAAGTTTTTTCAGTAAGCCACAGGATAAGTCATTACTGATTAATACAGGAGCTCTTTTGATACATGTGTGATAAATCTCCATTGTTTGTAAGTTATATAATTTTTTATACACGCCAATCAAATTGCTATTTTTTGAGATTTTTGCATATATGTTCATGATTGGTATTGGTCTGCAGCTCTTCCCAACATGCCTGTCCACTTATTTACGTCCCACCCCAAAACCTGTTTGGTCCTGAGCTCCAGCCCACATTCTCTGTAAAACACTAAACCAAATATCTTCTTTAAATAGCAGCTTTTGGTTGTGTAGATTTTCTCTATCGATTTCCTGTTTTCAATTTCATTGATTTCTGTCCTCACTTTTAGGAGTTTCGGATCAAACTCCTAAAAATCAAATATAAAGAAAGGATCCTACAAGCAGCAAGAGAGAAGAAACAACATACAATAGAGGTCCAATATATCTGGATGGTGCGATCTTTCTACCGTTGTCTTTCTAGAGTCTATTATTTTTAATTGGTGACAACTTAATACTGATTCCATATACAAACAAACATGGAAAAACAAAACTGATAAACACTCTACACTTTAAAGTCTTCCCTTTGCTTTTTCACTTTTTGTTGTTTCTCTTTATGTCTCCTTATACTGTCTATGTCTTGTATAAAACTATTTTAGTTTATTATTTTTGATTGGTTCATCATTTGGTCTTTCTACTGAAGTTTAGTAGTTTATACACCACAGCTACAGTGTTATAATATTCCGTATTTTTCTGTGGGCTGACTATTACCAGTGAGTTTTGCACCTTCAGGAGAGAGTGGCATGACATATTTAAAGTGCTGAAGGAAAAAAATGGAAACTAGAATAGTCTATCCAGTGAAAACATTCTTTAAGCATTAAGGAGAAATAAAGACTTTCTCAGACAAACAAAACCTGAGATATTTCATCAATACCTGAACTATCCTACAAGAAATGCTGAAGAGAGTTCTTCAGTCTGAAAGAAAAATAAGTTAATAAGTAAGAAGATACAGAGGGAAAAATACATGAGGCAAAACTGATAAACTGCAACAAGATATAAATGTGATATGCTATTATCATTGGATATTTTAACACACTTTTATCAGAAAAAAATCCACTAGGTAGAAAATCAGTAAGGACATAGATGAACTTAATCAATTTATTGGACTCCTTTATCCAACAGCAACAGCTTATACATTTTTCTCAAGCTAACATGAAAGATTCACCAATATAGACCAGATGGGGGCCATAAAATACACATTAACACATTTAAAAAAAAATAGAAACCATAAAATTCTGCTCTCAGACCACAATGCAATTAAATTAGAAATGAATAACAGAAAGATAGCTGAAAAATCCCAAAATGTTGGAGATTAAACAATATACTTCTAACACGAGTTATAGAAGAAATCTCAAGAGAACTTTAAAAATATTTCAAATTAAATGAAAATAAAAATATAACTTATCAAAATATGTGGGATGGAGTGAAAGCAGTGCTTAGAAGGAAATTTATAGCACTGAATACATATTTTAGGGAAGACAAATTAACTAAAATGAATAATCTAACTTTCTATCTTAGAAAACTAGAAAATGAAGAGGAAATTAAATCCAAAGTAAGCAGGAAAAAAGAAATTAGAAGTGAAGGCAGAAATCAATGAAATTGAAAACAGGAAATCGATAGAGAAAATCTACACAACCAAAAGCTGCTATTTAAAGAAGATATTTTAACAGTTCTGTACAATCTCTTCAAGAATATTGAGGCAGAGAAAATAGTTCTCAACTCATTCTATGAGGCTAGCATGAACATAATATCAAAACCAGACAAACATATGAGAAAACTACAGACCAAATACTATCATGAACATATATGCAAAAATCTCAAAAAAATAGCAAGTTGAATTCAACAATGTATAAAAAAATTATATAACACAACCCAATGGGATTTATCACATGTATCCAAGGCTCACTAACATTTGAAAATCAATTAATATGACTTATCACATCAACAAGCTGAAAAAAACACGTGATCATATCAATAGACGCAGAAAAAGCATTTGACAAAATGCAACATTTATTTATGATAAAACTCTCAGTAAACTAGGAGGAGAGGTGAGCTTCCCCAACTTGATTAAGAATATCTACAGAACACCTCCAGCTAGCATAATATTTAATGGTGAGAACACAGAAAAATACGGAATAGTCAGCACACAGAAAAATACAGAATATTATAACACTGTAGCTGTGGTGTGTAAACTCCTAAATTTCAGTAGAAAGACTAAATGATGAACCAATCAAAAATAATAAACTAAAATAGCTTTCTGAGACATAGACAGTATAATAAGACATAGCAAAACAAACAAAAGTGAAAAAGCGTGCGTGTATTTTAAAGTGTAGAGTTTTTATCGGTTTTATTTTTCCATGTTTGTTTGTATATGGAATCAGTGTTAAGTTGTCACCAATTAAAAATAATGGGCTACAAGACAGCATTGAAAAGTCTGCTGTCAGATATATTGGACCTCTATTGTATGTTGTTTCTTCTCTCTTGTTGCTTTCTTTATATTTGACTTTTAGGAGTTTGATCATTAGAGGCCTTGAGGTAGCCTTCTGTGGGTTAAATCTGCCTGGTGTTAAATCTGCTGTTCTCACACTGCTATAAAGAACTACCTGAGACTTAGGCTTAACAGGAAGCATGACTGGGAGGCCTCAGGAAACTTACTATCATGGCAGAAGGCTAACGGGAAGCAAGTACCTTCTTTACATGGCAGTAGGAGAGAGAGAGGGAGAGAGAGAGCGAGTGAGCCGGGGGGAAGTGTTACACACTTTTAAACCATCAGATCTTGTGAGAACTCACTCACTATCATGAGAACAGCATGGGGTTCAAGCAATTCTTCTGCCTCAGTCTCCTGGGTAGCTGGGACTACAGGTGCTCACCACCATGCCCAGCTAGTTTTTATATTTTTAGTAGAGACAGCGTTTCACCATGTTGGCCAGTCTGGTCTTGAACTCCTGACCTCAAACGGTCCACCCACCTCGGCCTCCCAAAGTGCTAGGATTACAGGTGTGAGCCACTGTGTCTTGCCCTCTGTATCCTCAGCTGTATAATGAGGAGGTAGGAGATTTGAGGTTAAAATGCCTTACTGTGCTAATATATCTATGTTCTATTATGTTATCAAATGAATACTGCTTATTCCTTTAAGAGTCAGCCATTTGAGTAGAAAAAAGCATTCAGTGAGGAGGTCTTTTCTGAAGGGACTAATTATCTAGGGAAAGATTCTGGCAAAATTGTAAAGTGGACTATAAAGTTGTTTTGGCTTCTTACAAGCTTGAAAAGATCAATGAAATGACAATAGTCATTTAGCCACTGTTGACATATCAATTGAGTCGATTCATCTAAGACTTCTTGAGTGCCTACCATGTACTAAGCACTATGACAAGTACAGAAGATACAATTGTGAAGAAAATAGATATAATCCTTCACACATACACTGACGGCAAGGTGGAAATTGGTTTTCCCACTTTGGAAAATGGTTTGGCATATCTACTGAAAGCGAACATATGCATACTCTATGACTCAACAATTCCACTGCTAATACACACCACAGAGATGTATATTATTATGTTCACCAAAAACATATACTTTTAATGAACATATATTTATAGCATTATGTGGAATAATTCTAACTGGAAATAACCCAATAGAATGGATAAGTAAATGGGGGTATATTTATACACAGTAATATCATAGAGCATAAGAATGAATGATTTATGACTACCCCAATAATATGAGTCTCATAAACATTACATTGAACAAAAGAAGTCAGACACAAAATAGTACATACTGTATGGTTTCATTTATATTAATTCTAAGAACAGGTAAAAATAGTCTTAGCTGTTAAAAATCAGATAATGCTTATTTTTGGAATATAGCAACTTACGAGATAATACCAGGAGACTTCTGGGGTGCTGTTTGTTTTCTATTTCTTAATGTAGACTCTACTTGTATAGATGTGTTCAATTTGTAAAAATTCACTGAGTTCTACACTAGTGATATGTATACTTTCCTGTAAGAACATTATAATTCCATAAAAATGTATCTCCCTGACCAAGAAAAATGACAATCTTACTTAGAATAGGAGACAGATAAGTAAATAAGAACAGAAATAAATGTCAATAAGTGCAATGAAGGAAACAAAGAGAGTGTAGCAATATTAATCAAGTATTTACAATTGGGAAAATACAAATTAGGAAATAATTCCTTGTTTGGCAATCAAAGTCAATACATGTAGAACCTTTGGTGATTCAAAACTGATATTTGTCTTCTGTTTACTGAGAGTATTTGTCCAAAAGCAGGTGCCCTATCTATAGTGGAAGATGTTGTAGACTGGTCAGTTGATCAGTATGATTTTCCAGTAATGGACAGTTATGCAGTGCTCCTTGTATATACTTGCTTTAAGAAGTGTAATTATTTGGTCTACCATGCCTATGGTTGCACCACCTGACTCTGCTAGCATCTGTTCTCCCTTTTCATCCGCTCTGTCCCAAAGGAGGTACTAATGGTATTTGACGATTTATAATGGAGATAAGTGACATTAAGAACATCTGGAAATCTGGTACTTAGGCTTCATTCAATTTATTTTATTAATTAAGTTTTGGTAGCTGAGATTCAAATATTGCATGAATCTTTTTTTTTTTTTTTTAAGAACATTGAAAGTGTTTTTTTGGTGTGTGTGTGTGACTATACTCTTAGGCCTCTGGGGAATATTATGCATATATTTAATAATGACAGTAGAATGTGCCACTAAAAAAAAAAAAGATTCCCACTGCATTGTTGTAGTAAGTGAATATTTACAGATTGAACTCTAAATTAAGTTCTACGTAAACCTAAATTAGCTGTCCATCCAAAAAGAGGTTGAACTACATCAATCTGCCTGTGAAATATCCTGGAAGTCTTAAGAGATGTAATGAATCAATAGCTAAGCCTTCATCATTACTTTTTCCTGTAATTAATTCGTGACCAAAAAATTCATTTCTGTAATTACAATTTTACAAAGCATAAAATGTGTTTAAAACATGTTGTTAATGTGCAACAGACTAAGAAACCTCTGAAAAATATAATCCCAATTGATTAGAAAAAGATTCATCTCTGCTTAATCTGTGCTTCCAAATGTCTTGGCTTGGTCATCAGACCCCTACATGTTGCTAGCTGTTAGGTTACATCAACTGCATGCGACTCAACAGATCTTGACAAATTGAAGTCTCCAGTCTGGCAAGGAGACAATAATGTGAGGTTCTTTGTGAAAAGAGCTTTTTTATATCAAGCTTTTTAATATAGACTATTGGGGATCTAATTTCCTAGTTTTCTTTAGTTAGGTCTTTGTCTCTCCCCATGTCTTACTACTCCTTGCCTTTTGGACAACTGACCCCTCATTAATTGAACCCCAGGAGATAGGCAGGGTGAGAAAAGCAAAAGGAACTTATTTGGTCAGTTGAGAACTGGATATAACTCTGGCATCTCAGTATTCTTACTCTATAAGGCTTGTGGAGATAATAATCCTCAATTGTTTCAGAAAAGTGCTATTTAGGAGAATGAGAAAAAAACGCATATAAAATTTGAGTCTTAGGGAAAGCAAATTTAAATAGTGCACGAAATGTGATTATTTTCAAATCTTCAAATTCACAATTTCTGAAAGTAAATATAATGATACCTTGAATAGTTAAATTTTAAAATTCATTCTATAACCTCTCTCGTTTGTTTGTAAAACACTTTCTTGGGTTATATATTTGGGAGAAAAAGCCTAATTAGTCCAAAGAAAGGCACATCTTTGAGAATGTATGTATTTATACCCAAACACACAGTAATTATTTTTTATTTTCCTCAAACTAAAATTATAGTCCTCAGAAAAATAGGAACATAAATAGGACTGAGCTTTAATCAAAAGGATGTCTATTATTTATATATATTTAAAACAAATGTGCATACATACAGACACAGGAGAGAAACTGCAATGTAATCTAAATAAGGAAGGAGCTGAAAACACTGGAAAATAATTCAACACAAACTCTAGATTTTTTTACTTTTTCCAGAAAAAGAAGGAAATTGGGGAAAACTTTTACTGAATTAAATTAAAAGAATGGTTGGGTAAATCTCTCAAGTTTTTGAATGAGTACACACATCCTTAATTTTCATGGGTTAATTCCTGCATTCACTAAGCATTTGGTAGGCACTCTTCTGTCACTGAAGATGCTGTAGAGTATGGACAAAGTTCCACAGAGCTTTTATTATGGGACAAAATGACTAAGGAGCACCATTATGGAACAAACAAAGGATCAACAGTAAAGAATGAAGCACAAAAATTGTCTTGCTGATTAACTGCCAAATTTCCAACACTTCTGTGGGTGGCAGGTTGATTGCCTAGACAGGTATAAATGAAGCATCCTCTCTAGTTCATGCTTTGCCTTTTTATTGATAAAAAGTGCTTGGGGCTACACAAGTTGATACTTGTTGGAACCCCTCAAACACTACCATCTTTTGCTGAAAAGGAAGGGCAGCTTTGAAAACGGAAGCCCACCATACCTTAATAAGCTTTTTTTTTTTTTTTTTTTTAATATCTCACTCTATATAAAACTCAATTAGACACTGAGGGGAACGTAATAAAAACTCAAGGTAGTGAGTGAGGGACCCTCCCTTCTAATCAAGTGCAATTCAGCAGGAGATGATATAACAATAAGAAATAATAACCAATGTTAGCATTAAGTTTTCTTTAGAGGTCATGACAGGTTTTCACATACATTTTATTCTGAAAGTAACCCTGTGGGGTAGGTAGGACATTAAAATGATATTATGATGCTCAATTTAAGAAACTGAGCTTGGCAAAAATGAATGACGTTTTTCAAAAATCACAGCCCAGGGATGAAACAAGACTTACTTTGTTCTACTTATTATCATTTATGTTTGTAACCACATCCTGCTCTTTCCCATAAGAACGTTAATGATAGACCCTCATTCATTCCTCTGTTCATATATTTATTAAACATCTATTTGGTAGCTACTGTGAAAGTGCTGGGGATGCAAAACTCAGTTATTCTCTGCTCTCAAGGTGTCCACATGTATTCGAGTAACACTTTATCTCTTACAAAACTCTTCTTAGAAGAATGATAAATCATCATTACATCTTATATAATGTATCTAATGAGGAAACAAAAGCTCAAAGGGATCTCTTCACTAACCTAATACCATAAAAATAGTCCGAGTTCAGGATGATTCAGTCATTACTTAAGAGCTAAAATGAGCACAAAACTTGAGGATATTAGCTATAAACTTTGTTGGACATGCATCTCTATTACTGAAAATTTTGACCCTGTACTAGCAGTATATATTTTAAAAAGTTTAAGTAGTGTACATGTGCTACTGTGTGTGCTACATGTATTTAACACTAATGGTAAATACATAACAAAACTCAAAAAAATTTAAAAGTTTAAAAGGGATGAAATGCAAAGCACATATAAATAGAAGCTTTACTCCTCACTTCCTGTAGCCTAATGGATTATCTTGCTTATACTTGAAAGCATACATATCTTTCTTTGGAGATCACTGTTATAATAAGCAATAAATTTTTTTTT